>NW_019154175.1:3181471-3245995 GCF_002288905.1 Enhydra lutris kenyoni
CCACATCGGGCTCCTTGCTCATCAGGGAGCCTGCTTCTCCCTCTGCCTCTGCCTGCCATTCTGTCTGCCTGTGCTTGCTCTCTCTCCCTCTCTCTCTCTGACAAATAAATAAATAAAATCTTAAAAAAATATATTTAAAGGACGGTGCTGTCAGAGAGAAGCTTCGTTTCTATCAGGCGGTCAGGAAAGACCCCAAGATGAGGAGCCAGCTGACAGAAAGCAAGGACCGAAGAAGAGCAGTCAGGCAAAGGGACAGCTCGGGTGGAGATCTGGAGTTGGAAGAGACCTTGGCAGGATTTAGGAGGCTGACACAGCTGGTGAGGGGGAGAGTGGACGAAAAGGCCAGCCTCAGAGCAGAGGCTGACAGGCAAGGTGAAGCCCAGCCCCTTCAGATCTGATTGGCCACGGTGAGCAGTTTGGACTTTATTTTAGAGCAAAGGGAAGTCATTGAAAGGTTTTCAGCAGGGGAATGAAATGTCCCAGTTTTAATTTTAAAATTTTATTTCTGCCTGCTGTGTGAAGAATGAACAGGGAAAAACTCAAGAATGGTCAGAGGGAGACCAGATTAGAGGCCGCCGGAATTTCAAGTGAGAAATGCAGGAGATACAGAGAATTGATACTCTTTCCTCAAGATTATGCTCTGTTTGGGGACGCCTGGGTGGCTCAGTTGGTTAAGCAGCTGCCTTCGGCTCAGGTCATGATCCCAGCGTCCTGGGATCGAGTCCCACATCGGGCTCCTTGCTTATCGGGGAGCCTGCTTCTCCCTCTGCCTCTGCCTGCCATTCTGTCTGCCTGTGCTTGCTCTCTCTCCCTCTCTCTCTCTCTCTCTGACAAATAAATAAATAAAATCTTTAAAAAAAAAAAAAAGATTATGCTCTGTTTGTAAGCAAACACACACACACGCACACACACACACACACACACACCGCGCACACACCACACACACACATGATGAGTCAGATTATTAGGCAAATTCAATAAACTCAAATGTTTGGACACAGATCTTTGGAGACAAGAGCTGAGAACACTCCAGGACCTTCCCACTCCCTCTTCAGTCCTCATCCTCTGGCTTGACTATGAGGTCTTCGGATGGTCACCGTGCTTGCTCCCCTAGGTCAATACATCCTCGGAGACACTGTCTCTGCTGTCCCCAGCCAGTCCTCCCAAAGTTCCTCAGTTTGGATGTGACCATCTCTGGAGAAAACACACATCTGGAAAGCAGCTGCCTGGCCACTCTTACAAAATGCTCGTCAAATCCAGTTGAAGCTGGAGTGGAGGGAAGGCGTGGAGAACTAAGGGAAAACATGAAGCCCGTCCAAGATGGGATCTGGGTAGAGTGTCAGGGGCACCACCCCAGCTTTGGAGACATGCCTCTAGGGTAGCCCTTGGGATTTCAACTGGCCTTTGTGCCTTCCTCTGATCCCTGCAAAACCAGATGTGTCCCACAGCTGTGTACCATCTGCTACCCTCCATCCCAGAGGAAGCTAGAGTTTGGGGGTTAAGGAAGTGAGGCAAAGACAGTGACTCTTCTTTGACTCTGGAGGGTGGATTAGAGGATTGAGTCTAGACTTCCCACGAAGTAGGCAAATGGCCTGGAATCCATCTGCACAGTGGCTCCTCCAAAATTCTCCCCTGGCATGGAAAAAATGTTAAAGGAAACTCAATGTCCTGGGGCTTCCAAACTCTTTTCCTACTGAATGGTTCATAGACTCTGGCTTAGAGACTTCATCTTTCCCATTCACTCTACTTCCTGCCCCTCTTCCTTGCACCCCGAGTTTCCAAACCTGGATCATTACAAGTCTAGCAGCATCTAGTTGGGCTGATGTGCAATCTTCCCCAAAGGAAGAGAACTGAACTCCCATCCAGTAGATGATGTTATCAACCCCCTCCCTGATCTCAGAAGTTTGGTGCAACCCAGACATATGGATCTTTTTAGAGACTCATGCAATTTGGCAGCCCTGTTTCACACCCTCCGAGCCCTGCTGCTCTGACAGTGCTCTGCTGGGAGTGCACCAGGAGAGGGAATGAGCAGATCTGTGCAGATCTATTATTCTTGTTCTTCCCAGTCATTTCTCCTGCCAACTCTCCATTCAGTCTGGAAAACAAAAATTGTTTCTTTCCTGGTTCAATCTTTGGCTGAAAACAGAAAGAAGAGAGAGAGAGTGAGAGAGACAGAGAGAGAGAGAGAGAGATAAGAGAAAGAACACAGAACTACACTGGTCAGTTTTCCAAGACAAAGGCTCAGAGCTCCTCACTAGCTGTATTCTCTGCCTTGCTCCTCTTCCTTTTCTCTATCTCTAGTCACTCCAGGGAGAGCTACTCACATCCCACACATATGTGTGATTGGTGCTGCTGAATTGTGCAGTGCACAGCCTGAGTAAAGTTTACTTCATCCCTGCCTCCTCCATCAGGTAATCCATCCTGAGCCTCTGGTGAGTAAGTTCAGCCTCACTCTATATGTTCTCAAATGACGAAAAATGCTTCTACGGAGACAAAAAGAGGTCTCTGAACCTTTGCAGATCCACATTTGCCCCATTTACCCAGCCAGACACGTAGAAGACTGGCCTGTCTTGGAGGAAGGAGAATTTTCTTGCTGCCCCTAGAAGAAAGAACAACTCCTCTGCTTGGAAAGCAGCAGCCAGAACAGCCAAGGGAAGTGTTCTGACACTCAGAGGTCTTCTCCCAGCATGAGACCTCTGGTGACCTCCCCCCCGCAACTAGGGAGTCTGTAAATTTTGAACCCTAAAGGGTGAGGCCATCTTGGATGAAGGAATTCACAGGAATCACAAATTCACAGGAATCAGGCCGTTCTTGAGCTATTTTCCCCACCCTCTGCCTCTAAGGTGGTCTCTTCTGGGCCCACAGAACCAACGCAGATGATAAGAAGCCGGAGAAATGAGAATTGAGGAAAGATTTGCCTTTTTCTTCCAGAGCCAGGCCTGGACCAACCACCTTATTTTATTTTTGATGGTTTCAAGACAGAAAAGACCTCTACACGAAGGATACGAGTCAATAGCTTGGGACAGATGTTTCCTTTCCAGCCACATTTTCCTGCCCCGAGTTAAAAATAGCCACCCTCTTTGCTTTGGCTTCCATAAGATGTATGTTATTAACACTCTCCACTTGGGTTTGCAGAGACGAAGACTGATGGGTCCCCGGATTTTAAAGCCTATTGGCCTATGAACTAGATGCAATATTGAGTGCAAGAAGCCCCTTCAAGCCCCTTGAAGGGGGTTCCAGGACCCCTTCATGAGGGAAATCCCTACCCTACACCAACCTTCAGGTAGCACCAGACAGAATTTCCAAGTGAGGAAGGCAGTTTGCTAAATGGCGTCTCTTGTTTATCCATAATTCTTTCATCTTGGAATTTTCTTCAATCAATTACATGCTGACCCCACAGGGCAGCCTGCACCCACTTTGATACCCTGGCTTTAATGGAAACATCCACGCTATCCACTAGCATTCGAGAGCAATGCCAAGATAGGCCTGCACAGCCAGGAAGATTTACTGAAGACCTAGAACAGACACAAGGGAAAGCAGCAGAGACAACACCGGAAGTACAGCCACACTCCCAGTCACAAACGGTGGAGGTCTGACCCATTCTCTGAGCGCTGCTTCCCGGGACTTAAAGGATGTTTATCCAAGTTTGTTTCATCACAGACACATTCACCCTTTAGCCAAGCTGTGTTCAGAATCACGAGGCCGCTCCCAGAGGGACAGCCCACGTCCTGACAAAGCTAAAGAAAAGAACTATAATCATGAATAATCGCCACACTTCTCACCTTCTTAAAACGAAAATAGCTTTGCATATTATTTTTGTTTGTAAAATTAATGCAGAGCTCTCGCAAATACCAAATGCACAGGCTCCCTACAGGAGTGGAGAAGAAAGTGAAATTTACCCATAGCTTCACCATCAGACACAACCCTTGTGTATGTACTGGATACATGCTACCACTTCACACACCAAAACAGCATCACACTGTGACATGCTTTCTTCTCACTTACACATTGCCAGCTCTTACCAGGTGCAGCAATGCCCAGAGAAGCTGTGGGTTGTGGAAAAAGTCTAGCCAGAATGCCACAGCCTTTCTCTTGGACTCAGGAGCTTGTCCCTTAGCAGCCAAACCGAGATGGTGGCCTGAGGCCAGTGCTTGGAGGGGAGGGGGAAATGAGACATTACATTTTATGACTCTTTTCTAATCATCATTACATTTTTGCCTTTAATGATATCCCAAGGGGCCTGTGAAAGATGCCAACAGATTTTCTTGGGCGCCTGCATTGGGTGGTCAATCCAAGCTCAATCCCTTCTAAGGAACAGCCTCACCCACTCAAATGCAATGAGGGGTGTGATCCCAACATGTAATTCCTATATACATACATAGACAACCACAAGTAATTTAAAAACTTGTATAACTTAAAAATTTGTAACAAGTTAAGACACAAATTACTCACGAACAAGTAATGATCTGGATTAAAAAGGGGACATACTCCAGATAAAGAACAGATTAATGAGACAGAAGGAATTTTATCAATAACAATTTGAAAAGTTTGATAAATACGTAATTGCCTAGGAAAATAATAACATTTGCTCAAGAAGAAAATTTTTTTAAACTGAGAACTCATTAACAAAGAATGGAATCAGTGTTTTAAAATGGTCTCACACTAAATACTGGGCCCAAATGTTTTCATAGGCAAGTTCTAACAGATCTTTAAGGAAGTAATCATCCCAATCTTATAAAAAACTCTTCCTGAGGATAGAAAAAGAAAAAGAAAAGAAATACTCTCCAACTCAGTTTATAAGGACTTTATAACACCAATACCAACATCGAACAATGACATAGTGATGGAGGAAAAAATACAGTCTCATTTCACTTATGAATACAGAAGCAAAAATCATAAATAGAACATTGGACTTGCAAATTAAATTCTACAGTTTATAAAAATGCTAATAAACCATGACAAAGCTGGGCTTAATGCAAAGTTGGTTTAATGTTAGAAAAATCTAGAAATGTAATTTACTGTACTACCATATTAAAGGAGAAAATATGTATCATTCCGATAGATCTAGGTATGACATTTTTAAAAATCATAGTAAGTTCATTGTTAAAGAAAGAAATCTTTCAGCAAATGAGGAATAGAAGGGAATGTGTTTAGCATGATACAAAGCACATATAAAAAATTAAGCAAATGTAGTCTTAAGTTGGGAAAACAGTAGAATATTAGCTTTTAAAATCGAGAATGAGGCAGAGATGTTTAGGATCACCACATCTTTAATCCTTGCAGTGGACATTCTTGCCAGGACATTACCTTAAAAAAATAATAATAATCATTCAGAGGGAGAAGGACTGGAAATAAGAAATAAAATTATCACTATATGCAGCTGATAGGATCATTTACATAGAAAACCCAAGGAATCTACAAACACTTAGGAATAATAGGAGAATTTCACAAGGGAGCTCAATAGAAGATTAATATAAAACAATGAATTGTTGTTTCATACCCCAGCAACAAAAATAATTAAAAAGAAGATATGATTTACAATAGCATTAGAGGACATCCATCATCTAGGAATAAATCTAACAAAAGATGAATTACAACCACTGCAGGGAAAATCAGAAACTTTCAGGAAGACCCAAACAACGGAGGGCTATGCCAAGTTCACCGAAGGAAAGATTTGGTTCTTGCCAAATTAATTTACAGAGAAGTTCTGATCGAAATCCAAAAGGCTGTTTTTGGGGAAGAACATGGTAAACAGATTCTAATACATATGAAAGAGTAAAGAGCAGAGAAGAGGCAGGCTACTTTTCTGAAGAAAATTAGGGTCTTCCCTTGTCCTACCCATATCGGGACTTAGAAGCTGCAGTAGATGAGACAGCAGCAAAGGCCCTGGGGTACACAGGGTGACCAGCAGACAGAGTCCAGGAACAGGCCCACATTTATACAAAATGTTGGCATATGACAGGATGGCATTTCAGATCAGAGGGAAAGGGGAGGCTACACAGTAAACAGAATGGGAAAGTGGTTATCTGTGTGAAAAATATGACATTGGATCAGTGCCAGTTACTCATCCTGGTCTCTAAGTTCCAACCCCACACTTCCAGACTCTTCTCTATAATGCTGGGGAGAGTGTGTGTTTGCTCCATTATGGGAAAATATTCAATTCTTCTACAGAGGCCAAGAAAAGCAAACAGGTTGGGCAGAATTCATCAGCTGTGTTCACTATAGATAATACGTAAACAAGTCTTGCGAGACATTGGCAGAATTCAGATAAGCTAAAAGTAGGTAGCCAGTTTTTAATCTGCAAAGACATGTAAAAATAAAATCAATGGAATATTTTGTAAAAATAATGGAATGAGCAAAAGTACTACTTACGGGTGGAAAGGTATAGAAAGATTAAGTCACCATAGGGTAGAGAGCATACCACCTCAGGGCTGACAACCAGGTCATTATCTACCTAAATTGTCTGCCTGTTGGTGACACCATTCTGGTCCCTGTAGGCTCTGCCCCAGAAATGCTAACAAAGGGGATAGCTGCACAGAACACTGACGAATTCTGTGAGGAGTAGACTTGGGACCAGGCCTACCTGCCCTTGCACCGCCCAACAGAGCAAGTGGTGGCGGCAACGTTGGCTCCAACCATGTTCCATCTACTGATCACTTACCTAGCTTCAGTTCTGGTCCTCACAACCATACCATTGGAGCAGAACGGAAGACTGGGATTCTTTCACCTGGCTTGCTCCCTATCCCACGCAGACTAACCTACCCCAACTCTTTCCTCTTCTTTCTGGCTGTATGTTTTAAACGGATTCAATAACCTTTGTGACCTGATCATCGTAATTTGGCCTGAGACTTCTTGGCTCTGTGGTCCCTAGAGCTGGTCTATGGCATAGCCAGAGGCTCCCGTTTCATCTAATGTCCCACTAGACACTGGGGCCTGGAATTCACACACCATATTTCCCAGACCTCCTTTCCTGTGGGTTTCCAGTTAGGTATTGCCAAGAGGAGGCACTGGAGAAAGACTGGGAGGTGGGAAGAGGAAGGAACAGACTCGCTTCTGACTTCAAGTCCTCGTGACCTCCCTGTGGCATCTGAACACCTCTGCCACCAAGGCTCCCTTCCTTGCTCAACTGGGATCTAAACCCTGAGAGTTTTTAAAGAGCCCAAACAAGTTTGCAACATGGGAAAAGGGTGTTGATTCTATAATATGAAATAAAAAAATCAAAATGAACAAAAGTTGTATTTATTATCCATAAAAGGTAAACTTAGCCAACTTGTAAGCCACAATTCAACTCTAACAATTTTATATAAATGTAATAAAGTTTGAATTATAAGAACCAAATGAAGTATACACTTTTAAAACTCAAAAAAATTTTTAAATCATTTCCTTTTTTTTTTTTACATCAGAGAAGTTATATTTAACATGGAATGCAAGTCTATTTTAAATTGCTTGATATGATGTGTGTGTGTTGAGGCTGAGATGGAGCAACATGCCACAGTAAGAATGGTCATGACCTAGAGGTCTGTAAAGGGCCTGACAGAGCCTCTCACTCTGGATCTTTCTGTGGCACCCTCCACTATGAGCAGTGTAGTCACCATCCTCTTCTAGCACCAGATTAAGTGGTGAAGTAGGGGGCAGAGACACCAACGGGCAGCCAAGAAAGTCTAGAGCTTTGAGGAGACTTGAGAACTTACCTCTATCTGACCGTGAGGAAACAGGGGAAAACAGGAAACAGGAAACAGACCATGAGGCAGGGGCCCCAGGATGGACTCCTCTCCAGTGGTCGGACCGAACCAGAGTGTGTGAGTGGTGAGGCCAAGCTTGTGTGTGCTTGAAGTGGTGTGTCTCAATGACTCTGGAAAATAGGAAGGGTAACCACTTATCCCCTAATGGCACAGGTGTGGTGCAGACCAGAGAAGAAGAGCTCTGGTTTCTCAGAGGCAGGGATGTGCTGGTTTCCCATCCCTTTACTCCTATTTTTCCTCCCGGAAGTCTGCTCTCCACTTTGCACCCAGCATGTCTTCTTTCTAAACTGGGGCTTCTTGAACTAGTGTGCATAAGAATCCCGGATACTGCCTATGAAATTGCACATTCCGAACCCTAACCTTGATTCTGTGTAGACCACGCTTTTAGAAGGTCTGCACCAAAGCTAGTTGAGAAATTCAGGTGCTAGAGACAAGTTCTTTTCTGTCTCCTGTGGGCCAGCTAGGGCAGACAAACGACATTTGAAATAACCAGAAGAAAAGGCAAAGAGTGAAGGAAGAGCCATGTAAGCCAAATTGGTTTTCCTATCTAACAAGGATTAGAACCCCACATTTTGTTCAGGACCTCTCATTGGGTGTGAAGCAGCCCCAGCCCCTGGAGCCGAGAAATTTGGGGGGGCAGCTAAGAAGGGGAGTAGGAGAGGAGCTCTCCTCTTTTCTTTATTATGGGGAGTCCCAAGGACAAATGCCTGATTTTAAAATGTATTTTTCAGCCTTTTCTGTCTCTAGCTGCAGGCCTTTGAGATCACAACGGTGATCAGATCTGAATCACCATTTACACTTTGAAACAGATTCATTCCATACCATTGTGTTCTATCAAATTTGCATCTTAAGCCTTTGGTTTTACTGCGTGATGAAAGGCATTGTTTCCTACTTAAAGGAAAATTAGCCAACACGATCAGAATAGAGAGCTTCGGATTTTGTTTTTAGGCCTGGACTGACTTCTGTACAAACCAAATAATAGTAGATCAGAGAAGGACTGTAAAGATTAGTCTACTTTCATGATGCTAGGGAGTCTGCGGGCCAGTAAATCAGGAGCGATCAGAGGGAGCTGGTCTGACCTTCCTTCCCCCCTGCTCTGGCTGTGTGGCGCCCACATCATGGAAGACAGCGGACTGGGTATTCCTAACCCTGTGACTGCATTCGGGACCTCAGAACACATTCCGAGACTGTGGCTTATCTTATCCCCTCCCTGGTGCCATCATCTGCTCCTGCCTCACCCTCTGTCCTCCAGCCTCTACCTCCCCCATCCAGACCAATCTGCGACTAGGCTGACTGCCCAGCTCAGTTTACCAACTTCTAGAACAACTAGTGAGGAATAAGGAGCTCCAGGATCAGGCAGGTAGTAGAGGGTGGGGTCAGAGAAGTCCTTTTCCTGAAGAAAGAGCAAGATAAAGCCTGCAGAGCCACAGACGCAGAGCTGGAGAGGGGGTGCCCGACAAAGAGCCTCCTAGGGGTGGGGAGAGTCCTTCGTCTTTATGATGATGGTGACCGGCTCAAACTATGTGAGAAATTAGGGACGGTCACAGGTAAAAGCCCTCCAAATTAACACAAATAGACAAATCCTGCAAGGGGCGGGGGGAAGTGAGAAGAAAATCGACAAGGATGCTTTGGGCGGGTGAAATGAATGACTGCTACATTTATGTGTCCTGCTCAGTCTTTATGCTTCCTTACCATGCGGCACAGTCTCTGGTGTGACAGTCACGAAATGCAGCAGGCATGTGCCGAGTTTTACTTAATATTCAATATGCTCACACTCGTAAACTCAGCTCCTCACAGCAAAGTCCTTCAGCAACACTGTTCTCGGCTTAAAGTTGAAAATAAAGGAAAACAAAAAGGAAAAGAACACACACGGAACTCCCAGGAAACCTGCCCCGGCCACCGCCCCCCCACTCCCACCCCGCCACCGGCCAGGCTGACACAAAGGGGTTAAAAGTTAAGTGAAAGTTGAGCTTGAAGGAGTTAAGACGGGCCTCTATATAAAGTTGAACGAGTCGTCTGGGGCCCACACAAACCTCCACCTTTTTTGGCCTCCACGGCGGCAACCCCGGCCCCTGCTAACGTCCTCCGCCTGTGGGACTGAGCGGGGACGCTCACGGTAGTGGCGGCCAAGGAGAGGGGCCGGCCTTGCCAGGAATAAAGAGGGAGGGGAGGGGAAAAAGTCAGCTCGCCCACCCCGCTCCCGGGCGGAGGGCGGGGGCAGCGCGTCCCGCGGGCCGAGCGCGTCTCGGGCTGAGCGCATCTCTCCGGAGAGGCGCTGGAAGGATGCTGGTCGGCAGGGGCGCCCGCGCTGGGCGCGGGATGCCGCGGGGCTGGACCGCGCTCTGCCTGCTCAGTCTGCTGCGTGAGTACCCGCCGCGCGCTCGGGCGGCCGGGGTGGGTCCTCGCTCTCCCGCGGCCGAGCGCGCAGAGCCCCCGGGGCGCTGGGGGGAAGGGACCCCGACCCCCACTCACGCCCCACGCCCACGGCGGCTCCGGGCTCCGGCGCGACCGGGGCCCTTTGAACCGCGCCCCGCTGGGAGCGGCGCGTCACCTGGGAAGCGGCGGGGTGGACGGGCAGGGCGGGGGATCCCCGCCGCCAGGGTCAGCTCCCCCAAGGTGCGCGCCCTGGACTTCCCGGAGTCAGAGCTGTGAGACTCCTTGGAGTTGTTTCTAAAGTAAATGCTTCGAAGATGCCAGAGTGTGTTCGCTTGGCTAGAGGTGCGGAGCGCAAAGTTGGAGCCAGAGCCAGGAGAGGGGAGGGGAGAAGCAGGAAAGTTTTGCGTCTGGGAGTTGATTCCGAAAGCCCAGGCCTGAGAGGCTGCTGGGGAAAAAGCGCAGGCGCCCGCTCGACCACCGGGACAGGGCAAGTCTGAATTGGACCTTTAAGGAACGGGATCGAGGCCAGCCTGGGAAGAGGCCCCGGCTCCGAAGCCCTGGAGGCCCAGGAGTCCCGCTGAGTTAGATGACCAGGGGAGTGTGGAATGAAGAACAGACCTTGAAACGATCCTTGCCTGTAAGATGGGAAAGCTGAATTACAACTACCTCTTCCCACACCCACTCCCAATCCGCTGGAGAGAAGCTGGCGGCAGATGGAGTCTGTTCTGCGTGCTGCCTCTTTCTCCCCTGGGACCCCCAACCCTGGCACCAACTGAGACTTGTTACATTTGGGGGCTTTTTTCCCCCTCCCTCAACCCCCCACCAAGTTCTAAAACTAGTGAATAGGTTAGCAGCCTAGTGGATGCCCTTCCACTCACCCACACTTGCCCCTACTCCTTAAGCTCTTGCTCTCACTTTGGTGAAGAGGTAATAGACGCTCAATAAATATTTATTCTTAATTGCTTTCATTTGGAGATAACGTTCTCCATCTCATCTCATTGTGTGTAGAAGCTCTTCAACTTGGTTGGTTGTTCTCCCTTTTGCTCAAGATTTTGATTCCAGCCCTCTAGGGCTCCCTACTCTTCCTCCATCCGAAAGGCCACCCACCAGGGCCCCACAGAGTGACCTGGGCCTGCCAGCTAGGCCCCTTTGCTCTCATTGTCCTCTGCTGTCCCCCTCTGCACCCATCCAGTTGGAGAGAAACTCCGGGCTTGAGAAAGCTCTAAGTTAGGCTCAGCGTTGACCAGTTTGGCAGCCGTGGACCTGTCGGGCAGGAAAAAAAGCTGTCACCGAGCTGATGAAGTCCTAGACTGGGGAACTCCCCTGGGTGCTAGAAGGTGCCCTCCCAGCAGGGGGGAGTTGATGAACAGCTGATCAAATGTTCCCCTCTCCTTTGGCTACACAGCTTGTGATGACCTGGTCCCGGGCCGAGTGAGGCCCACCCTTTTTATATTTCCTCAGCTGGCCAGTTTCAGTCTTGCCTTGGCCCGTAGCAGGAGGTGGGGAGAGCGACTGAACTCTGGCAAAATCTGGGCCAGATATGCTGAGAATTCCCCTGTCTCAGCTTTGGGGGTGACAGCTGGGGCATAGACCCCTATTCGCGATCTTGCCAGATGTCTTGGGCCAGTCTGGAGCTTTACGTCTTCCCTGAGAACTTTCTAGGGTTTGTTTGTTTTTTTTAATGCCAGGAGTCATTTTCTGTCCTGGTATACATCGTGGGACAAATGAGTGAGTGACCATACCTTGAAATGCTAACCGAGGAATATTGCAGGAATTTCGTGTTGTTACTGCAAATTTTAGGGCATTGAGGGGTTGGTGGGTTTTGTGTCATGTACACTGGCAGAGAGCTTTGTTCCTGGAGGTCTTTCTGTCTCCATGAGAAGTTGGCATAACGATGGGCACAACAGTCAACCAAAAGTAGACTCCTCGTGCTGAGGACGGGCTGCTCTGGGCAGTGACCAGAGTCAGAGTGGGAGCTCAGAGGCCACCAGGTAGCACTGCCATGCCACCAGCTGGGAGGAGAAGCTTTTCAGGGGATTAGGAAACCCCGTTTGTCAGGCTCAGGGTATCTGTTCCCTCCAAGACCTCCAGGACCTATCTTTCCTCTCGCCATAGGGACACCCCCCCCCCACCGTCCCGCCCCTTCACATTCCTCTTCTTCCTTTGGGTCCTTCGTGCGTGCTGACCCCACACCCATATCCTGTCTGGGGCTACATGTAAGAGGGGAAAAAAGAAAAGGGAAAAGAATTTTATCAGATATTTTCCAGAAGAGAGAGGACTCCACCCTTTGAATCTCTGCCACATGGCAACTGAGGAGGAGCAGCCTTGGGGACCTCTGACTAATTCAGTGGCCCCCAGTGGTCCCCCTTGGAGGGTCAGTCCAGCTGGCAGCACCTTTGCCAATGCGAGTCCCCAGCAGCATTCCTGTCTGACTGAGAAAACACTCCCGGGCATCTTTGTTCTTATCCCTTTGGCCCCACTTCCTGGGCCTCCTTCCTCGCTTGTCCTCACCTCTTTGCTTCTCTGAGTCTTTTGTCCCCAAGAGCTCAGGGCAAAGAGTGCCAAACTGCAGCAGATAAACTCGGGCGCAGAGTCTTACAAAAACAAATTTTAAAAGGAGGAACAAATTCCACTTCGTGAGGCCTCGCTGCCTGATTTCCTTTAGAGCCCGGGCAGGAGGGCCCGGGCTCACTTTCAGGCTGGATGGTTACTCAGCTCCGCTGAGGGCGCCTGGCCTTCCTCTCTCGTTAATGTTGCCTGATCTCACGAAATGGTCCCGAGTGTGGGGAAGTGAAAATGTGAAGGTGTAGAAAAAGAACAAAACACCACCCTCCAAAAGAAAACGCTCGGAGTTGCCAGGGCAGAATTTCCTATTTTTCTGGATTTTGACTTCTCTAATGAGAACATTCTCTTCCCTTCTCAGCTAAGAAATAAAAACACATTATCTATGATTTTTCATCCCAACGGCTCCTGACTTTGCTGAGGAGAAAGGGGCATGCATCCTGGGGGAGTGAGCTGCACACAAATAGGGGTGGACCGAGGTGTCCTTCATAGCACCTGTACTCTGTGGCCTGCCCACCCCCATCCCAGACCAAGCTGCTTCCCTTTGGATGTGAAGGAAAAGGCCTTTTGGCTTAATTGGGAAGTCTGCTTCTTCTTGATCTGTGGGGAAAAGACACTAAGAACCCACAACTGATACCTTGGAGCAGAGCAGCATCTCTAGATGGCTAGTGGCGTTGTTAAAGAAAATGTCTTGGGGCTCCTGGGTGGCTCAGTGAGTTAAGCCTCCATCTTTGGCTCAGGTCATGATCTCAGGGTCCTAGGATCGAGCCCCGCATCGGACTCTCTGCTCCATAGGGACCCTGCTTCCCCCCCGCTCTCTGCCTGCCTTTCTGCCTACTTGTGATCTCTGTCTGTCGAATAAATTAATAAAATCTTTAAAAAAAAAAATTAAAAAAAAAAAAGAAAAGAAATGCCTTAATGAATCCCTGGGTGAAAAAAAAAAACCAACAAAACAGGCCCTGGATATGCAGGGACAGACAGGAGACTGAGATGCTGAGCAGGATAAAAATTAAGTGGAACTTTGTGTTTAATGGGCCCAAGAGACACAGGCTGCAGGGATCCAGAGGCCAGAAGGAAGAGAGTGAGAGGAGGGGAGGTCCCTGAACCACCAAAGAAACAGTGGTGCCCAAGGGTGGAAAAGTTGCTTCAAGAAGAAACTCTCTGGTGTGACAGGGGTGCTTAACACAGTGACGTCTAAGGAGTTCAAGCTTATGCCGTTGTCTCTTCTGGGTTGGGCTGTGAGCTGGCACCAGGCCTCAAACCTTTGATAGACACACATTTGCCTGGTATTAGTGTGCTCTGGAAGAAAGGACTGGGTACTTGGTTGGCACCAAGGAGAACAGCAGCAGCCTGAGGACAGGGAGGCACAGAGCTGCAGAAAAGGAGTCAGTGGAGAATGAAGGAAGAGGGGACTGGGGGAAACGGTGGGCCCCCAGGGAAAGCTCGGAGCCTGGGGTTCCAGGGTGAGTAGGTGGGGGCCAAGACCAGCTATTTTCCTGTTAAAGGGGAGTCCCAGCCCGCTGGTAGCCCCAGGCCACAGACACTTGGTTTATGCTCACTTCTCAGCTTCGATTCAGAGGAACCGTAGGAAGGTGACAGGTGGGTTCTTTGTGCCAGTCCAAGATGCCCAATCTCAATGAAACACCTAACAAGGACACTTCCTCATTGCTCCCGGAAAAGGCGGGTGGCACTTCCCCAGTTCATTCCATTTAAAAACAAAACAAAACAGACAACAACAATAATAAAACGTTGTTTTCAGCTTTTTTTTGTATTACAATGAAGTTAGCTTTCTTGTATCTTCTAATCATTAACTTTCAATTCTTTTCTTAACTAGAATCTGTTAATCTTCAGGAACTTTTTTTTTTTAAGATTTTATTTATTTGAGAGAGAGAGAGAGCACACAAGCAGGGGGAGCAGCAGAGGGAAAGGGAGAAGCAGACTCCCCCTGAGCAGGGAGTCCTATGTGGGGCTGATCCTGGGACTCCAGGATCCTTACCTGACCCGAAGGCAGAAGCCTAACCCAGTGAGCCACCCGGGCGCTCCGATCTTCAGTAACCTCTAATCTAATTCTATTCTTGGAACGAGCACAGAACGAATGTGATCTTTCTTCCTGACAATCCTTACGGATCTGTCTGGCCCCACTAGATGATAAACTCCCTGAGGACAGGGATTATTTAATTTGGCATGACACGCACCCCACACCGCAGGAAGGAATCTTCTCTTGTTCTGTGCTCCCCACAGCACTAAGCATGGTCCTTTATACATCACTGGTGCTTAGGACAAAAAATAAGTGTGACTAAGTAAGTGAAATGAGTCTTGAATAAAGTCTTAAATAAATTAAGTTATTTATTCTCCCTCCCCAGATTCTTCTTTTCTAGATCAGAGGTTGGCAAACTTTTTCTGTCAAGAGCCACATAGTAAATATTGTGGACTCTGGAAGCCATATGTTGTCTCTGATGCATATTCTACCCTGCTTTATGTTACAACACTTGAAACATGTAAAAGCCCTTCTTAGCTCACTGGCCATACAACAAACGGCCTGTGGGCGGTTTGGGTCCAGCAGCTGTTCGCCAACCCCCGATCTTGATGAAATAACTCCAAGCCCTCAACCATATGAGACTTGGTTTCTAAAGCTCTCCTAATTTTGCTTATCCTCCCAGGGTCGCTCCCTAACTTAAAAAATTCCCTCTTCAACTAGAGCCCTGAATGAGACTGCTCTCCATAGAGCGGGTGGGCGTTAATATGCCTGCCACGGGCACCTTGCCATCTGAGGGCTTCTCCCGAGCTCAGACGGTCGTGCTTCACACCCTGAGTAGAACCGATGAGTCCAAGAGATGCTTCTGACACTAAAGAAATTAATAATGTAACTGAGGCGACCAGACCTATACTCAGGAAGCAGCGTATATGATTTTGTGCCAGATAAGTGGCAGAGAGACATGTCTGAAGGCCTCTGAGAAGCAGAAGGAAGGGGCCCCTGACTAAAGATAACCGCTATTTCTTGAGCATTTACCAGCTGAGCTAACTGCTTTATGCCCCTTCTCTCCTCTACTGCTCAAAACAACTAGGAGGTAGGGGTGGTTTTTATTCCCATTTCACAGGTAAGGTCTAGAGTGTTGAGGAACCCTCATCCCAAGTCCTGACAGCAAGCATGGGGAAAAGAAACCTCGGTATACGGTCTGAGGGCAGAGCCCACCCTTTGCACAGAGGCTTCACTATCTCTTCAGAAACAGAGGCTGAGGGGCACCTGGGTAGCTCAGGTGGTTAAGCCTCTGCCTTCGGCTCAGGTCCTGATCCCACAGTTGTGGGATCGAGCCCCACATTGGGCTCCTTGCTCCACGGGGAGTCTGCTTCCCCCTCTCTCTCTGCCTGCAGCTCCCTCTGCTTGTGTGTGCTCTCTCTCTGACAAATAAATAAATAAAATCTTAAAAAAAAAAAGTAAAGAAAAGAAAAAAGAAATACAGGCTGGGGCTTCCCAGTAGAGGCAGCAGGCTGCTTCTTCCCAGTACTCTCTCCTGGTGGGCTGAGATACCCAAGAATTCCTCCCAGAGACCCTTCTGGAGCCAACTGCCAGGATTGGAACAGAAAGGTGGGATGCAGCCTGCTGACCAGGAGATCAGGAAACACCAGCAAAAAACCCCACTAAACCTAAGAGGGTCTTTGGAAAGCAAGACCAAGAGGCACCTGGGTGTCTCAGTCAGTTAAGTGTCTGCCTTGGGCTCGGGTCATTATTTTGGGGTCCTGGGATCAAGCCCCACGGTGGTCATGGAATCCTTGCTCAGCGCAGAGTCTGCTTTTCCCTCTCTCTCTCTGCCCTTCCCTCACTTGTGCTCTCTCTCTCTCTCTCTCTTTCCCTCTCAGATAAGTAAATAAATAAAATCTTAAAAAAACAAAACAAAACGAGACCAAGTATAGTCTCCAAGAGCATGGGAATTTAGCTGGTTAGGGAGCAGAGTTTTCTGGATCAGAGGAATTGTATACCCTCTTTCAAGATGAAAAGATTCTCCATTTTACTTGTAGGTAGAAATCTCTTAAAAATGTAATTATCTTGGGCCCCTGCTTCCTTAGGGTGCCCCTCAAAAAGAGGACTTTAACTTTTATGACTCAGTTGGATTAGGAAAATAATTTGGTTATGGTGCAACTCAGTGACTTTGTTCATGCTTATTAAGGTGTATGTATTTATTGACTCCTACCCTAAATGATTCCAGACTGGTGTGGGTTTTAATACTAACGTCTGTTTTTCATTTATCTCTGTTTCTTCTTTTATAAGCTGTTGTTTCTCTTTATTGATTGCTTCTAAGAGTCTCTAAGTTTTAGCTTTAGCTAGGATATCTGATAACCAAGCTTGTTAGAACCATGTGGAAAACAAGAATAATCGCCTCAGAATAAGTACTTATAAGTTAAAAGCATTACTTTTACTACATGACTTTCGTGACCTCTATTTGGCCATTTTGGCTTCTTACCCTCATTTTGCTAACTACCTGATACCTTGTTTCCTCCCTTTGCCCCAAGATCAAACAGGTTACCCACAGTCAAATCAGGTGCTTAGGGAGACATAGCTAATAAAGGTAGAATCAGAAGTAAACAGCAGAAGATAGCCTTTTGTTTGATTTTAAATTGTACTTTTGTTTGATTTTAATCTGTTTGATTGTAAATTTTAAAATGCTCTGTTGGGTTGGGGCTAAGTGTTATGTTTCTGGAAGGTTCTGGTCAAGAATGCAATGGGGTGGTGCTTTCACGATTGTCTCCTAGAATCTAACTGGTAAGCTGCTGTAACTCTCTTAGCTGCTGTAACTCCCTTATGGAGTTGGGGGAACGGAAGCTCAGATAAAGAAGGCTCAGGATTTGATGGTTTAATGCCATGGACGTGTGTGGGAAGATGAGATATAAAGAGACCTGGGGCTTGATTCGTGTAAGTTTTATCCCTATGAGATGCAGTCTTCTCATGGGAGCCTTAGAAGCTGGAAAACCACGAGGCTCCCTCCTGGCCAGTTCCTCTGCTGCAGCCCCTCGGTTGGACTGGCTTCCAAGGCCCCACCACTGTGATCTCTCTCTCTACACCAGCTCACAACGTACCCTGTCACTGAGCCTTGCCTTTCTGGTCTCCATCTTTGATCTGTTTCTCCAGGCTCTCAGCAGGCATCCCTGCCCACTCCAGGCTCAGGGACGTGATTCTGAGGTTGAGCTTTCATTCTCTTTACTGATGGATCCTGCTACCTGTTGCTCAGAGTTTGGCCATCTTACGGGGCAAGAGGAGGCTGTGGCCACCGGGAGCCTGACCCTAGCGGTCAGTAGCTGGCCTGGGTCCCGGGTTGCTTCACTCATCTGGCACAGACACCTCCGTCCTCAGAATGAGCAGCAGGTCTCTGCTCACATCTGGAAAAGTTCAAAACTGTTTGTCTGGGTGAAGGAGGCCCTGGGGGAGGGGATTCAAAAGCATGACATCACCTCAGTCAGACCCAGCTTTCTTTGGAAAGAGAAAAGGGCTGGGCCAGGCTGGGCTGGCCTAAGCCAGATAGGATTCCCAGGAATTGATGTGTTGGAAGGAAGAAGAGGAAAGGGTGGGAAGGAAGGATGATGTCAAGGGGGAGTTCCAGCGGTGCCTTGGATTGGTACCCGGGGAGGACAATCCTTCGGTTCAGTGACCACGTGTCCCCACCCCGTGCCCCCTTCAGTGAGTTCATACCTTAGGGGCAGATTGCTAAACAGGTCCTATCTAAGGGCAGGGGAAGACTGGATCTGCTTCCCCAAGTATTTTATCTTGATTAGCCCACTTTCCACCTGACCCGATAGGAGCCCATTCTTTTCTGTCTGGAAGGGCGGGGAGGATGTATCCTGATTCTTAGCAGTTCAGACTCCCTGACTTGCTCCTTCCACTCAACTGTCCGCTAAACCTCAGAGGCCCCATTGCTCTCTGCCCCATGTAAACTATGGCTTCCCCTCTTGGCCAAAACCTTGGTGTTTCAGGTCCTTATCTCTAAAATGGAGATGGTAATATCACTTCTTCCTGCTTACCCGCACATAGTATTAAGATATGATTACTGTCCTCACCATTCATATCAATCTACTTGTAGCAGGTGGGGAGGGTGGCAGATGTGGTGAGACTGCTCACCATTTTTAAGGGCAGCATTCTTGGCCCCAAGTGAATTACAATGAAACAAAACCCTAATTTCCCTCTGGATGCTGAGGGAAAGAAGAGGTGTCATTCTACATTGCTATTTACCTGGAAACCCCCCAAAATACAGACCTAGATCTCAATCAGAAAAATTTAAAAATAAGCTTTGGGTGGCCTGGGATCCTCAGGCGTCTTTCCTTAAGGATGGTGCTGCTGGACGCTGACCTCTGGGTACCAAGTCCATCCCCAACGTTCCTAGAGCCCAAACCAAGAGTAGAATAGAGGCCCTCAGTCATATCCAAGTACTCCCAAGTTATCAGTTAGCTTATAAATGAAATATCCTCTAGCCCCTTACCTCGAAAAACATACCTTCATGACCTTCTGGAAGGCCAACTTTGAATTTGGGACCCTGTCGGTCTCTGAATTCAAGGCCACAGTGTGGCTGAGCAGGAAGAGGTGGCCTTTGGCCCCAGCATGTCCTTCTGGCCTTTCCCCCCACAAATCTGGCACACATTGTGGGGGATCTTGCATGCAAGTGACTCACACATCACCCACACGCTTCACGTGTCCCCCTTCTTCCTGAAACAGCCACCTCTTGGCCACCCTCGTGCCTTGGAGGTGCATTCACCCTCAGAAGGACAGACTGGGAGAAAAGGCCCCATGAAGATCCTCAAGTGGGCAAAGAGCCATTTAGGCAAGACGTTCTAGGAGTTCTGGTCCCCACTGTATGACCTAGAAGAGAGGGTACATCTCTGTTGGGTCCCTGGACTCCTCACGGTTCGGGGCAGGGCAGTAGGAGGAGGAACAAAATATAGACTTTAAAGCTCAGGGTCCAGTCAGGAGGGTTTTCCTCCCTGGGTGTAAGGATGGCACTGGGAGGTGCCCCAGGAAACACGGAAGGGCAAGGACCCTCAGGAAGATCTTCAGAGAATAATTAAATCCAGGAACAGTATGCCATACCAATTCAACATTTGTCGTTAATTTTCCCAACAATCCATGGAGGGAAAGACACTTACTCTTGAGATGGGTAAACTGAGACACACACACAGACACACAGGCACACGCATTAAGCTACGTGGTTACTGGCAGAGCCAGAACTACGCTTTCTTCCCACCCCATTTGATGGGCAACCAGGCCTTAGGTTCTCTAATCCATCCACTATCGGATTCCTAGGTCAGAGCTTCTTGAAAGAAATCTTGGGGCCAGGGGGTGGCCTACTGAGTTCCTCAACAAAAGACAAGGAGGGGATGGGTTTGCAGACCATAGGGAAAGAATGGAGGGAGTTTGGGAGTGGGAAAGCCTTAGATAGAGAGAAGCTTTTTAAGGGGGTTGCCTAGAGATGGCATGACTCTAGTGATTATTCCAAGACTGCATTACTCAAGGGGATAGAGAGTGACAGAAGAGAGGAAGACCCATTAAAAAGGAAATAAAGGTACTTCCTCTCCTATAGTTTAGATCTCTGTGATATTTATTCAGATAGAATTTGATATTTTTATATTTTATCTAACATGTTACAAACATTGCCTTGTATTCTCATGTGGCTTTAGTTTTTTTTCCCACAATTTTTTATTTGTAATGATTATGGTATGTGAAATGCATCTAGCATTTATCCTTTTGTAATTCATTTAGTTGCTTTCCACTTTTCCCTCCTATAAATAGTACCATATTAGACACTTGGTGCATGCAAGCTTTTCCTTCCTTATTTTCCTAGGGAAAATCTAGTAGTGAGAAGTTAGTCACCTGTACAGAAGGATATTCTTGATGTCATGATGTCATGAGGCTCCAGGATGATTTTAGGTTCTGACTTGTCCTCCTTGTTTCTTTATAGCCTCTGGGTTCACAACTATGGAAAACATAACTTCTATTACCACAAATTCAACCTCCCAAGAATTAACTTCAGCTGTTTCTGCAAATGTATCCAACCAGGAAACCACCACACAAAGTCTTCTTGGAAATACCACCCTGCTCTCTGTCTCTCGGGACACCGGTGGGACCACAACAGCCATCTCAGGTAAACTGCTTGTCTCAGGCCCCAGAGGGATGCTGCTGGTGCCTGGGTAAAGCATTAGGATATTGGTAGAGCACCACCAGGCCTGCTTTCCCCCATAAATGGAAATATACAAGCCCCATGAAATACGATTTGTGCATCATGCTTAGGGGACCCTGAAGTAAGTTCCTGTTGATTCTCCTATAGTGACAGCTTGCTCTCGGGCAGCTTTGGCAGCTAATCCTGATCAGTCATTCGCCTTGTACTCTGCTCTTGTGCTGAGTTCAGGTTAGTGATGAAATAAGGATCAGATGAGAACTCCCTAGAAATCTCTAATCTCTTCAGGTTCAAAGTGCTTTTTGACTTCTTTAGGGTAGATCAGAATCCAGTTCAGTGTTAGAATCCCAAAAGAATCTCTAGTAATATTCTCAATTATAGCTGTGGTTCCAACAGCTGGCTTGAAATCAGTTTGGTAAGGATTAGGACACGAAGTAGCTCTTAACTTCCCAAATTCCCTTTTCTGGGAAGTCCATGCCAGTATCATTCTCTATAAGGTTTTAATTCAAGATGGTGAACTGAGATGTGTGTAGGGGTGTGTGTGTGTGTGTGTTTATGCAAACATGTGCACATGTACACTTGTGTTTTTGTCTATTTCAGAGACTACAGTCAACATCACATCTACCTCTGAGATCATCCCAGTGTCTGGGACCATGAACTCTACCGTCCAGTCACAGACCTCTTTAGCTATTACAGTAACTTCTATCCCCACCAACTTTTCAACTTCAGCTATGACCTTGCAGTCCAGACTCCCACCTGGAAATGTTTCGGATCCTCCATACAATAGCACCAGCCTTGTGACATCCCCCACTGAATACTATACATCCTTTTCTCTTACCCTAAGTATCATCAAGGTGGGTGAATTGGGCCAAAAGTGGCAGATTGCCCCCTCACTTCATATTTATGCAGACCCTCTCTTCTTGTCAACCTCTTTTCATCCCAACCAGTGAGATTTGGTTCATGTACCAATTAATAAGGAAAATATGCAGCTTAGGGGCGCCTGGGTGGCTTGGTGAGTTAAGCATCCAACTCTTGATTTCGGGTCAGGTCATGACCTTGGGACTGTGGGATCGACCCCCATGTTGGGCTCTGTGTTCAGCAAGGAGTTGACTGGAGATTCTCTCTCCCTCTCCATCTGCCCCTCCCCCTCCTCAATGCTCTCTTTCTGTCTCTCTAAATAAATAAATAATATATATATATTTTTAAAGAAGATAGGCAGCTTAAATATTGCTGGAAAGGATAGACAGGGAAGAGAGGAGTAGAGACAGGTAGCTGATCTATACTGTGGGTGTTGCATCTCTAGGGAGTAGAAAGTCAGGGGGGGATTCTTGGAGGTCTTCTGTGGTTCTTGCTCCTACCCTTGGTCTGGGCTTTGACCAGGGCACCATCTCCCTTTGGGCATATTTGGAAACCATATTCCATTTAATGGGGTGACTTTTCCAAAAATGTTTAGGACAACTACCATTTCCTGCATGTGAGAGGGTTTGACAGTATGCCAGGAATAGAGAAGCCGTGAAGAACTGGGCAGACCAGGGATGATGGGCTCAGTGTTGGGGTCCGTGGTTGTCAACAGCTTTCAGTGGGAAGGGGAGAAAACATGGGGGCGTGGAGCCTGAAGGCAGGCATGAGGAACCTGTCTGGGTTTCTGTTTTTAAAGGAACCAGATGAGGAATCTGGAGAGTCCTAGGGGCCAAGAGGAAAAAGAATGTCACCAGGTTCTGCCTGGCCACCCCATTATCTGTTTGCTTACAGGGCCTTACTTGCAAGTATATAATCCATTGCAGGGAAAACAGCCCAGTGGGTAAAGTTCTTCCCCTCTTCCTTTTCTGTACCATCCAAGCTAATGTTTACCAAGACTGCAAATAGCTACTTGCTGGCAAGCCTGGGCTAGTAACACAAGTTTTGACTATCTGATGGGGATGGGAGTGAGACAGAGGAAGGGAGGAACACCATTATATAGCTCTAGTCCCCTAACATCTTTAAATTTCCTTTTTCCTAAAACCCCTTAAAAGAGTACCTCACAGAAATTAAACTGGAAAAGAGGTAGGGGGAGGGAGAATGGGGGGCAAAGATACTGGCTTATTTACTTTGTTTTTGTTTTAATACAGGGAGAAATCAAATGTTCCCAAGTCAAGGAAGTGAAATTGACCCAAGGTATCTGCCTAGAGCTAAATGAGACCTCCAGCTGTGTAAGTCAAACTCCCCTCCATCTCACCTCTATCCTTTCCTCCTCCCTCTTCTTCCATAATCCTTTCTGAACATCCTTAAGCCATCTTGGACTGGATGAGACTTTGGTGGGATGGGGAGAATTTAGCTTGGTCAGGCACTTTTCAATACTGAGCTTTGGGTTTAGGGAGTAAGAGGCCCCCTCTGGTGGGCAAAGAAGGCAAAAACAATTTTATTTAAATTTAGTTAACTTTTTCCCTCCTCTTGAGTACATTGAATACGTACATTGTCAAGATTTAAGTTTACTTTTATGTTGAAACATAAACCAGTAACTTAAAATACCATTTTATTACTATAATTGACAAATAATGTTTTAATCAGTATAGAATGTCTTTATGCTGTAATGCTGTATTTTCCATGTAACTGATTTTCCTAACGTTTATTGAATGATCCCCTCTATTGTTGATTGGAATGCTGGTTTGTTTTCTTTTTTTTTTTTTTAAGCTTCTATTAAGTTTTTATATGTACCAGGGCATATTCTTCAGAGATATTTTATTTGTTTGATTTGTCTTTCTTGCTTATTTAAATTTTTAAAAATTATCGTCCTTTTACATTATAGTACTTTTAATATCCATCTAGGCAGTTCATTGCTCACTACACTGTAAATAAAAATGTATTTTTTGTCTATTCTTTTAGAAAAACTTCAGAAACATCTTGCCAAAATTTAAGAAAATTTTTTTCATTGGAGCCACTATAAATCCCTCTGTATTTTTCTGGTCTACTCTTGTATTGTTCAACATATTGACTTTTTAGTTTTTAAAAACTAAAAGCTATGTTTTTTCCCTGTAGGTTTTATGAACTTTTTAAAGTTATCTATAATATAGATTCCCCATTAACTATTCTAATTGATCACTGGTGGTATATTAGAAAGTTGAGTTCTGAAATTTATCTTGGGTTTAGCCATTTTCTTTAACTTACTTGTTACTTAAAGAGCTTTCTAGTTGATTCATTTTGTTTGTAAGGCCAGCTGTCATGTTACCTAGCACTGTACACTGTTTTTCTCCTCCCTCTTAGTAGTTACACTTTGTTTCAGTTTCATGTCTTATTGCATTGGTAAGACTATACAGTACGCATTAACTTTTAATGGTGATAGCAGACGTCCTTGCTTTGTTTCAGTAATCTTTCCTGACAGTTAAAATTTCCTCAACAAAGAATGGAATGACAGGACTCTTCCTATTAACTTGTAGGAAAAAACATTTCCTTACTGGTTGGGAATCCACTTAAGGGAGCCATGTATGTGGTGTGTGATTGCATAGATTGGAAAAGACCTGGGTGGACTGTAGTCTGTAGAAAACATTTGGTTAGTTATTTTGTCCATTCTAACTACCCCTGTTTTACCTGTGATTATCAGTTGGGTCATTCTGACTCACAGATCTTTTAAAATTATACCTAAGGTCTTTATTTAGCCTAGGACTTTTAAAAACAATGGGAATTGCAAAGACACAAGTTCACACAATAGACTAACAAGTGCAATTTGCAAAATAGTGAACTTAAACATGAATGTACAATGTACAGGTAATACTCTGTTTCTGATACTGATTTTCAACTCTACTTATTTTTTAAAAATTGCCAAATCCTTTGTGTGTGTGTGTGTGTGTGTGTGTGTGTGTGTGTGTGTAATGTCCTGGTTAAGCACTTATTTTCCTATGCCAGAATGCTGCTTCTTTGTCCCACTGATTTAGAACTAATTGCCGAGCATTCTAAGCATCTGTCCATTGCTCTTTTTTTTTCTTAAGATTTATTTATTTATTTATTTAACAGACAGAGATCACAAGCAGGCAGAGAGGCAGGCAGAAAGGAGGGGGGAAGCAGGCTCCCTGCCGAGCAGAGAGCCTGATTCAGGGCTCAATCCCAGGACGCTGGGATCATGACCTGAGCTAAAGGCAGAGGCTTTAACCCACTGAGCCACCCAGGCGCCCCTGTCCATTGCTCTTTGAGGTTCACATTTAACTAGGGTCATCATTCAAGACAAGTGCCGGAAACTTATTGCTACTCCAGAAACAACCCCTCTTACTGTGCCGTGGTTGCTTTCTCTCTGTATTCTTTACTGTCTCGTCTATTCAGGCCACAGCTGAGAAGGTCTGTGCTCCCTTCTGAGATCTGGGGAGGCTCTGTGTAGGGATGAGGAAAGGCAGCAAGCCCTCTGGCATCCTGAGGAAGGCTTCTGAGCCGCTCATGATGAATGAGCGCTATGGTAGCACCCAATCCTGCTACCGGTTCCCTGGTCCCTTTGCCACTGCTGGTCCCCCTTTCTTCCTGAGGGCTCCTCTGCCCCAGCCCCTAAGCAGCAGTACCTCCTAAGCTCTCCAAGGTAACTTTTCCCCAGTCAGCAATCCTTGCTCAGAATCTTGGGCCAAAGTTCCCGACTGTGTTTCAGATTCCTTTTCCTTGAGTCCCAGTGCGCGCTTGTCTATGATCAGTCTGTTCCGGGGGCTGTGAGCGGCATGGTGCCTGCTCCTTTTCCTTGGGTTGCATTTGTACTCTTAGCATCAGAGGGCCTCAAGGCACTGGTTCTAACCGTGGGAAACTCAAGTCCTAGTCGCAGCCTAATGAGAAGCATGAAGGACTTGAATTCCCGTAGCATCGTGTCCTTGAGTACTTGGGTCATGTTGGCTGCTCCTGCATCAGGGGTAGTGTTGCCCATGACAGAACTACAGATGCCTATTCTCAGCCCTCCAGACGCTCGCTCTGCACTGGGCCACACGGAGGATCTGACCTGGCAGTGCTCACTGTGTGTATCAGACAGGCCTATCTTCTGTCCATGTGTCTGCAGACACTTATTTCTCAGCCACTCTCCTTTTGCTCCCCAGCCTCACCTTTAGACAGAAATCACCTCTACCAGCTGGGGGAGGGAAGCTCTTCTCAAGCACCTGCTACCCCATCTTCAGGTCCTCATTAGCAGCCCCTGTCACTCCGAGTCTGACTTTCATTCTCTCTGCCACGGCGCCAGGGCAATTTAGTTTTTGTGGTTATGGTTTCCCAAATACTTACCAAAATGTGAGATGACTTTGTTCTCTTAGACTATACCCGTTTATCCAGGGGGAATCCACCAAGAAAATTTTTAGTGGTGGCAAAGTACACATAACATAAAACATACCACCTTACCCATTCGTAAATCCACATACTGTTCGTGGTATTAGGTGGTATTAAGAACATTCACATTGTTGTGCCATCTCCAGAACTCTTCATCATCCAGAGCTGAAACTCTACACACATGAAACCATTTCCCATCCCCCCACCTCCTAGGTCCTGGCCACCATTATTCTACTTTCCGTCTCTATGAATTTGATGACTCTGGGTACTTCACGAGAGGGGAGTCATACAGCTTTTATATTTTTGTGACTGGCCTTTCTCACTTAGCATCATCTCCTCAAGTGTCAGAATTTCTTCCCTTTCAAGGCTGAAGAATATTCCATTGTTCGTATAGACCACATTTTGTGGATCCTTGCATCTACCGAAGAATTCTGAGATTGCTTCCACCTTTTACCACGGTGAATAATGCTGTTGTGGACGTGGGTGTACAAATATCTCTTTAACACTCTGATTTCGTTTCTTTTGGGTAGATACTTGGAAGTAGAATTGCTGCATTATATGGTAAATCTATTTTTAAGTCTTCTAAGACTCGCCATACTATTTTCCACAGCAGCTGCACTGTTTTGCATTCTCACCAACAGAGCACCAGAGTTCCAATATGTCCACATCCTCACCAACATTTATTGTGTTTTTTTATACAGTAACCATCCCAATGAGCAGGAGCTGGTATCTCCTTGGGATTTTGATGGGCATTTCCTGATGATTGGTGATGCTGAACATCTTTCCATGTGCTTACTGGCCATTTGCATATCCTCTTTGGCGAAATCTCTATTCAAGCCATTTGCCCAGGAATTTGTTTTTGAGAACTACCTTTCTTTCTTCCAAGCCACATGTGTTTCTATGCTGAGGCTGTACCTACTCAGCCAGCTCACATCACCCTTATTCTGTCACATTGACTCCATCGAAGGCAGTTTGCTTCCAGCCTCCAGATCATCTCCCCCAGCCCACGCCTTCCTTGCCCTCTGCCCAAACACTAAAGGTCAGTTTCCATGCAGAAAAAAATAACTTACAGATGGAGGACAGATGAAGACAGTGTGTGTGTGTGTGTGTGTGTGTGTGTGTGTGTGTGTGTGTCTTTTTTTTAAAGAATTTTATAGGTTTTTTTTTAATTTATTTATTTGACAGAGAGTGAGAGAGCAGAAGCAGGCAGAGTAACAGAGGGAGAAAGAGATGCAGGCTCCCCACTGAGCAGGGAGCCCGATGTGGGGCTCAATCTCAGGACCCTGGGATCATGACCCTAGCCAAAGGCAGTTCCTTAACCAACTGAGACACCCAGGTGCTCCGACAGTGTGTCTCTTGCAGAGAGCCTGAGATCTAGAGACAGCCTAACTCCTTGCCCTTGGCCCGCTGGCCCCTTGTTGTGTGACTTGTAGCAGGCCCTTCACTCTAGTCTCTAAAAGAAAACAAGGTTTTGCCTCCAATGTCAAACTCACACCCGAATAAAGTGGGAGAGAGAGAGAGAGAGAATGAGAATTGATTCTAAAATCTCAGAACTAGGAAAAACCTTAAGGCTCATTTAGAAAAATACCTGTCCCTCTCCTCCCCACTCCAGTGCTTAACATGCTTCTTTAACATGTTAGAAGTCTTGGCAGAGTTTGAGGATATGCTACCCAGGAAAGGTTAGATGGCTTTATTATTGTCCGTATTATTTTTGCAGAGTACCATGTGTGAGCAGATGTGGCTAGGGGCTCACAAATCTGATTCTCATGAGCAAAATGGCAAAGGCTGTGGCTTCCTCCTACCCACTCTCCCATGATATCTGCCCACAGCCTCTCTGGGGGGAGGATGTTTATTTCAAGCTTCCGGAGAAGCATTGTGCTTTGTTCAGGATCCACCTGCTCCTCTCCGGGCCCCGACACAATCCACTGATGCTGCTGGACTCCAAAGTGGGAGGCCGGCCGCTGTTATTCCCTTGAATTTAGTCCAAGAAACTAAGCAAAGGGTGGAGGGACCCTGTGTGGAGGCCAAACCAGTTGGGACCTTAAGTTGAACAACAATTCAGTGAGTTCTTTTGTTTGCTTGGTGCTATGCTTAGGGCAGCCTGGGTTCAAAATGATGGAATTATGTAATGTACACCCACTCCCCCAATTAAGGAGACTTACAGTCTAGCCAGAGTGAAATGACTCTGACCGTAAGGCAGAATAAAATCAAACCTCAAAGTGTGGATTCTGGGGGCTAGGGTGTGCATAGTGTTGCTGTTATGAATAGTAACCATACTATGCGGTTTGTCCAGTGCCCCCTTAGGTTCTACACACTTCGTGCGCTGCTCTTCCTACAACATCTCCTTGGTCACAACTCAGTCTTCAGCTGAGGAAACTCACACTCAGACTAGTTGCATGACTTGCAAAGAACCTAGTCAATAGCACAGGCAAGGTTGATGCCTAGGCTACGCAAGATAGGACCACTTCATGGAGGAGGTGGGAGTCTTGAAAGATGGGGAATCCGAAGGAGAAGGCGGTGTCCTTCCATCTTCTCATAGCCAAGGTTGTGAAGGTCACAGGCTCTCACACACTTGGGCTTCCCTTGTGGTACCCCACCCCCCACCGCGCCATCCGAAGGCCTGTCCCTACCAGATTCTCCAGCACAGTTTCCGCATTCTCTAAGGCTTACTTTGTCACATTTCTGCTAACCCCAGACCTGATGTGTGCTCACCCTCCTCTGAATGTCCAAGCACTTTAGCCGTCCCTTTGTTGTGATGCCTACCATGGAACTAGCTCTGTCACCTGTCTCTTTGTCCCTCAGTTTCTTCATCTGTCAAACGGAGAGGATGATAACACCCGTCGCAGAGGGTTATGCAAAGCCTAAATGAGTCAGTACATGTAAAGCACTGAGCAGCGCCGGAGACGTAGTAAACGTCATGTATGTTCACAGCCAGGCACGCAGACTGAGAGTCCCGACCCTGGGGAGTTCATAGCTGCCCTCCCCCCACCACCACCCCACCACACATTGGATACACATGCAGAGATTTTCGCACAGCGTCTTACAATCCGGGCTTCCCACGTGTCAGAAGAGGTGACTATGGTTGAGGTGCAGCTTCTTAAGATTCTGTGGTTTGAGGAAGTTTGTGCCATTTTGTGTGGCTTTGTCTAGATTGTGCAGGAGCCCTTGTCCCTCTCCCTCTCTCAGGCAGGAGACGTACCTCAACCAGAGACTCCAGAAGCCCGGAGTCACCCAGGGCAGGACTTCCGTCCTCCTCATCCAGAAGGCATGGTTGGGGAGGGTGTGGCGCTCACAGGGGAGCAACAGAAGGCTCCCCGAAGAGAAAGGGGCCTAGAGAAGAAGGAGACCGCTGACCACATCCAACCGAGTCCAGACTGCCCACAGCAGATGCTCTTTGTAAGAACCAGATTTTTCCAGAAACAGAGCCTCTATCCAAGTATTTCCTGAAAGACCTTTGCCTCAGGGGTGAAACAGTAGTTGCCCGAGACTTCATTTTTCTGTGACCTTGGCTCTTGAGGGCCTCTTGAGGCTCCCTCTGGACTCCTCTCTCTGAGACCTGGAGGTGAGCTGGCGCCGCTCTTCAGGCCTCATTCGAGCCCAGGGAGCTCCTTCTCGACTCCCTTAATTCCAGCTGAGGGAAGAAAGCTGGGGCCTCGATCCAATCCCGACTTTGCTTTGTGCAGGAGCAAAGGAGCCTGGGTTTTCCTGCCGCGGACCGCCACACTAGGAAAATACCCAGGCTGCCTTCCAAGCCCGGAGGGCCCCAAGGCGCGGCGCGGCCCCACAAACAGGAAGCGCGCCCCTCCGCGGAGGCTCGGCGCGGACGCCCCTCACACGCGCCCGCAGCTTTCCCCCGAACAGGAAAGCTGTCGGAGCTGCTCAGGCATTTCCTCCTCGCCATCTGCCTTCCGGACGGAGCAGAGAGTCTTGGTTTCGGTTCCTTTCCTGTGGGGGGCGGGGTGGGGGGCGCCCTGACGGAGGCTGCTGGAGCGCCCCCCCGCCCCGGGATGAGCGGGAACAGGGAGTTGGAAGGGCACAGCCAGTGTTTGCGATTCATCCCCATCCCGGGACTCAGCTGCCCAAGAATCATGAGGATGTGTCTTCAGGGGGCTGGGTTCCTGGGTCCGAGAGTCCAACCCGCAACCCGGAGAAATCTGTGAACCTCATGGACAACTAGGCTCCATGCTGCTAATGAGGAAAAGGGGGTGGTGGAAAAACTCGGTTTCAGTCTGACTCGGGCTCTCGGCGAGCCCCCTGCGGGGTAGGAGGGAAGGGCCCGCGGATGCCACTGACTCTGTAGCCAGAGATTTGTACTTCCTCACTTCCCTGGGGTTTTCCTCCAACATTTGGGGCTGTTGTAACCTTGAAACAAACGATTTTTCTCTTGGTCAGTAACACCCTGTTCCTATTTTCTGGTATTGGCAATTTCTTCTGAATTTAATTGGAAATACTATAAGTGTGCAGGGACGGTCCTTAATAATGTTCCCTGAACTCGTCCCCGGCCCCCTTACAGTGCCACCTGCGACACCGAATCATAGATGTTTTGGTACTGCGAAATTCTGGAGGTTTTTTTCTGATTAGATTTTTCCACGTATACAGTTCACAGGATTTTTTTTTTTCTCTAGTTATAATTGTAGGGAGAAGAAAGGGTCCTTCCTATTTAGAGAGTAACAGTGTGACTTTAATCAGGATTGTTTCCTGACACTCCGGATGCAGTTCGGGGTAACTTCTTCTTCTGGTTGCCATTTCTTTCTGTCTTCCCAGGAGGACTTTAAGAAGGACAATGAAGAGAAACTGACCCAAGTGCTATGTGAGAAGGAGCAGGCTGAGGCTGGGGCCGGGGTGTGCTCCTTGCTCCTGGCCCAGTCTGAAGTGAGCCCTCACTGCCTGCTGCTGGTCTTGGCCAACAGAACAGGTAAGGGGTGCCTCTGTATTGGGGTCTAGAGGGGGAGTGGGGCTGAAGTTCGAGGTTCCTGAATAGAAATCTAGTATTTGAGCTTAAAGAGCACAGGTGCTAGGGAGAAGAGCTAACTATGGGAGAGGCTCTCCTGAGATGGACCATCCTGGCCATCAGACCGTCATCTAGAACATCCTAGGAGGGCACAGCTCTTCCAGCTTCTAGATTCAGCAGCCCCTGTTTCTAATTCTAGAACGTTCCAGTAAGTTCCAGCTTCTGCAGAAGCACCAGACTGACCTGGAAAAGGTAAGTTCTCGAAGATGATGGGAATTCTCAGAGGGAGAACTGGGTCAGGGGAATTCACTCAAGTAGGGGAGAAAGCAATTCCCTTTTCTAGATCCGTCTTTCCTATCTCTCCATCCTTCCCTGACAGTCTTTACCTTTCTGTGCCTGAACCAAAATTTTACGGTGCAGCTTGATCAAGAGATATCAGTCTTAAATCCTGTTTTGAAAAATCCCTGAGGTCAAAGTCTTGTGTTTCTCTACTCTTCGGTCTAGCGTGGGCTCCAGAACTCACATCCCACATGGGACGGTCTGTCTTTTCTGTGTCTTCCCTTCCAGCTGGGGATCCGTGGCTTCACTGAACAAGATGTTGGGAGCCACCAGAGCTATTCCCGCAAGACCCTGATTGCACTGGTCACCTCAGGGATCCTGCTGGCTATCTTGGGAACCACTGGCTATTTCCTGATGAACCGCCGTAGCTGGAGCCCCACAGGAGAAAGGCTGGTCAGTTTGCGGGTCTAGGGCGAAGAAAATGAGGAAGATAGTGGCCTTCTGGGGCAGTCCACAAATGTCATGAAGTGGGGGGAGGAGAAATCCCAGAAAAGGTACTTCTGTGCCCTCACGTGTGGATGTGCATTCACGCACATTACCGTGTCAGTGGATGAGGCTGAGTGATATGGAACAGATTAGGGAGGGGGCCCTAGGGGGGTCAGCCCACCTGCTCACTGGGGCAGTGGAGGGCTCCTGTCACCTGTTTCTGATTTTGCCTGGCATAGTTTAGCTGGGTATGACCAGAACAGGCTGCTAAATCAGCCACACTTATTTGCATGCATATTAAGTGCCCATGAGTCCCATCCAGCTCACAAGAAGGGGACACAGAGTAGGAAAATCTACTCTTGAAGTGTTCTGGACGAGGGAGACAAGGCTGGGGTTTGACTCTTGGCCTCAGCCTGCTCCCTACTCTGGGGAGGTTATCCCGTCCTGGGGACTGCCTGGTTGCTGGCGGGAGCTGGTGATTGAGTCGTGGTGGCACGGTGTGGTGCCTCTCCTCTGTCCTTTCTCCTCTAGGAGCTGGAACCCTGACTGCTCTTCAGGAAGGAAGGAGTCTGCACATGCAGCTGCAACCCCCCCTCTGTCCCTCCCCCTACCTTCATCCCCACCTCACTCCCCTGCTTACCAGATAATGCTCCTTTATTTATACACTGTCTAGGGCGAAGACCCTTATTACACGGAGAACGGTGGAGGCCAGGGCTATAGCTCAGGCCCTGGGTCCTCCCCTGAGGCTCAGGGAAAGGCCAGTGTGAACCGAGGGGCTCAGGAGAACGGCACCGGCCAGGCCACATCCAGAAACGGCCATTCAGCAAGACAACACATGGTGGCTGACACGGAATTGTGACTCGGCTGGGTGGGGCGAGGCTGGGCAGGGTCTGGGGAAGGAGCCCCTCCCTGCACCTGACAACAGGCTGCCTCGATGCTGGAGCTACCATCCCTTACATTCTACCCTTTCCTGTCGCACACACCCTTGGAGGCCGTTCCTGGGGCCCCGCACTGCACCAGGCTGAGGGGTTCTTTCCCCCTGGGGGACCGGGAGGTGACCCCTGCCTTTTCCACGTTCAGCTCACTAAGCCTAGAATCTGGTCTACTTTGAGCAAAGGTGTGAGGGGAAAATTCCAAAGTGCAGAGAAGCTCCCAGGGTTGGGGGGAGGAGGGGACGATCTTGCATTGTTCACACATGAGCTTCCCTTTCCCTTCTCTCTGCCTTATTGAAAGAACCCACAGGGGAAGCATGGGCTTTTCTGGGCTACAGTTTCCTCCCAGGAGGCTTTGCCTTTTCCTGTTTCTTCCTCATGTCTGTCTTCTCCAATTTAGGGAAACCAGAGCAACCCAGTGTACCCAGTCCTTTGTAATGATATAACCAGCAAGACTTGTTGTCTTAAACTGTCTCCCTTATGCCCATGCCAAGTCAACTGTGGATTCAGGCGCTGGCTTCCCTCCTGCTCTCCAGGCTCCCCTGAGCTCCACACCTTCTACTCCCACATCTACGTACAGAAGCCTGCACTGTTTTCCGGCTGAGCCTGGAAGGAGGCTCCAAGTTTTGAACAATGTCTTGTGTCTGTTTGGGGAGACAGAGTAAGGGTGCATGGACACGTGCATTCCTACCTTTGGGGACAAATGAGTGAGAGGGAATGGCTCAGTCCTTATCTCTCTGGGGCTCACAGAGTCTCATCCTGGGCCTCGGTTTCCCCTGTGGGTCCGAGTGAACGGGAACATGGGACCAGATCTTTGAGCCAAGCCTCTTGACCTGTGCATCTCTGAGGAAGCCCCTTGCTTGGAGGCTGGGTCCTGGCCTTATCCTCTGATCTGGATGGCTTCCTCCTTCCTCCCCCTGACTCCTGGGCTGAGCTGTGGACTCAGTCTCCCAGCAGAATCCTTTCTGTCTCTGCTTCCCCCACCCCACACCCTCACTGCTCTGCACCCCCATGTAGTCAGGTCCCCTCGACAACTCCAGAGGACCTTCATCACAAGCCGCCGCCTCTAGGTGGCCCAGGTTCTTATTTGCATTTTTGTTTTTTTTCCAGAGGGGTGAGCAGGGATCCTGGTTTCAATGACGGTTGGAAATAGAACTTTCCAGAGATAGGAAGACTGGGTGGATTTTATTTCAGAATACAAAATGGTGTGTGTAAATACTGTAATTAAAGTGATACTGAGACACATCTGTTCTGTGTAGCTGTCCCAGCCAGCTGTGTCTGAATGCCACGGAGGTGTCTCGGTCAGACCAGGCTGGACTTTGCGATGATATGGAGCAAGGGGGGTGGGCAAGCTAGGAAAGAGGTGGGCCCATCTCAGGGGATACAGGCAAAAACCAGGGTGCTGTTCTTTGACCAAGTCTCCCTCCACGCGGGGAGTTGGAGGAGGCGTACGGAAGGGCAAGATGTTTCTAGTCCTAGAAAGAAAGACCAGACCAGAGTGCAGCAGGGGCCCTCAGGATGGAGGGGGGGCGTGTGCGGAGGCACAGGATCTGGGGCCTCTGTGAGCACGTCTCAGAGAAGTGGCACACTTTGGTCCCTGTATGCAAAAAATGCATGAGCAAGAGAAGGAGCCACGTGCCCGTGGATTACCCCACCCTCTCCACCCCGAGCTGGGAGCAGAGCAGGGGAGGCTGGTGTGGACAGCTTCTGCTCTAGAGACCTGGGGGCCAGCTCCAAGAGGGAGTGGCTTCTGCCTTCAGCACTAAGACACCAGCCTCACTGCAAACACATCTGCAAGGGCAGCCCCCAGACGACCCCCGCCCCCATAGGAAGTGGGGGAGGGAGCCCTGTCAGACACTGCACAGTAGCTTCAGGAAACACTCCCAAGTGTGTCAACAGTGGCAGAGGCAGTTGGGACCAAACAAAGGATCCTTCCATTCTTATCTGGCCAAAGCCAGACCTTTCCCTTTAGCGCTCCCCCACCCCAACTTCCCCCCAGATGTTCTCCAACTGCTCTCACCACAGGTTCCTCTGCAGGACTCAGGGGGCAGGGTCAGGGGTGAAGGGACAAGGAATGAGATCTAGAACTTTCCTTAGAAGGTGAGGCTGACCCTGGGGGGTGGCAGGAAAGGGAGATAGTCATCTGTCTCCTGACCAGACCATTTGACCTCCATCTAGTCACGTCCCGCCGTGAGAGTGACCCAATGGGGTCTGGCAGGTTGTGGAGGGCAGGGAGAAGAGGTGTACAGGGTACAAGCTCCTGGGAAAGGTGGGAGGAGGAGAAAAAGCACCTGGGTCTTTGAAACATGTCCAGCCTCAGGCCCAGCAACCTGCTATCATTTTTTTACCCTGAGTCTGTCCACAGATGTAGGCTTTGGGTAGTAGGGGTGAAGTAGGGGTGTGTGTGTGTGTGTGTGTGCGCGCGCGCGTGTGTGTAGAGGGTGCCGTGGCAGCTAGTTCTCCTGGGTGGCTGGACAGCTTGCTCTGAAGGACTTTCCTTGTTTAAAAATCAAACTTTCCCACCTTTGGCCTGAGCACCCTAATGCAGCAATGGCTCCACCTGCTGGCCATGCTGGGCTCCTACCACTCAATTCACTTCCCTTTTTTCCATGTGGGGGTTCTCTTCTGGGCTGCCCCACCCTTAAATAGTCCAGTAGGTCTCATACATGAGGCTCATACAACTATGAAAAGTCACCGCTGAAGAGGATTTTAGAGACACATGCAACTGAACTCCCTATGTCACATTAAAGACAAACTAAGGCCCAGAGAGGAGACGTGGCTGGCTTGCCCAGATGCCCTGGAACTCCGGTGTCCAGCACCTGAAGCTCTTCCCTTCATCCTACTATCCCATGCTTCCACCAGGCTTCAGGGTTCCTCCAGTTAGATGTCATGAGGCTGGCGAGGGCAGGGTCAGAATAGGTTTGGGTCTTCACCTCTAGAGCCTTTTATCCACATGCGTTCCCATGCCTGGACAGCCAAGCAGGTCCTGGGGTCTTGGGACAAAGCAGAGACTGAAGACCATGGGAAGCTGTGAGGCTCGGCTCGCACTGCTGTGCCCATAGCCCAGGGAATGAACTGGAGTGTCACACAGTCCGCTGTGGAAAGCATACCCAGAAGTGTCTTCTGCCCAAGTTGCATCTGAATGGATAAACACAATTGTCCTCTGAGTCTGGATACGTGGGACATCCCCATTCCTTCTTCCAGGTAGATTAACCTCACACTTCCTCTTCACGCACATCCGGTAGCAGGTAAGCAATATTGGGCAACAGGATGCTGCTTCTCTTCCAAAAGCCCCCACCCAAGGAGTTCATGGCCAACCTTGATTCATTCCAAAAGTCTCACAAAACACACCCTGCTGGGGATTGGCCCTGTTCCAGGGGCTGGGGACAGAGCAGGAACAAATCCATGCAGAGCTTACGATTCTGGTGGAGAAGAAAGACAGTAAGAAAACACATTTATCTAAGTACATAAAGACCTATGTTTTCAGGTTGTACGAAGAGCTATGAAAAATACAAAAGATTGAGAGGGATGGTCGGTACTTAGCATATGGTGGTCACTCCCACGGAGATGAGAATTGAGAGCATAGCTCACTCGAATGAAATGAGGGAGAGATCATGCCACGCAGGGGAGATGGCAAATTCAAACCTCTGAAGGAGGGCAAGAAGGTGGCCAAGGCAACATCAGAGCCAGTGCAGGGGGCTCAGCGGGCTCAGTCCCAGTAGGCCTTTTAGGCCTCGGTAAGGAGTTTGGCTCTTAGCTAAAGATGGGGAACCACTGGAAGGTTTTGAGCAGAGAAGTAATATGAGCTGACTTGTGTTTTTAAAGGGTGAAACTGGCCGCTGAGTAGAGAATGGGGGTAGAGAGGTGAGAGAGCAGAAAGGAGGGGGACAGGTGGGCTGATCGTAGCCAGAGCAAGGATCACAGTTGGGAGCTGGGTGAGAACAGCGGAAATGGAGCAAAGAGGTCTTGAAGGTCCAGCTAACAGGGCTTGGTCTCTCTGTGTATTTCTTCAAATACCAAAATTTAAACAGTATATTTTGTTTAATATTCACAGAAACCCAATGAAGCAAGGACTCTTATCTCAGAAAACAAAACTGAGTTTCAGAGTAAAGGGAGCTGTGCTCGAGGCTCAGGGGGCAGAAGCAAAGACAAGTAAGGTACAAGTTTATTGGAACCCACAGAGTTTTAGATCTCGAAGAGAATACGATCAGTACCTTTAGATAACAACACAGTAAAGTGCAAGGCAGGAAGTGAGCAGTAACACACGGAGTGCCGGGCCCCAGAGACTAATTGTGTTGAATAGGAAAGAGAGAACCACTGAATAGTTCCCATTTATTCTTGATTTATTCGTTTATTCAACAACCCCCACTTTTTTTTTTTTTTTTGGAGTGTTCATTATAAACCAGATACGATGCCTGGCACTTGGGATAAGATACAGTCTCTTTTGTCAAGTTTTTAGACTGGTGAGCATGGGGGGGTGCAAATGACAGAACAATTAGCATTGAATCTAAGTGATATGGTGAAGGATACTTTGAGTGGAAGGGGCATGGCTACCAGGGAAGGCTTCCCAGAAGAAGTGACATCCGGGACAAGCAGGGTTTTAAAAAAGAAGACATTAGAGATCAGTGTTCCAGGAAGAGCAAAGTGAGGGTAGTCATTCCGGAAATGCAAGGGGTTCTTTTCGAGTCCAAGCAGAGAATATGATTCTTCTTTGCATCCTGTATTTCTGTGCTGAGACTTTCTATTTGTTCTTTTATTTCAAGCACGTTACAATGGCTCATGGAAGCATTTCTATGATAGCTGTTTTAAAATTCTCATCAGATAATTCCAAAATCTCAGTCATCTCAGTATTGGTGTCTGTTAATTATCTTTTCTCATTCAAGTTGAGATGTTTCTGGTTTCTTGGTATTACGAGTGATTTCAAATTGCTATCCTGATGTTTTAGGTATGAGGTTACAAGACTCTAGATTTCATTTCCATCTCCTGTTTTAACAGACCCCATTTGATACTGCCCTGCTTGGGTGCCTCCTCCTTCACACCAGGGGGCGGGGACAGAAGTCCGGGCCCCCCATTCAACTGTTTGTTCCTGCTGGGGTGGGTGCCCTGTTATCCTTGACCCAGAGTGGGAGTTCAGGCTCCTTCTGTTGACGCCACCCTGATGACGCAGCATCCTTTGAGTCATGAGGTCCCTCTCCTGCCTCACTTTACCTTTCAGAGTCTTCTTACTTTTGTGTTATATATATGATCCAGAGTTTTTAGAAGTACTGAGCCCAAGGACTAGGAAGAGGTACATCTGCTTCATCTTGTCTGGAGCCGTAATTTCATGCAAACAAACATGAAGGAGGAGGGGCCAATCCCAGGCTGTGAGGCTGGAGTGGTAGGCAGGTTGTAGAAAGCTGTCCTCAAAGCCCTCTCACAGGGTTTGAAGTCATTGAGGACTTCAGAGAGCTTTTGGTTTTGAGAGTTACATCTATCGATAATTGCTACATCAGAAATTAAATCGGGGAATATTTAATTACTCAGTAATTCATTTAAAAATGATCATTTTCTCCTTATGTGAGTAGACAACTAACCTACCCATTCATGAAAATTAATGATATTTCCAAAATAAAAACACTGAGTGAGAAGAGGGATGTTGTTTTACACATTAGCCCATCTCTTCAGTATCTGACTCAGTAGAACACTCCTGACTCCCTTTGGGTCGGTGTTCAGTCTGTTGTCACGTTATGTGTCACGTGGCCTCTGGAAAACTACGGTGTCTACACTTCAGAGAGAAGAAAAGTGGAAAATGGCAAACCACATTTTTTAGCATTATTGCAAAAATAGTTTTGATCTCAAAGACCTCTTGGAAATGTCCCAAGGACCCCCAGGGGATCGTGGATCATACGTGGAGAGCTGGGGCTCTAGAATTATCCTTTGTCCGTGGCCGTGGCTGCTGAGTACAGAAGATGTGGCTCTTATGAATCAGGAACAGAACTTCCCATTTATTTCATCTTAATCAATTCAAATTTTAAAACCAAAGCAGGATGAGTTTTTTGTTGTTGTTAAATATAATCTTCCTGTTTGGGTAGGAATACATTTCGCTTTAACCCTTGAAGACAATATCTGCTTTGAGATGTGCTGTACATATTAAACACACACCAGATTTTAAAGACCTGGGGAAAAAAAAGAAAAGAATATAAGAGCCGTCTCATTACCTTAATTACCTTAATTATTTTTAATTAATTAAAATAATTTTTTACATGGGGCTTGTGCTGCTATGGTAATATTTTGAATCTATTGGGTTAAGTAAAATGTATTTTCAAGATTAACTTCATTTGTGTGTTTGGGGGTTTTTTGCAATTGTTTGGAGGTTTTGTTTGTTTGTTTCACTTTTTAAAATGTAGCTACCATCGGCGTAAAGGCACAGGACTAGCTCATATTAGGTTTCTGTCTAGCGGTGCTTCTCCAGCAGAACCTGGATGGTGAAGGCTTTGTAAGCCATTTGAAGTTTATTCTTTATTTTGAAGGTAATGTGGAGCCACTGAAAGGTCTCAAGTAAGCCTTCGACATCATCAGATTTGCACTGTAGAAAATTCGCTCTGGCAGCAACGAGGAGCGTGGATTGAAAGCAAAAGCACCTGGGAGGTGATCACACTCCTGAAGATAAGGGAAAGCGGGGCCTGAAAAAAAGTGGCTTCACTGGAGATATATTGGGGAGATCAGATCAACTGGCATTGGTTCCTGGGTGTAATGATGACATATAGGAGAATGCCCTTATTCTTAGGAAATGCCGGCAGACATGTTGAAGGACGAAGGGTCCTATTATCCACAATCTACTTTTAAATCCTGTATATTCACATGGAAACCTCATACACATACACGCACTGCACTTCTGTGAGAGCCTGGGGGTGGAAAAGCGAGTAGCATGTTACTATTATTATGAAAAATATGTGTGTATTGTGACAGGAGGTGGGGAGGAAAAGCAAATGTGGTATAAAATGTGAGTCGTGGTGACTCTCGACGAAGGGTTCTACTAAATAGGGGATCGTTTTACTCTCCATTTCATCTTTCTGTCTGTTCGAAATTGTTCAAAATAAAAAGAAGGGGGAACATGAAAACGCGAAAACCCTTAACATGTTGATTGGATGTGGGAGAAAAGGGAAAGCGCAATCAAGAATGATTTTCTCATTTCTTGCTTGACAAGGGAGTGGACAAGGCTGTCGTTCTTGAGATGGAAACACAGGAGGAGAAATAGAACCGGGAGTGAGGATGAGCCCGCGTGGAAAGTGGGCACCTTGGGGACCCAGGGGGCAGTGTCCACCCCGAAGTTTCTGAGAGACAACTGTCTAGAGAGGCAGCCCCGCATGTTTTGGAGTCTAGACAGTAATTGGGAGTCCTGGAGAGCAGGCTAGTATCAAGGGTGTGCGGGGGGGATGAGAAGAGAAGAGAACCTTGGGGAACATGGACGTTTAAGGGTCAGCAAAGGAGATGGCTGTGCTAGACAGCCTACTTCCACGTGGTAGACACGCCCCCCAGGACTGGCTTCTCATACGTGTACCAGTCTGTGTGACAAGGGCGGAGGTGATGATGCATCACTGCAGATATCAGATTATCAAAGACACAATGGCTTTGATCTTGGCCACACAGGCTCATTCTTCTGGGATCACTTGCTCTGGGGGGAGCCATCTGTCACGTCACGAGCAGCACTGTGCAGAAGTCCACGTGGTAAAGAACCGAAACCTCCTGCCAATAGCCATGTGAGGCAGCTTGGAAGAGCTTGGAAGAAAATAGACACGAATGGATGAAGGAATGAGTGAATGAATGAAGGCTGAGACCGCACAAGAGGTCCAGAGCTAGGACAGCCCAGCTAAGCTGTTCCACCCGACTGAACTGCTTCCCAACTCCCAACCCTTAAGAAACTCTGTGAGATCATCAATGCTGGGTGAAGCCGCTCAATTTGGGGGAATTTGCTGTGCAACAAGAGACAGCCAACTTATACTGATGTCTCAGTGGAAACTTAGATGGGTGGACAAAGAGAGCCGCGAACTTTGAGACTGGGGTAACAAGAAACCAGGGAAAGAGAATATTTCACAGAGGAAAGGCTGGTATACCATGTCAAAACTCCACCAAGTGGAAGAAAAATGGGGTTTTCCACAAAGGGGTGGTTGGCAACCTTGACGAACGTAATCAGTAGGGTGTAGGAGGGCAGAAACCAGATGATAGTGGACTGCCGCATAAGTAATAATAAAAGATGTAAATTTTCCATTGTCAAACTTAATTGGGGAAAAAACCCCTAGTGATAAGTATCATAATCCCTATTTCAGGGATGAGAAAGGCAAAGTCACACTGCTACTATGTGGTCAAATCTGGCCCCCCTCCACGAGTGACTTATTAAAGAATTCTGTCTAACTATATTCATTACTCTTTCTGGGAAGAGTTCTGATAAATTCCATTTTGGTAACCTCATCCCATTGGCAGTGATGCTTTTGCATCCTTTATAATTTCGGTGTCCCAGATGGCTGCCCTGCGGGGATAGATGTCCCTTCGTCTAGTTCTGCCTAATTCAGCCTCCCTGCCTTAGGTAAGCCCTTGGGAAAAGAAATGACAAATTAAAGTGAGTGAAAAGCCATTTTCCTATTCATTCCATAGCTACTTTTTGAGCTCTTTGAAAGAGCCTCAGCCACTGGGCCAGCCTTCTGAGACATGGTGGGCTACCAATGAGATGTTTTATAATATTGTAAGGGCCTATTCAGCCAGAGCAGCCTCACCCCGGTTGAACTGCCACTTTGTTGTAAAGCTTAAATTGACACCCCCCCCCCCCAGGGGAACTTATTCAAAAGCAAGTCGGGGAAACCAGTCCCAGGTAACAAAGTCCAAATACAAGGGTGGGTCAGGCCAGGTGGAGGTATTCAATCAGTGGGGGCGCATACTGTCTCCTAGCTACCAAGGAGTATGGGCCCCACCCTTTGGGAGCCTTTTGGCACCAATCCTAACCAAGGTGTGATAGGCTAATCGAATGTCTACTAGGGTAAATTGTAATTCAGTTGGTCACCTAGCATCACTATGGAGTTTCCTGTGTGTGTTACAATCTCATTGGCCACCTGTGTGTGGCCAGGCCCAACCACATGGCCTTTGCTCTATAAAAGTTAGTCTGGAAAGCAGGGAGGGGTCGTCCTCTCTGTAGGGGCGGCCCCGACCGGTCTTTTTGACGGTCGGTCTGATTCCTGATGCTTGGAGCGAAATAAAGCTTTGCTTGACCTTCGCTTTCTATCAGTCTCGCTCCTTTAATCACGGACCCATTATTGGGGTACCCAACTTTTGGGGGGACCCAACAATATGAAGTCAGCATTCCAAGAGCAAAAGAACGTCGGCCTTATCTTCCTAAAGAGGGGGCCCCAGGCCAAGGTTGAAGAAAGCACTGCATCAAGAAATAATGCGATCAGGTAATCACTCCATGGTGATTAATAGCGATAACTCCAGGGTGTCATACATGGAGCTAGAGGTATGTAGCTATTTCTAGCTCTCGCTCTGCTCTAAAATCTTTGACCTTCACTCAATCAGTTTGCTTTCCTCACCCACACCGCCTCCCCCACTGACAGGTTTCCTGCGAAAGGCTTGCCCTGTGGAGGAACCAACCTCGGACCTGCTAGAACTTTATCAAGCGACCATGTGACCTTGTGGTTGGTCTCCCTGGCTTGGGACTCAGTCCTCCCCTGGGAGTCCAGCTCTGGCATTATCTATGTGATCTGGAGCGGTTTACATTTTTAACCTGTATCATTTCAGGTTCCTCACCTGGAGAAAAAAAATAAGGATCATATTTACCTCATATCATCACCAGAAGTAGAACAGGGAGGAAAAAATTATATATAAAAATATGACTGCCAAACTTCTTCATTCTAGGGCGGGGCAGGGTTTGTCTCAGAGGTACTTGGCTCATTTGTTGAGGAAAATGCTTCAGGAAACTTGAGTGGTTAAGAAAAGCAGCTGAGGGGGCGCCTGGGTGGCTCAGGGGTTTAAAGCCTCTGCCTTCGGCTCAGGTCATGATCTCAGGGTCCTGGGATCGAGCCCCACATCGGGCTCTCTGCTCAGCGGTGAGCCTGCTTCCTCCTCTCTCCCTCTCTGCCTGCCTCTCTGCCTACTCATGATTTCTGTCAAATAAATAAATAAAATCTTTAAAAAAAAAAAAAAAGAAAGAAAGAAAAGCAGCTGAGCACCCTCCTATTCACGCATTTCAGTTTCTTCTCTGACCCCAGATTGAGAATAGCCCAGAACAGAGACATTTGTTCAGAGAGCTCAGTGTCTTTGTGTAACAAAGTAACAGGAAACTGCTGTTTCCTGGGAGAGGTGGGGAACAGTAGAAAGATGGAAGAGAAGGTATCTTGGGAGGGAAAAATGGCCGTGGGCAGGGCTCTGGACAGCTGGACAGCCTGGAGGGTGTAAGGTGGGGGAGGTGGAGAGCCCAAGTGTGGTGACTTTCAGCTGTTGCTTTGCCTTCAGTGCAGCTACAGGCACCCTATCTCGCCTCTGACCTCCAGTAAGTCTTCCACACAAAATGGCCCCCTGTTCTTAGGGTTTCCGGGATCAAAGGAAGGAAGGAAGATGTCCATCTTGCTATGAGTAAGAGTGATGGGTCAAGAGAATGACATTGTCAGGAGGAAGATGCAAGAGGTTGAATTTAGCCAGAAGAGGAATTCAAAAAGAAAAGTCATCATGAAAATGTCAGCCTTAGGTGCCTGGGTGGCTCAGTCGGTTAAGTGTCTGCCTTCGGCTCAGGTCATGATCCCAGAGTCTTGGGATTGAGTCCCACATCGGGGTCCCTGCTAATCTGGGAGTCTGCTTCTCCCTTTCCCTCTACACCTCCCCCCTGCTTGTGCTCTCTCTCTCTCTCATGCACTCTCTCATGTGAATAAATAAATAAAATATATTTTTTAAAATTATTAAAAAGGAAATGTCAGCTCATCCCCCAAGAATCTTTGAAAGTCTTGGGGGAGAACACAGACATCCCACAAAATCTGGTATGGGGACTGGACCTATTTCAAAAACACATGATTAGGGCTCCTGGGTGGCTCAGTGGGTTAAAGCCTCCTCCTTTAGCTCGGGTCGTGATCCCAGGGTCCTGGGATCGAGCCCCACATCGGGCTTTCTGCTCAGCGGGGAGCCTTCTTCCCACACCCGCCACCCCATCTATTTGTGATCTCTCTCTGTCAAGTAGATAAATAAAATTTTTTTTAAATTACCAAAACACATGATTCGGGAAGGCTGATAAAAAATCAGGTTATATAAGGATTAAATGAGAGAAGGTACAGAAAGCATAATTAGCTCAGGGCCCAGCCTGTGATAAGCACGGAATTACAGGTAGCTTCTTACTATGATTTAGTGTGCAATTTCCTCTTTTCTTCACCGTTTTGAGCTTCAAGGCCTCACGATCTCCTTGAAAAAGATGATATAGTTATTCATTCATTCTACAAACATTTATCAAATTCCTTCTGTGTATCAGGTAAGTTAAATAATCTCAGGCAGTGTTGGTCATCAGAGCTAATGTCACTCAGGGCTCAGGATGGGCCACGAACTGTGCTCCATGCCTTACCTGGCTCACCTGGTGTGTTTCATACGATCCTCACAACGCTCCTGGGGACAAACAGTTGTATTTCCACTTTATAAATGACCAGACCGAGGCACAGTAAAGTTAAATGACGAGCTCAGATGACGGCCAGTGGGGGAACCAGCATTTGAACCCAGATAGTGGGATTTCAGTGGACTCTTTTTTTTATTATTATTATTTTTAAGATTTTATTTATCCATCTGAGAGAGAGAGAGAGAGTACAAGCTGGAGGAAGGAGCAGAGGGAGAGGGTGAAGCAGACTCCCTGCTGAGCAAGGAGCCTGCTGCTGGGCTCGAACCCAGGATCCTGAGATCATGAGCTGAGACAAAGGCAGAGGCTTATAACTGACTGAATCATGTGGGCACTCCATTCAGTGGACTCTTTCAAGCTTTTTGCTATTTTTGAATGCAACTACTTGTGTGTGAGTTATGCCCTGCAGGAGGTGAGGTATCATCAGGGAAGTGTCCTGGGGAGGTAAACCTACAAATAGGGGCAGGGCTGTCTTGCTTCCTTCCTTCTCATCCCTCCCATTCCCTTTCTAACTCTGAGCTTTTCACAGGGGAGTGACATCGGAATCCCACCACTTCGGTGTGTTCAGAGCTGCTCATCAGCTGGTTCTGAGTTCTCCCATTCTGCCTGTGCCCACCAATAGCCAGGGGAAGGAGGAAAAAGAAAGAGAAGGAAAAGACCCATTAAAGCAACCAATGGACAATTAGAGGCTGGCTATTTTGCCATAATGCAGCATATCAGCAATAAATAAATCAATCACTTGGGGGGTGCGGAATGACTTTCCTATAATCAGCTATTAAAGTCTTGTACCACTAATTAGTCTATTAATTAGAACTGTTCTCGTCCTTCCACATGTTATCAGCCTGCCAAGGCAAAGAAAACTCAGCCCCACGGGCAGGAGATAAGAGAAGTAAGAAAGACGGAAGTAGCAGATTCAAACAGCTGGGCATGTGTGTGTTTCAAAAGCACAGCTCTTAGTGCCCGGGGCAAATCCACCTGCTAGTAGGGAAGGAACGTTTATCAAAAACCAAAGGGCTGTTGTCTTTGTTGAGCAGAAAAGGAAGAAACGATTTAATCTTTAAAGAGAAAAACCACCATAACCACACAGGGGGATCTGTGAAGGGCAGTTCCCCTGGGTGTCCCCCAGGGCACTGGACACAGTGAGAAGCACACATGCTTCGTGCAAAGGCAGCGCTGTGAGAAGACAGGAACACAGCCCTCCACGCGCTGAGGCTGAAGCAAGCTCATCTCGGGGAACCGACCCATACTGAGTTCCTACTACGTGCCAGGCACACCTCTGTGTTTTACATTGGCTACAGCTTGTTGGCTGACTTCACCAACATTCTTAGGGCGCCCTAGAGTTATTTCTGGGAGTTCTCAAAAAAGAGCCCCATAGGAACCCTCACAGCTGTGGTCATCAAACCATGGTGGCTGGGCTCTTCCTCTCCTGTTCGGGACTCTCAGTGGTCCGTGCCCCCTGCCCACCGAGAGCTTGAAAAGGCCTCTCATCACTGAGGCTGACTCAAAGGGCCCAGAAACTCACAAGTCATTCTCGCTCCAACAGTTCAAAGAGCCTCTGGGCTCCACCGCTCTCTCCATGTCCCCAGGAGGGGCACAGCAGGGAGGACTGTGGCCTTCAGACTCCCTCCTTCTCTTTTCCAGCACCTCTGCTCCCCTCTACCCTCCCCTAGTTACCGAACTGACATACCCATGCACTCAAATGAAAACTAGCAGACACGGAGGGGGGTGTCGGAGGCAGGTATCTCCACTAACAACAGCCCACCAGCAGCTGTTAGGTTATCTTGTTTAATCCTCAGAACAACCATGTGACAGGCTATCATCAATCCCATTTTGCAGAATGGGGGACCCGTGGCTCAGAGAGGTGAAATCATTTGGCCAGTCTTCTGCAGGCAGTGACAAAGCACTTAGCAAGATCTCAGTAAATATTTGCAGACAGACGGAATCGGAAACATGAAGGCAATGGAAGTTCTCCAGTTTGGGGGGACCTCAGTGCTCTCAGGGGTCCAACTATGTGGCAAAAGGGGGCTGTCAAGGGAGATAACCACCAAAGTGGCAGAAGAGTCAGAGATCGGGAGTATAGGGTCAGCCTCAAGGTCATTTTCTCCCTACCCTACTCCTTCCTGCCCTAATACCTGTTGTTACCGATTTTACTTTCTAGCAACAATGCACCACTCCTCCCTCCCAAAGAAACCCCTTCAGAAATGGTAAGTGGTGACATTTTCCAGCTGCACGATCCTCAGGATGTCAATATGAATGAGTCCCAACTCTGCTTTCTACTTCGGGGATGGGAGGGAGGGGCGGTGGTGATGTATGTTTGGGGAAAGCCTGGGCTTGGGAGTCAGCAACCGGTCCCTGCTCCCTGACAACTAACTGGGTGACCTCAGGCAAACTGCTTTGCATTAGCTACCTTCAGTTTCCTTATATGCAAAATGGGAAATGTCAGCTGCTTACCTCAAGTGTTGTTGTGAGGATCCAGTGAAGTAATGAAGAATTACAAAATACTTCCACAGATATCTTGGGCAGCCTTCGGATCCTCAAACCTGAGTATGATTATCCCTATTTTTCAGTTGAGGAACTCAAAAGACTCAGAGAGATTGAAATTCACTAAGAACAGTGAGCAGTGCAATTATTCAAAAGCAGGCTGCCTGGCCCTACCACACCGGACTTTCAGATCAAGCAGCACGACCACGCTCTGGGGTACGTGTCATGTTCAAAGCCTTCGTTCATTTGGTAAATATTGGTTGCGTTTCTACCTGGCACCAGGGATCGAGGGTGCTTTGCAGAGCTCCCCGTGTGGCAGAGAAAGCAGACATCATATAAGTAAGGGACAATACTGTGTGATGAATGTTAGAACGCTCTAGACTAGGGGACATGGGAGGAGACCATAGGGCAATCTGTAGAGGAGGGCATAGCTTCATAAAAAATCATGGAAGGGCATTCTCAGCTCGAGGTGGGAAAGGGCATGGTGTTTAGGATGACTAAAGTATAAAGGGTAAGAGGAAAGTGACGAGAGAGGAGGCTGGAGGGACAGTTGAGTTCAGTTTAGAGAGGCCTGGCAAGTGGGTAAAGGAGTTTGAACCTCATCTTTGGTGCAATGTGGAGCTACCCTAAAGGGTTTTTTGTTTGGTTTTGGGTTGTTTGTTTATTTGGAACCTAAGATTTATAGCAGGGAAATGATTTAGATCATTGGAAGATTTTTCTGACTGGGATGTGAAGAGACTGGATCTGAGCCTGGCAAGACTGGAGGCAGATAGAGCAGATACATGGAGAAAAATGCAGAAATTCAGGCAAGAAATAATGGTGAGCTGAGCTCCAGATGGGGTCATGGGGCTGAAGACAAGGACAACCTTTGAAATAGATTTAGGAAGTAAAACCAAGAAGTGGTGATTGATGGGGAATGTGCGTAGAGAGAGGGAAGTGAGAGGGAAGGGTCAAGGATGACATTAGCTTGAGCAACTACTGGGTGATGATTTTCCTTATTGGATAAGGGGACTCTGGGGGTAGAATGTCTGCTTTCTAGCTATGAACTTGTATCCCAACTTCACCAGGGACCTCTAAATTATGGCCATCTTCCCCAGAGGAGGAGGAATGGATGAAAAGATCATGCTACCTTGAGAATTCCATCTGCCAGGCACCGAGTATGCACATGGTGGCTATACGTTGTTGGTACAGCATGGGAGAGGAGGGGAGGCTTTGAGTTCCTTTGGAGCAAAGAGATTCATCTCCCGGCCTCCTATGAGTCTTCTGTTCCCTCAATGCAACTTCCTTTTCTTTGGTTTTGAAGCGCTGTTGGTCAAGGGCATACCATATAAAGCACGTTAGTAGTTGCCAAGGGGGAAACTGATTTAAAAGAGTTTATTATCTGGAAGGACCAAGAAGACAACCAACCACAAAATAATTACAGTTCCATGTGTACAGTGTTAATAGCCATAGGTGGCATAAAGTACATGCCTCCCGAGGTCTCAGATGGCACTTCTGAATGGGAAAATCAGAAGGAAGAGGCCTCTGGGTGAGTCTTACCAGAAAAGATGGAATTTCTACAGGAAGAAACGTGAGCTTGGGGTAAAAGGAGATAGTCTGAAGGAACACTATGATAGAGATGGCAGCGGGTACAAGTAATCACCAGCTCAGTCTCCTGCTGTCTTAGGGTATCTGCAGACCCAGTTCTTATACTGGGGTCCATGGCGCTTTGAGAAGTCTGAGAACGCCCTGACTGTGCGAAATTGTGTTTATGTAGGTACGCGGACTTTACCGGAGAGCGGGCCCACAGCTCTCCTCCAATCCTCAGAAGGGTCTGGATCTGAGAAAAGGTAAGCAAACAGCACTCCAATTCCCCTGAGTTAGAATTTACAGGTGGCTGGAGGCGCGCTTGCTCGCCTGTGGGGTGTTTGCGTGTGTGTGTGTGCGTGTGCGTGTGTGTGAAAAGCTCCGATTGGGAATTGACCCGTGCATACCTGGGATCTTTCTGGATAGGCCCAAGGAAGACTTGGAATGCTAGCCTCATGCGTTTCCTGCCGTTTGCCCACACCTGACCCCTACCCCCTCTCCACCATAGTGGTCGTCACCCGCGCCACAGTCCCCACTGCCCTGGGAGGAATAAAGAAGGCAAGGTCGGAGGAGCGGGGGTGGGGGGGGGCGGAAATCCGGGAATCAAGCAAGAACTCTGAAGCGCCTAGGGAGACGGGGTTGGAGGGGAGCCGTTCTGCCCCAAATCTGGAGTCGGTCAGTGGGCCCGTCAGGTCCCCCGCCCCACAGCAAGGCTTCGGTCAAATTCTGGGAATTTCCCACTCGGTCGACAGGGCTGCGGCAGATTTTCCCGGACGCGAGCCTGCCATGCCCCCCCCGCGGCCGCTGGGTGGCGCCGCGCGGGGCACCGAGCGTGGGAAGCGCGGGCGCGCGGGCGGGCTGAGCTCACACTCCCGGGAAGCGGCCGCGGCGGAGCCGGGGTCCGCAGCGGCTGCGCATCGCGCGCCTCTCGCTGGGCGCTTGGGGGCTGCAAGGTGGGCTGCGCGGTCCTCCGGGAGGGAGGAGGCTGCCAGAGGTGAGAGCGGGGCCCTGGCAGGGTGTCGGGAGTAAGAGGTGGGGGGGCACCGCAGGCCGGGCCTGCGTACGCTCCCCGAGGGCCCCGGGGCGGGCGCCGGGGGCGATGCCGGGGCCCCTCGCCTCGCGCCCCCTCGGCTCGCGCCCCACCCGCGCTGCGGTGCGGCCTCCGGATGCCGCTGCCCGGGCCGCGTGTGCTGGAGTGGATCGTGGCGGGGAGCAGCCCCGGGCTCTGGGGCCAGGGCTAGCCGGGCGGGGGAGGTGGCGGAGCAGCCCCCCGGCCCCGGCGCGGCAGCCCGTGCCCACTCCCACCTTGCGTTTTTCGGCTCCGCAGTGGGCGTGGTGCCCCTTTGCTGCAGAGGGGGCGCCCGGAGTTGAGGAAGGCGGTGGGGGAGGGAGAGCGCAGAGACAGGTGGTTGAGGGGGCGAGGGCTGGTGCGCTGAGGCTCGTGATATTAATATGTATTTCTTTCTCCCCCCTTCCTCAGGGGGCGCGGAGGTGCGTGTGGTGGAGGCGGCGGGAAGGCCAGAGGCATAGCTCGGGAGAGGGCAGGCTGCTGGAGATGCCACTGGGCTCTCTCTCTCTAATCAGCCCCCCCCCAAATTGATAAAGTGGTTGGGGTGGTGAGGGTGGAGGAGTTTGATGAAGACCTGGTCCAGAACTGCCTCGAACTGCCCCTAGCCGGCCGCCTGGCTCCCGCGTGCATATATCCGGAGCCGCATACTCTGAGCACTCTGCAGAGGCTGGGGGCCGGGGCCAGAGGCGGGGTGGTCTGTGAGAAAGCCTGTGGTTGAAGAAGCTTGAGCAACAGAGTCAGCTCCAGCGATAGGGGTTGGGGGGTTGGGGTTGGAGGTGAGGGGGAGTCTCCAGGCCTATAGCTCAAGTTCATAGGTGGTAGGAAGTGGGTTCTGTAGGGAAATAGGGTAATGTCCTTAGGACCTTGTCTTTCCAGCTTTGTTTAGAGCTGTAGACCAAAATTGGGGATTTGGCATTTGCCAAATGTGCTTATTTCTTTTTTCTTTCCCTTTCGGTTTGTTTTGTTTTTTCTTTTTTTCTTCTTCTTCTTTTTTTTTTTTAGAGGAACTGCAAATGACAGAGCAGAGGGACGGCTGGCCCAGCCAATCCTGGAGCCGCTGCAGCACTTGTTCCCCAAACAAACATATTCTGGTGCAAGGACAGAGAGGAGGGGGCTACTGGCTCCCAGGCCCTCCCGGGACCCTGGCCCCCTTGCTGCTGCCCACTGGAAGGGCAGCCTGGCTTAGGCTGCCGGGACAGAGGCTGCTGGTGGGCCGGGGCGTGATGGCTGCAGCCCCTCCCTGCTGCCCCGCGTGGGAAGAAGAATGCAGAGCCAGGCAAGTCTCTCTGTGTGTCCTCTGGGGTGAAAGGAGCAGGTGTAGACAGGCTGGGGCCTGGTGCTGCTTTGGCATTGGTGGTGAAAGGCCTGTACCTCCAGCCCCTTGGGTTTGCTTGCACCCCTGGCCCGTCCCTGGCACTCACCCCTGCATCCATGTGCTTATTGGTGCTACCATGTTATATAACGCTTATATAATCTCCCAGGGCGAGCGCTGTGTCTCTGCTCTCAGGTCCCGCCGACACAGTGTCCCTGTGGGAGGCAGGATCTGTGGAAGCTTGCGGGTGGACCTTCTCCCCCATGCTCAGCCTGGCTCCTCCGCCTGATCCCAGGTCCCAGAGGGCGAATGGGAGATCAGGGGCCCATCCATACCAGCTGTTTGGGGCGAAGAAAGAGGAGGTGATTGGGCGGCTTCCTCACTGTCTTGCTTCCCGAGGCCCCCCTTGCCCAGTGAACCGTCTGGTGGAGTGGTTGCCATCCTTGAGTTTTGAGGCCTGCGTTTCATCTTGAGGGCCCCCTGGCATGGCGGATGGGTGTGGTGATATGGACCCCAGATGTCGTAGTGAAAGAATACATGGTATGTAGGGTTGGAGGGAGAGGGGCAGAAATTAACTCTGCTTTGAGGTTTTGAGCAGAAGTGACTAGAAGGATGGTAGAGTGGCATTAGGAGGAATTTGGAGCAGGCCTCGGAGCTCAGGGATGGTCAGGGAAGGGTGTACAGGGAAGTGGATCAGACAGCAAAGATAAACATGGTGTTCTTTTACTGTACTCTCCACTGGGCTGTCCCTGGTTACCAGGGCAACAGAAGCAGTGATGAAAATCATGCCTTTCGTTCAGTGGAAAAATCTGGCTCCTCCTCCCGCCTCTTCCTTCTCTAATCGCCTGCGACCCATTGGGAGGTTGATGGCTCCAGGGATCAGAGACCCCAGTGTATCCCCATCAGGGCCCCTGTTCCCCATTTTTTAAATCATCTTGCGCCTTTCTGCATTTCTTATCTCCCCCCGGAGCTCGGCATTTGCGCAGGAGTTGGATGGATGGAGGGGGAAGGGCAGGGACGTCATTGCAGGGCAGGGCGAGCAGAGCGTGGGCAGAGACGTGGATGCAGGAATGACTGGCGCACGAGGAGGGTCAGGCATTGATTGGCTAGACGGCGCTTGTTTCTGGGGTGGTGGGACCTGGGGGTGGAAAGGGTGGGTGAGGGCCTGCAGAGCCTGACAGCATAGTCCCATAGTAAGGATTAGGAAGGCCTTGAGGTTTCTTTTGTGGTCCAGGCTCCCGATGAAAGCTGGGGTTCATTCATTCGTAGAGACTACATACCTCCCATGTTAAGTAACGTTCTTGGAGCTGGGAAGACAGGACTGGGCCTTGACCTTGAAGAGATTGTGGTAGATGGGAGAAAGGTAGGTATATATGGGAAGATCAGCCTGGCTTTGTTACAAGCCTGGAATCTGAGGCCCCAGGCAGGAGGCTGGCTGTATTCCAGACTGGAGGTGATAGATTAGGGTAGAGCCTATCAGAATGCAGAGGAAGAGTAGTTCTGAGAGCCACTTTGGCTTATGGATAGGACATGGGGAGGATAAGGGGTACGATACTGGGTCTTAGTGATTGACGGAAGAATCAGGATTCAGACTTGTTGAGGGGCATCGTGTTTGATTGGATTTCAGACGTACTGCCTTCAAGACCCTGGCAGGGTGTCCAGGTAGAATGTTAATGGTCAGAGTTTGCAGTGAAAGTCAATTCTGGGACAAGACTCGTAGGAAATTGTATCACAAGGTCTTGAACGTGCTAGGTTGCTAAGAACGTATACTGAGAGAGAGAGAGAGAGAGAGAGCGCCTAGGGCACAGGGCATCGGCCTAGATGGGGTGAGGCTGTATGTCTTGTACTTGTTTTTGATCCCAGCACCCGCCCAGACTGCTGGACCCATTTCTGCTAATGAACACGCACGTCCGCGCTACCAAACCACACCCCTTTTTGAAGTTCAGGTTTCTGTTTAAGTTTCCTTCTCCCTGGTAACTATGTCCAGGAGGACATGTCCTGGAAAGATAGATACAGACACTTACTTCTCCAAGCTTTCTCCTTGCCCTTTGGTTTACCATTCATTTAGAGATTGCTAAGCGGCCCCAAGACATACCTGCTAGAGAGGTGAGCCATAGGTCCTTAGCCTGACGCCAGGATGGCTGTTTGTTCTGGTTCCTTCCCAGTCATCACTCTAGAGGAGAAAGAGGACTGGACAGAGTGTCTGGAGCCTTTTGCAAGCAGTATGATCTTTGGCGAGGCACTCCTTTTTCTAGGGAAAAGTGCCTTGTCTAAGAGGTCTGGTTTCCTCCATCTCTAAAGCGTTCAGATTTGACATCCAAAGTTTTATCCACCTTCGTCTGGGTTTCTGGTGTGGGCCGTGCTTTTTGAGCAAACCACCCAGATTTCTTCGATGCTTTGTGGGAAGGAGTAACAGGGTAGAGGCCTGGTCTCCAGAGTAGGCCCCTGTCTCCAGACTGAGTGGGAGCCCATCAGAGGGAGTGTGGTTCCTATTCCTCTTGGGAGTGTGGGAACGCTGGAAGAGTAGAATTTCCCAGTGACCAAGGGTTGGCAGACCACAATCCATAGGTCAGACACCTGCTTTTGTAAGTAAAGTTTTATTGGAACCCAGACATGTTCATTGTTTCTGGACAGTCTGTGGCCGCTTTCCTGCCGCAGTGGTATAGCTGTGTAACTGTATCCAAGACCCTCGTCTATAAGCCTGAGATACTTACTGTCTTGCCTTTTAAGAAAAAGTGTGCTGTAGGCCAACAAAGTGCTTAGATTTCTGCTGGGGTTGCTTACTGTAGCCATTTCAGATTCCTAAGGTTCTTGAAGTTTCTGCATTGGGCCTTCCTTTGCTATCCCATGAGAGGATGATGGGGCACCTGAGATAGGAGAGTATTGGAGTCAGTCCAGAGAGAGCTGTCCTGTGTCTGGGAGATCCCTTTCATTTTCAGCCCTTTTCCAGAGCCTGGAGGTGCACCTCTCCACCCCATGTCTTAGAGCCTGGTGATCTGAATTCCTCTGCAGGGATGGGTTGTGCCCTCACTGTGACCACTGATGCTCCCTCTCATCTCATTCTGCTTTCCTAGGCTGTGCAGAGCAGAATGGACTAACTCAAACCCCACAAGGAGAAGGAGGGGCTGGTTGGTTCTACCAAGTCCTGCCACGTATTTCCCTTGCTATCTTTGCTTTGTCATGTCCAGCCTCACTGCCCCCTTTCAGTGCCAGGTCTCACGGCGATGCATTTGCCGAGAGTCTGCCACCAAGCCTCGTTTGTCTGCCCGAACCTGGCATTCATCCACTCCGACGGAGCAAGGCTCTCCGGCTTGGAGCTTGTGGGGCGTGTGTCTGTGTTGGCTTGGGTCTGGAATCCGTAGTCAGGATTCTTGTGGCCAAAGTTTACGGTCTCCTCTTGCGTCCAGGTTTCACCCTTTGGACCTGGTCCTCATACCGGAGTCATCGTGAAGACTCCTAATTAGGAACAAGAGAAGCCACCCCCCTCCCTCCTACAGGATAGTTTTGTGTCATGGCTGGTCAGGGCTGGGATAGGAAGTGAGGCACTTTGGTGGCAAGAGGAAACCATGTTCGGGGAATGGCGCGGGCCGGGCGGGGGTGACTGAGGTTTATTCCCATTGCTGCTGGAAGGGAGGAGGCTGGCAGTGGGAGGAGGAAGCAGACAACCCAGAATAGCAAAGGAGAGAAGCTGAGCATACTCAGAGCTGCTTTTAGCTGGTAAGGGTGAGCCTGGCTCTAGGAGTCTTGCTTCACACCTCCCTACACACGTTTTCCCCACAGCCTGGCTCTCTGACTGTTCTCATCCCCCCAAAAAAGAAAAAAGAAAAAGTCCTCTAAATACCTTTCATTTGTAGAACTTAGGGTGACCTCATCCTACCTGAGCTTGACCCAATGTTGACACAAGAGCACTGACTTGGGGAAATACTTGTTTACCGGATATTTATCACGGGTGTGTTACTCGTAGGGCACTGGGTGAAGTTCAGAGGCTGCTGAGGAAAACACAGGGTTCACCATCTGGCCAGGAAGGCGAGTGGACGGTTGAACCCATTATCCTGTGATCCGCACTAGAACCCAAGCTTCCCGGGAGCAGGTCTGTGTCTGTCCTGTCCGTTGCTGTCAGCACACTGCAGGGTATTGTGCTGGGCACGTCGTGGGCACGTCGTTTAACTGGTTGACCCTTCCGGATCTGGTGCATCCTGGAAGTGTGCCGAAGTGATCTGAGTCTCGGAGGAAGTGGAGGAAGAGGGGAGCTCAGGGCAGCAAATATGGCCAATTTCAGGGAAGATGGGATGTCCCTTGGCATCCTGGTGATGTGAGGGAAAGAGCGTATAAAAGAGGTAATGCCCCTTGGGCATGAGGATCGTTGGGCATCAGGGGACCACGAGATAGGAGAAGGACCCCTGCGTGAGGAGGTGGGTCAGAGGCAGCCCACTGTGGAGGAAATGGAGGGCTGCGGGGGTTGGGCAGGAGAAGCAGCTGGTGGCAGGAAGGTAAGACAGGGCAGGGAGAGTAGGAACCAGCAGGAGAGAAAGCACAGTGGAGTCTCCAGGCCCAAGGTGAAGTCAGAGCTGAAGCAGGTGAGTCCCAGAGGAAGATGATGGCAGTGACAGAGCAAACAGGTGTCAGAGGTGCTCTGTGGGTCTCAGAAACGACCATGTGCAGGCACGGCCCCCACAATAGCACATTTCCCTGCGGGGAAGGCGGGCAGATAGGAGGAAATGAACAGCTGTCTGAGATCACGGTTACTCTTCAACATTCTTACTATGGAAATGTTCCTACGTGTGCAAAGATGGAGTTAGTGGAATAAGATTCCATGTTCTCATCACAGCTTCGGCACGTAATCCGCACGTGGGCCCTCTCATTTCATCTGCACCCTGCCCGCCTGTTCCTTACTCCTCTCTGTATTTTGTTGCCGTGAGCCCCAGACATCCTATTTCATCCATAAGTTCTCCACTATGGATCTGTTAAAGCATAACCCCGTCGTTGGATCATCCCGAAATCTCTCCAATCACCTACTGGGCCAGTTTTCACGTTTCTCTGCTGGTCTCCATTTTTTAACAGTTTTGTTTGAAATCTGGTTCCAAACAAGATCCACACATCCCCTTGAGTTGATGATTAATATCACATTGTCTGCGAATAAAGATTACGAATGTGCTTAAAAGAGTTTATGTTTTGCAGTTTTACCTTTTAGATTGACTTCGCTGCCCCCGCTCCGTCTCTCTTCAGCTGCCATCAGCAGCTTTCCTGAGTTCTGTTGAGCCATTTTTGTGATTACTGAGTGTACTTCATTATTGCTCCTGTCTTTGTGGTTTAATAGAACTGGTCAATTATTTCTGGAGAGCCTGCTCCGCGCTGGGCGCTCTGCCGGGCGCTGCGCACACAGCTGTGAAAAGTCATGCAGCTGCCCTGCTCCCTGTGGAGCTCACAGGCTAACCACGTGACAGTGGTTTCGGTCTGCCCGTTGTCTCTTTCCCCCACACGTTCGCCCCAGCCAAACTGGGTGACCAACATGGTCCTTTCTGGGCTGTCAGCTCTGCTGCATTCTGGGGCTTGGCGTTCATGTTCTCGTGCTGTCATATATGTGGTTGACAAGAGATACCTCTGGAACCGTCCAAGAGGTTGGGTGTGGCTCTTCTGGTGGGTCTCTTTCCAAGCCACAGGATTGGGAGTCTAGCAGTGTCACCGACAGACGTGGCATGGATCCAGTTAACACTTCTGGCCTTGAGTGTCTATAGCTAAGCAAGTTAAGATGGAGAGCCTTCTTCCCTGGCAGATGGTGGAGAGGCTGAATGAAACATCTGGAAGGTGCTCTGAAATGTTGAAGGGCTCAGCAAACACCAAGGAGTGCTAAGATGTTCTTCGATCAGGTTGGCCGTTCCTGTGATGTCGTGGATGTCAGGTTGCTCGTGGCTTCTGTCTGTTCTGATTAGGTTACCTGCCTCGTTACCTGCCCACTTTCTCCATTTCCGATGAGAAATCTAATGGTACAGTTCAGGTTGGGCTTGGTAATAAAACTATTAACTCATTTGCATTTTTCCGTGTAAATAAATAATCGGACTTTCTGTTTGGACCCGGTGACACTCTGGAAAGGGTCTATGAGTAATGTATTTGTTTCCATTTCCAGTTCAGATGCAAATATGTTGCAGTTCGTGGGTTAGTGTCTGAGCCTTTAAAAAAAAAACAAACCTCTATTGAGTAAATATGTTCCCAAATATAAAGACTAATATTCTTGTACCTTTCCTAGATATTTTATCATACATTTAAGATAATAATGTAGAATGTATTCAATGTGCCGTGATACTTCTCTCCTGTCATTGAAGGATTCATAGGTTAGAGTTTGAGGATATGTTTTATTTTCTTCCAATTAAGTGGTCTTGGACTATTTTGATCAGGTAGCTGTATTGGTTAAAATTTTTGAGCAGATCCCCGTGTGTGTGTGTGTGTGTGTGTGTGTGTGTGTGTGTATAATTTCTATGCAGCACGTTGTGCTGATACATAATATAAAGTGTAAAGTACAGAATTAAAAGCAGTTCTGGTGCAGTGTATTCTCCTCCTCCCTGCAGCGTGAACCATTCATGGCCCTGACTGAGGGCAGCCCGCCTTCCTGGCACTCCATTCCCACCCCCTCACACATTCTGGACATTAGCACTCCATTGTTCCCTCTCCTGCCAGCATCACTAGTTCCCCTCCTCTCTACTAGATCGCTTCTATGTACCGTGGTGTCTCTTAGCTTACGATCTTTTTGACCCCGTCTCTTCCAACTCCTGCCCCATTCTCTGCCCCCCTCCCCCTGCCCAAGAGGGTCTTCAGTGCCCCAAGTCCGCACTTCCTCTCTGACTCCCTCTGGGCAGGCTTGTCCCCACCCCTCCAGGGGGAAAGGGCTCTCAACCAAGCCAGCCATGACCACCATGTTTCTAAATCTAGTCATCACGTCTGAGTCTTCATCCCAGGGGCTCTCGGCAGTTTGGCGCAGCTGCCCGTACCCTTTTCTTTGAAGTTCTTTCTTCACTTGGCTTCCAGGACACATATTTCTGGTTTCCCGCCTGCCTCGTTAGCTGTTCCTTTGTAGCAGTTCCTCTCCCTGACCTCGAAACATGGGCCCCCTCCTCTCCATCTTCTCTCTTTCTCTCTTGACCCTCTCCCAGGCCTTGGCTTTCAGTAGCATCTGTATGAATGATGTCTAGAATTTGCTTCACATTTATCCTGGGAGAGAAATAAAGGTGGACTGTGAGTGGATAACAGTTGGAGCTGGGTGCTGTGTACCTAGGGGTTTATTATACTGTTCTCTCTAGTTTATGTTTGAAATTTTCCATAATGAAAAGTTAAAAACCTGTATGCTGATGACCCCCAGTTATTTGTCTGGAGGCTAGCCCCTCTCCTGAAGTACAGACCTGTGTATCCCACTGTACTTAATATTTTAATTTGGATATTAATAGGTATTTCACACTCACATGCCCAAAACTGAACTCCTGTTTTTCCCACACAAATATATTCTCCTGCAGTCTTCCATCTTGGTTGTGGGAATGCCATCCCTCCAGTGGCTCACGAGAATACCTATGGTCATGCTTGACTTCTCTCTTTTTCTTTCATTTTTCATTCATCAGCAAATCTCCTTGACTCTACCTGCAAATATATGTAGAATATGATTCGTTAGAACTATTTTCACTGTCATGACCCTTGTCCAAGCCACCATCATGTCTCACCTGTTTCTCCTTGGCCCTTCACGGGTGACGTAACCCGCACAGTAGGCAGAAGGATCCCATGATAAAGAAACCAGGCTCAAAACCCTGCAGTGGCTTCTTTTCTCACTCACTGAAAGTCTTGGTTCTTAGGGTGGTCTACAGGACCCTGTAGCTTCGAAACACTGTCCACCGGGAATATCATGTGAGTTACACATGAAAGCCACATAGGTAGCTGAACACTTTTCTTGTAGCTAAATTGAGAAAGGAAAGAGAAACAGGCGAAATTGATCTTAATAAATTAATCCAGGATGTCCAAAATACTCTACTTTCTGATACATATTGCAGGGTTTTTCAAACTAAGTCACACCCAAAGCCCATCTCAGTTTGGGTCAGCTATGCATCTTGGGCTCCACAGCCTCCTGGGGCTAGTGGTTCCCATGGTGGAAATGCACGCCTCTGTGATCAGGTCCCACTTGGCTTCTGTGTTCTTATCTCCTACAACTCTTCCTCCGTTCGCTTCATTCCGACCCCACTGGCCTTTTTGCTGCCCCTCCAATAAACTAGGGATTTCCTCTTTTAGGTCCTACTTCCTGGGTTTGGAATGCCTTTTCCCAGATAGCCCTGTAGCGGACTCTTCCTTCTTTTGGGTCTATGCTGGGATAGTACTTTTGCAGTGGCTCAGTCCAACCCCACACATTTGCTGCATCTCCTGCATCCCTTCCTGCGGCATTTTCTCTCCTTAACACCTTCCCCCACTTAACATACTGTGTATTTCTCTTACCTGGTATATCTTCCTTCTCTCCCTGCTGGAATGTGACCTCCATGAGAGTGAGGTTCTATGTCACTTTTATTCCCTGCTGTATTTCCAGAGCATTGAACAGTGCCTGGCACCTGCTGGATACAGAGATGTTTCTGAAGAATTAAATGGGATGAATTATTAAGAACGATTCTTTTTTAGTTAAGAACCATCCCGTTGAATGCACTTTATTGGGTGGTGTCATGTTCTTGCTGGGTAGCAGTTGGAATGTTTAGTTCAAGTCAGGGTAATTTGAAAGAGATCTCTTTATAAAGCGGGGATTATGGGTTCAATGTATAATTTAAATGGATTCAAGACCCCCGAAACACTGCATTCATTTCCTCGGGAGATTCTGAACCACGTTCGAATAGTCTGTTTCAAGTGTGTGCACAGATACGACATTTCAGAGGTGATGTCCTCACATTGAATGTGACAACATCGTCACATGATGGTGGAAATGATTTCCAAATGCCGGTTTTTTAACATGTACTTGCTGTGACGCCAGTCTCTTTCCAAAAGTAAAGACTTTCTTACCCATTTTTTTTAGATGTCACCTTTACCTTGAAGGGACAGATTGAATACCTGTTTAAAAATATTTATCAAGTAGCATTTTACTCACAGGCAGTCACTGCAAAAGAGGTCAGCAGATTTTAGAATGGTTTGTTTTCTGCTTTAAAAAAAAAAATGTGTGATTTCTTGTGAAGTGCAGCACCTCGTTCAGGAAGTCTGCCGGGATTGATCTGTGTCAGTGCAGTCAGGTGATTAGGGTCTCACCCTCTCATTACAGAGGGCTGTCATTTGTTGTTGGCGAGACGGTACCCTGAGGTTTGCTGCACTGGGCACATGTCAACTGTAGTAAAGTACGCAGACAATGGGGGTGTCCCTGACCATCCTGGAGTGTGTGTTGAATCTCCTGCACAGGGCCAGGCATGACAGTGACCCCTGGACACAAATGGAAGGAGTCGAGGTGGCATCGATTCACATGTATTTCATTGCTTGTTTTCAAATAAAAATAAATACGGACATCCTACTAAACTCTTCTTCATCCTGGTGGGTCTTGCACTTGCCGCGTCCGAGGTGATGGCTCTAATCGGTGCTTTTTTTATTGAGAGCGTTTCTCTCACTTTAATCCAGTTGAAGGTTGGGTCTTCTCCTCTCCATTGCTCCTTGTATCGAAAATGGCTGGGATGCACCAATATTTGTTGGCTGAACAGACCTGGGGGATAGATCCATTCTCTGACCTCTGGGCCTTTGTTGGACAACCAGGTCTGGTAGCCAGATTTCTTTAGTGGCTTCTAGAGCCATTTCTTTAACAGTGTGGAAGGCGTGGGTGCTTCGGAATAGGGCGGTGCGGTGCTGACGCTTGGTGAGTGTGCTGTGTCTTCCATTCGCTTACCTGTGTGCTGAGAATGTTTGTACAAGTATGCTTTTGATCATGTTGGCAGTCTGGGAGGTATGTCCACTGGACGTGGACACTGGGAGTTGATTTTCTCACTGCTGGGACCGGAAGCACCACTTCCAAGACACGTGGCTGGAATGAGAGCTGCAGACTGTGCCAAGAACAGAGGCCCTGGTGTCCATTCTGCCATGCAGACGACCTCCCATGTTCCCCCACCCTGCATCGATGCACAAGGCTTGTCCCCAGTGGGCCAGTCTTTGCTACTTAGACAACTAACCGGTCCCTCAGCATCTGTTCGTTGACACACATTTGTATAGGGACGCTTGGGTGAAAGGCTCTGTCTTTTGGATGGAATGGGGTGGGAATGGGAAAGGAAGAAATATGTCGTGTGAATGGGACATGGTCTCTGTCCTCAAGGAGCTAGAGGTTAGTGAAGGTGAGAGACCCCCATCCCCCAACTAAAACACAAGACAAAGCTTAAAAGGAATGTGAATGGAGAAGAAGTGGGTGTAGGAGCCAGAGGGGCTGTTGGGAATTAGAGAATAGCTCTTGGAACATGAGGAGGAAGATCTTGTCCCTCTTGTTCATAGCTGAATCCTCAGAGGCTAGCATTGTGCTTGGTCCCTCTCTGGTGCTCAGTAATTATGTATGGTTAATAATTGGGCACTGAAGGTGCAGGCCTTCACCCAAAGGTGCCATGCAAAGGCCCAGGGGTGAAGGAAAAAATGACTTCTTCAGAAACTAGTTGGTGTGCGAGGGTCTGTATTGCAGAATTAAGGACAGTCTTGGGAGAGCCTTGACCAGCTTTCTAAGAATTTGATTGTAGTGGTTCTTAACCTCTTTTGCACCAGTACTCATTAGGAATTGCATGGAAACTGTTAGTCTCTTTCTTCAAAAAAATAAAAAGAAAAAAATCACAACAACAAATGATCTGGCCTATATGATCAGAGGACTCACAGATCCCAAGTCCTAAGACCATGCTGTCAGCTGGGGGAGTTGTCAGTGCTCACTGAGATCTCATAAGGGATACAAGACACTTGTTTTTCCCTTGGATTCTTTGAGTATTGACACCAATGAGTGTGTTTGGAGGCATTCCAGCTTTTAAGGACCCTGATAGGTGGCAGGTTCAGTAGTGATTCCAACAAGCTCGGAGAAGCCATGGAGAAGACGGGAGTGGTCTCTGTCCTGACAGAAATGGGGAGATCTAGTGTTTGTTCCATTTAGCGCAGGACAAAAAAGTTTACCTAGGGAAAAAAAATAGAAAAAAAAAATGAACCTTTCCAACTTACTAATTCAGAATATGAGACGTTTATGCTAACTTTTTTCTGTGACATGATTTCCAACTCAGACACCTGGCCAAGCAGTAATTACGGATATAGAGAGGCAATGTTTGCATTTTTTGGGAACAGTGATTGTGGAAAGGAGTCCTTAGAGTTTCATGTTGCCTTGGTACAGGGTTCGAGGAGGTCCTTAGCTGTCCCGATCCATCAGAGGGAGCTGCCTAGAGGCGGTGGCGAGATTTCTCGGGCTGCTTCAAAAAGCAGAAAGCTGGGGCTGAAGGTAGTTTAAAATTGGCTTGTTTTGCTCCTGTTGTCATAAACTTCCTATGAATAAAGAATATCTGTATACCTCCATTTAAAGAAAAAAAAATTGACCCGACTTCCTTGACCCAACTTCCTAACTGCCTTGAGATTGTAGTGTCCCTCATAGACAGACAGAATATTTGGAGATTTGAAAAACCCGATGTGGGCAGCACCGTGTTGACTTTTCTGCCTGTGTGTGTCCTACAAAGTCCATCCCAAGGAGGTAACGCTTCATCCCAATGAACGAGTCGGTTGAAGATGAGCCCTGCGTGTGGCCATGTTCTCTGCTGGCACTGGAAGGCACCATTGGGGGTAGAAGAGGGGGTGCCCTTGAGCTCCGGACCCAGGAGCAAAGCAGCGAGCAGGCTCGGGAACCCTCGGGAGCAGCCAGTGCTCTTCCTCCCCTCTGCTGAGGCTCCCCACTCGTGTACTCAGTGGGATTTTCCTTTGTGAGATGAGTCTGTGAGTGGGCTTTAAAGGTTTTTTCAAGGAGGTGAGCCCCTCCTGTGTTCCCCGGAGTTGTGTTCCAACTGCAAGTCCAGACACCTTAATAGAGGGTGAAATCAATTTAATGGGTTGAGACCAACATTTTTTTTAAAGAACATAATAGAAAATACTAGGCTGCCTCGTGTGTGGTAAAGAGGAGTATGATTTCATGAAGGTTTGTTTCAGTTTTATGTATTTTACGGTTGTGTATGTTTATATCATTTTATAAGCTTACATACATATCTCTCATATACAAAGTATATGTGTATGGGTGTGTACAGGGTCACCTTGTAAACTTTATTTCTTACTGTGAATCAGGGTCCAAAAGTTCGAGAAACCGTCTTGGAAAGTTTTCTTGGCTCTTGGTGTAGACAGTGGGTTCCAGCCGCTTCCCCAGAGGCCATCTCTATGGAGACAGATGTGGTGAGAGGGCTTTTTTTTTTTTTTTTTTTTTTAAGAGCTGCAGAGTCAGGCTCTCACAGTGTGATTCAGGCTGTCTGGGCGCCTGTCCCCCCCACTACCCGCTTCCCTGTGCTTCATGTTTCCTCCACAATGGAGGGGGCAGGGAAACCACACCAGGTGATGGGAGCAGGGGTCCCCTTCCCGTCTGTTTCACCAGATATGATTCCCTGAGTGCAGCATGGCCTCTTCTCTCTTGACTTTATTAGCTATATCCACACCAAGGGGAGGGCAGAGAGAAGGCCATGCCAAACTATTATTTTGCCCTATTGTTCTCTGTTTCTCAGACTCATTGGATAGGGATGTCAGAGTTTGCAGGATCTGGGGGAGATTCTGGCACATGGGAATGAGCCAGCCCCCCTCAACAATTCCCCTTGGCTTTGTGATTCTCTGCCTCCATCTTTCCCCGAAAGGGGAGGAGTCTTTCCCGGATGCTCGCTGCCTCCCTTTCCACCAGCTGCGCCAACCGGCCTGCAGAGCGCTGACCCACTTGTCATACCTCAAATAGAGGTTTAAATTAGGACCTTTAATCTGTAAGAGGCTTACAGCCTGTTGGGTGGCCAGCTGCTCTCGACGTCCATGGGGCAGAGCTGGGCTTTGCCTGGCTGTTGTGTTTAAGGAATCACTGGGGTCTGTGGCTTCATGGCAGGAATGACCAGGCACGCAGACTTGTTTGTGACTTGTTGAGAACCAGGAAAGCAAGGTCCTGGGGAAGCAGAGATATTTGCCTGATACTTCTCTGGCTGTCAGCACAGTACACAGGCCCTGGGAGTGGGTGGGTGGGGTCGCTTGAGATGGAATGGGGTGATGGTGTGTCTTTTTAATGATGGAGTGGAGAGCCTGGAATTCCATGGGTCTTGGGTGCTGGCCTTGCTTCTCCGGGCAACTGAGCCTGGGTCCCTGCCAATGTGCATTTAGTTCTATTGGGTCAACATCTGTTTTCATTCCACAAATGTTTCTTAATCAGTGTGGTGCTAGGGGCTGTTGGGGACACACAGAAACTTGAGAATCTGGGCCTCCCCCAAATTGTTCATTGTCTTTTTGAGACCAGACGAGGACATATTAAAATGTTCATTCGTCCCACAGGCTGGTACCTATTTGGCTAGCTGCTGTTCAGGGGAGCACATAATCAAGTTCCAAAGTAATCGGCGTGGTGGGGGTGGTGTCGTTGGAGGTCTGAGAATGGACAGAGCCCCAGGCTCGTCAGAGCTGGGCCCTGAGTGGTGGGATTGAGAAGGATGGGAGAGGGAAGGACATGGAAGGTGGGAGGAATGGCGTGAACAGGCAGGAAGAGTGGGCAGTTCTCTTCCTGCATGCGGTGGCTGCCCCTGCCG
>NW_019154175.1:3246095-3300204 GCF_002288905.1 Enhydra lutris kenyoni
CCCCCCCCCCCCCCGCTTCTAGAAACAGTCCGTCTCAGGCCTAGAGAGACAGCTCTTGCATTCCCTCTCTTTTCTCCTGCTCTTTATCATGATAATAACAAGAATAATGATTCCTAACTTTCACTGAGCACTTAGTGCATACCGCTGTTCTGGCTGCTTTTCTGTGGATTTTCTCAGGAAGTCTGCACAGCACCACGGATCTGCCCTTTCCAGTTGACGGCACCGAGGCGTGGAAAGGTTGAGTAACTCGCCACGGTCATAGCAAGGAAGTGGTTGGGTCAGGAGTCCAGCTGGGGCAACCCGAGGGCAGAGGCCCATGGTCTTAACCCACTGGTTCCTGAACTTGTCTGAGCACTGGAATCACTGGGGGAGCTTTTGAAATTTCCGAAGCCCGGGCCAATTCCATTACACCCTAGACCAATTACATCACAGTCTCTGGGGCTGGGACTCAGGCATCAGTCGTTTTTGAAGCTCCCCAGGTGACTTCAGTGTGTCACCAGGTTTGGAAACCACAAGGTTAACCTCTGAGTTTTGGTTAGGGATTGTGAATATTTGATTGAATACAGTTGTGTCTCCAAGGCAACGAGGCCTTTGGCCCAGGCCCATCTGATGCTCGCCCACCATGGCACAGAGCGTGACTCTAGGACTTAGGGCAGGACCCCTCACACCCCACAGCATCTGGGGCCCCCAAGAGTGAAACCTGGGTGGGTTGAAGTGGGCGGGAGGGGGTGTTTTCCTAGGGTTGCTGTCCCTCTTCCTTCGGAGGGCCATCTTGGGGCAGGGACACTTTCAGAGCCCTGAAGACCTCCAAGTGTGGTTTCTCACGTCTTCTGCTCCCCTGGGCCCCTGACTTCAGCGGGGAGGGGCAAGGGTCACTCGAGGGCAGATCTCTTCTCTACAAGTCCTGCTCTTCTCCGCCTGTCCCTGGGTGAACCTGAAATGGACACGAGGAGCAGAGTCGTTTGGGTGGCTGGGAACAGCACTAAATTTAGCAAAACTGTCGCTGGTGGGGGACCGGACTGTAGTGAGCCAAACTCAGGCCCGAGTGGACTAGATTTATAGTCAGCTATACAGCCAGCGTTGTCTCTGCTTGGGCAAGTCTGTGGTTGCACAGGATCTTTCCCTTTCTAAAGCCTGGAAGCTTGTCAGCCTGTCCTGCAGAATCTCCTGGCGCTGCCCCTGGGACGCTTGGCTCCACCCCCACAGCCCCTGGGGATTTGGTTCCTCCCGCCCTCCCTCACGTGTCTGGAATTCTCACTTCAGTACGTTAGCCTTGGCCTGCAAATTTTTCCATGCCTCTTGGCCCTGTTGCCAGCCTTGATTCTGAAGGCCCTGGAGAGCAGACAGGAGCTCTGGTGGATTACTCTTAGGGTGTCTGGCATCTTCGGACACCTTTTGGTCAAGATCATTGAGTGGAGCAAAGAGAGGAGCTGGGATGGTCGGCTGAGCAAGGTTTTGAGGGACTAAGCCGTCTTTTCCCTCCACTTGAAGTGAATTATGATGCGGAGAGATGGGGCGATGGGGTGGACAGAGCTGCGAGATGCTTTAGTGGTTGAAGATCTCTTTGGTTGCTTCATCTTCTGCTCTGACGTGGACCGTATCTGGAAGGAGATGGGTTTTGTGAAACTGGAGAGTGGAGTTCGGCTGCTCATCTTTCCCTCCTAGACCTCTTCCTCCCACTTCTCAGATCTCCTGGTGGCGGCTTGCCCGGGGAAGTCTCTGTTGCCTTAATGCCTTGGGAGATTAATGACCAGGCTACATTTTCTCAGCCCTTTCCAAAGTGAATGGTTATGTTCTGGCCATGGCTGGGGTCTTGTCTTTGTGACAGGATTTGTTAGGAGTCTAAAGCAGTGGTTCTTCTCCAGGAGCATTTCCCCAGGGGACCTTTGGAAAGTGTAGAGATGTTTTTGGTCATCACAGTGGAGAAGCAGCAGGGGTATTGTTGGTGTCTAGTGGATAGAGGCCAGGGATAATGCTAAATATCATATTATGCACAGGGCAGCCCTCGCCACAACAGAGGATTATTTAGTCCTTTGTTGAGGTTGAGAAACCCTGGTAGAGGGGAACAGTCTTATAGAAATGGCCCTGAGAGGTCATTTTTTCTAGATCCCTGCTCCTATTAGTAATGACTTGAGGGGCATCTAGGTGGCTCAGCTGGTTGAGCATCTGACTCTTGATCTCAGCTCAGGTCTTAATCTCCAGGTCATGGGTTTGGGCCCTGTGTTGGGTTCCCTGCTGTGTATGGAGCCTACTAAAAAAGCAAGAAAGGAGGTGGAAGGAAGGAGAGAGAGAAAGAAAGAGAGAGAGGGAGAAGGAAAATAATGACTTGAGACCAAGAGCTGTCTGGCCATTGCCTTTTCCCTTTATCCTCCAGGTTTCCCACTCTCCTCAGCATTGACATTGTCTTATATGAATCTAAGACATTGGGACTTGCTTAAACCTTATATGCTATAGCTTCTCATGGAAGTCCACCATCTAAGCATGTGTGTATCCTCTGTCGGTCCTGTCGGTGGGGATGCAGCTGTGTCCCCCGTGCACCTAATTCAGCTGTGGTGTTAGCATATTTAGGTGCTGATCCTTTTGGGATGACTTTTCAGTGCAGCCGAGAAGCCCTTCCGAGCAAACATCATGTGGGATGGCGGAGGGGTCTCTCTCCCGCCTTGCAGAACTGAGTGGTGCTTGCTAAATTCTCTTAAATGCAGGAAACATTATCTGTTGCCCTGGAGGACGTGACGTTGCTTACCCAATAAAACATCGAACCTGCTGCCAGGTAACCTCAGCAGCCGGGCACATCTCTCATCTGCCAGCACCCTTCTCCTGCGGTCGGCAGGGCTGCTCTAAGGCCAGAACAGGGAAATGAGACGTCTCCCAGCATGAGGACCTTCGCTTACTCTGCATGGTGGAGGTGGGTGGTGGCTGTGTACAGATTCTAGAATGCACTGACTTTTTACATTTCAGGACAGGCTTCAAGGGTCTTTCCATGTGACTTTCCTATCTGACTCTTTAGCAGTGAAGGTGTGAGTGCAGCTTTCCAGTTTGAGGGGAGAAGAGATGGTGAGAATGGGATCAGGACAGAAGCCAAGGGAAGCCAGGCAGTGTGGAAGATGGACAGATACTCCCTGGATGCATTGGACCTCCTGGCCCCCAGGTCATTTCTCAGTGTTATTTCCTCTGTCTACTGACACACATACTCAATTTCCATGCGCTCTAGTGAGACCAGTATATTTTTGGATGAGCCCAAGCGAAACAAGAAGGTAATTCTACTTGGAGGAATAAATACAAATGATGTGGGGTTCCCTGTTTTGTGTTTTCACTGAGAGTTTGCCGTCCCCCTTGGTTGGTGGAATTTGCTGGGAGATGGGTTATAGGGCAGATCCTGATGTTCCTGGAGTTCAGGTTCACTGCTTCCCTTATTCTCATGTTCAGGACCAAGGTGCTATCTGTGGGCTAAGTACCCTAGGTTCTAGATTACTGCTCACTAAGCAGGCAACTAGGGCAGTTGAAACCAAAAGCCTCCAAAGTCTTGTTCAATGACAGTAAGCATTTGAATGCAATGAACAAATGAGTGCGTGTATATTTAGAATGTCACACCCCATCGAGAAAGAACCCCCAGTAAGCCTAGCTGGCTCATCCCAGCCACAGGTCTGAGCACACCCAGGGTCATATCCTCTTATTCCATGATCAGCTGAAGTCACTTCCTTATGTACCCAAGCCTACCCACACCCAGCCACTATTTCCTGCTCCAGCTCAAGAAGTGCCCATCACCCCTTTCATAAATTCCTAGCGTCTAGTCACCTACCAGCCTGCTGAGCCTCCTTCCAGCTTAGCCGCCATCTTGTTTCCCGATCTTGCTCTTGTCTGGGGATCCTTGGTTTCTGCATGGACTCCCTGGCTTCCAGGCTCAGAGTGAATTCAGTTGCCCAGTGGTCACTGGAAATTTCAGCCCTGGGTTGCTGGTTTGGAGCTGTGTTTTGTCCTCAGTCTTGATTCTTACTCCCTGCACCCTGGTCCCTGCCACTTCTGTCACGTTAAAAAGTCTGATTTCTCTAGGTCAATCAGAGAAAGACAATTATCATATGATCTCCTTGATATGAAGAATTTGAGAGGCAACGTGGGGGGTTTGAGGGGTAGGAAAGGGAAAAATGAAACAAGATGGGATCGGGAGGGAGACAGATCAGAAGACACTCTCAATCTCACAAAACAAACTGAGGGTTGCTGGGGGGTAGGGGGGTAGGGAGAGGGTGGTTGGGTTATGGACATTGGGGAGGGTATGTGCTATGGTGAGTTCTGTGAAGTGTATAAACCTGGCGATTCACAGACCTGTACCCCTGGGACAGTATATGTTAATAAAAAACTAAAAATTATACAGTATATGTTAATAAAAAATTAAAAATAAAAAAAATCTGATTTCTCATAAAAATTACTCCTTCTTTCAACATGGGTCTATAAGCCCAATGTGATTGAGTCATTGGCCCAGGCCCATCTGACACTCGCCCCCCGTGGCACATTTTCAAACTCTGTCTCACAGAACGTAAAGCTTGATGAATTAATTTCGAGTTTTGAAAACATGTTAATTTTAATAAGGCTTTTGAAGTTTGATAGAGTAACATCTCTGCCATTTATTAAATGGCAACAGGAAAGTGATCAGAAATGTATATGTGCCTTTTATATTTCATGAGTGGAGAGAGTAGACACAAAAATCTGTTGGTGCTAGAGCAACAACCCATTTCGATAAAGGTTCATTTTTCCTAGGGTTTTGGGTTTTTTTTAAAAAATCTTTCTTGTTAGCTACTTTTTTTTTTTTTACTGTATTTTTGTTTGTTATATAACATATGTCCAGAAAAGCAAACACAATCCTAAGACTTTAGCATAAAGTGTTTACAGCCTCTAACCAACATCCGGGCCAAGCAAAGAAATAGAATATTACAAGACCCCTCCCCTCCACACACTGAAAACGCCTTGTGCTTCTTTCCAGTTACTAACCCGCCTTCCCAGGGTAAACACTATTTTGACTACTAAAATTTACCCATCTGTTTGGCCTGCTTTTCAACTTTATATAAATGGACGTTCTCTTTTGTGTCTGGCTTCTCTCACCTGCCATTTTGTTTGTGACATTCATCCACGTTATATGCTCTTGCTGCTTTCCATCCTGCTGGCTGCATAGTATTCCATTAATAGACCGTGATTTATTATCATTGTGTGGTTGATGTTTGGGCTGTGTGGATATACACCTAGGAGAAGAACTGCTGGATCATTGTTTCAGTAGATCGTGCCAAAGTGGCTGTACCAATTATATTCCCACTAGCCACATAAAACATTTCTGGCTGCTCCATGTCTTTGTCGGTATCTGGTATGATCTCCCTTGTCCATCGTACTCTGGCGGACAGGAAGTAGTATTATACTCTGCTCTGCATTGGGATTTTCATGATACCGGCCATTTGGATATCCTCTTAGGAAGGGACTGTTCAGGTCTTTTGCCCGTTTTCTATTGGGTTGCCTATCTTTTTCTCATTGGCTTATAGGAAACTCTTCATATATTGATGGTTATTTGTATCATAAATATTTTCTCTGTTCAGTAGCTTTTGGGGTCTGTATCTTTAGGGATATTCCCAAGTGTAGCCCATGTGAAAGCATTGGGATTAGTTGTAGTACTGTGTACAAGGATCTTTTTTTGAAGAAAGATTTTATTAACTTATTTGACAGAGAGAGAGAGAGAGAACATAAGCAGGAGGAGTGGGAGAGGGAGAAGCAGGCTTTCTGATGAGCAGGGAGCCTGATGAGGGGCTCGATCCCAGGACCCTGGGATCATGGCCTGAGCCAAAGGCAGACTCTTAATGACTGAGCCACCGTCACCCTGTCTAGGGATCTTTTTTCTTTGTTAGTGATGCGTGGCTTGCAGTATCCTTCTATCAGTACTCACCTACAAAGGCGCTGTTGGAATACTGGTCATGTAGGGTGGGATAGGGATTCTTGAAGTTCTTGGCCTACTTAGGGACTGGCCCCTTTGGAGTCCCCTAAAAATAAAAATTGTGATATCCAGGTGCCTTGTAGTACACTGTTGTAAGCATTTTGCACGGGCTCTCTCGTTTATTCCTTAGACATGCTTATCTGTTAGTTACTACCCTCATCCCCATTTTCAAGTGAGGTCACGGGCTCAGAGAGGTTTTGTCATTCCTGAGGGTCACCTAACTAAGACTCTGGCTGCAGAGCTCATGCTCCATAACCATTGTACTACCTAGAAAGTTGCACTTCCTAAAATCAATGTTTTATTAGCGTGTCTGGAACTGTGCCTGGCGCATAGTAAGTGCTCAGTAAATACTCGTTGAGGGAAAGAGTTCGACAGTGGGGAGCCCAAGTCTTCGTTGGGTGGGGAAGTTTGTCCTGGCAGTGGATCTGTTAGTACGAGAAGTAGTGCTCCATCCTGCTGTGTATCTTGCCTAGAGTCGTGCCCGTGGTGGTGTAGACATCACAGTGGGCGTTTGTGGAGTGAATGACTCAATCCCAGACAGACTGCAAACTCGGCTTAGCGCAGGGGATGAACTCAGAGGACACTGCAAGGCCCAGGGCCAAGGCAGGCACGCCACGGGGGGCTGTGGGGATGGCCCAGGGACGATGCAGAGCCTGGCGAGCAGTGCCCTGGCTGTTAACCGCCATGTGTGTGGAAACAGGAACAGGGTCCAGTGTCAGCAAGCGAGGCTGTCCCAGTTACAGGCCGTGAGGTCAGAAGAGGTCCCAGCAGCGGTGCAGGGCTGGCAGAGTACAGGGTCAGGTAATCCAAAGTCACAAGGTTGCAAGCAGTAAAAGTTCAGGCTGGCAGGAAAGAGAGCCAGGGAGCGCTTGGAGGGAGTTGTCTCCCGGGCTAGGTTCCCCTCCTGAATGAAGCCTTTCTTCGCAGGCTATGCAGTGCCTGCAAGGAACACTCCAGACCTCAGGGCACGGTGATCCAGAGACTTCTCCTGTGCTGGAGCTAGCGGCAGCCTTCCTGAAGGCCTTGTCAGACTCTTTATTTAACAGGTGAGGAAATGGAAGCTCCAAAGCACGAGGCTGTTGGGAGCCAGGGGTAGAACCTGGGTTGAAAACAGGCACCGCAGTGTTGCTGCTTCCTCGGAGATTAAGAGGTGATGGAAGTGGTGATCTGGGAAGGAGGAAGTAAAGGTGAGAGCCTTAAAGAAGGGTGATGGGGAGAATGATGGGCTACGGGGAAGAAGGGGGAGCTGAACGACTGCAGGACACGCCCAAGAAGCAGGGCAAGCTGTGGGATTTGGGGAAGGAAGCTGCTTGTGTGATGACGGCCATCTTGACTCCAGAATGTAAGTTCCATGAGGACAAAGTCTTTTGCTTTTTTACTGAAGCGTCCTATATGGAGGAGAGCTGCCAAGAGGGGAAGGGCTTCTTTCATTGTGACAGATACATATAATATAGATTTGCCATCTTTTTTTTAATTTTTAAAGACTTTTAAAATGTATTTATTTGAGAGAGAGAAAGAGTGAGAGCATGAGTTGGGGGAGGGGCAGAGGCAGAGGGAGAAGCAGACACCCTGCTGAACAGGGAGCCCCATGTGGGGCTCGATCCCGGAACCCCGGGATCATGACCTGAGCCGAAGGCAGACGCTTAACCTACTGAGCCACCCTGGCTCCCCTAGATTTACCACCTTCACCATATTTAAGTGTACAGCCCCAGGGGCATTAAGTGCATTCACACTGTGGGGCAGCCACCTTCGCTGTCCATCTATAGAGCTGTTTTCATCCTGCGAAGCTGAAACGTTTAACCCACTAACAATTACTCCCCGCTTGCCCTCTCCCCAGCACCACCCGCCCCCCATCCCAGCAGCCACCATTCTTCTTTCTGTCTCTAGGAATCTGACAGCTCTAAGGACTTGTGGAAGGGGAATCCCACACTCTTGTCCTTTGTGACTGGCGTGTTTCACTTGACAGAATGTCTTCAGGTGTATCCATGTTGTAGTGCATTTCAGAATTTCCTTTCTCGTGGAAGCTGAATAATGTTCCGTTATAAGGATACACCCCATTTTAGGTATGCATGCATTCATCAGTGCACACATTTTTACAGGGTTTTCTGATCAATAACCAGAACAGGTCCTGGCTTTGTGGGTGCTCAACAAGGAATTGTTGAATGAATTTTAGTTGTGTTGAACATGAGGTGACAGCGGGATGGGTACTGCAGTGGACTTCCGAGCAGGCATTCTAGGATAGCTCAGGTCTAAAGGGGAAGGGAGGGACAAAGCCAGTGTTGTGAAGATATTCCCCAGGCATGGGGCCTGAGCGTGAGGAGCAGGTGTCTGGGCTCAGGACAGGTGGGAGCATCACCAAGAAGGATGCAGGACAGGGGGTCTCAGGGTCATGTACTTAAAAATAGGATAGCGGTTTTAAGAAGGGGGTGCTGCTAAGTAACATCCAAGTCAAGAGAACGGGGTCGAGGAAGGAATGATGGAATTGGCAAACAGTGATGGAACCAACACTTGAACTCGGGTCTGTCTGACGTCATTTTGGAAAGAACTTCCTGTTGAGTGCTAGTGGCGGTACAGGCCAGAATGGGCCACAAGGGAAACTCACCTGAAGCAGCCAGAGAGCTGCTGACTGCTGAGGCACGAGCACTGGCAACAGATGTGAAGCAGCAGAGAAAGATTCAGGAAGCACAGGTCATCCTCTGGCCTCTCGGGAGTCTCGAACTTGCGGGCAACCTTGGAGTATGGCTGGAACTCCTTGCTGTTAAGATGAGAGAGGAGGGCACCCCAAGTGGAAGCAGGGAGGGAAAGAGCTCCGGGGAAAGAATGGGGGTGTGCAAGGGGATGACCAGGAGAGCAGATCAGCGAGGCAGAGGATTTGCTGGGGAATGTGGGACACACAGTTGGCACTTCTGTTATTTCCTCCATTTTCAAGATGATTAAGAGATGGTGGGTGGGGGAAGCTTGAGTAATCTCTATCTCAAGTAATGCAGCCTAGTTACCGACACCAGAGAATCCCCACAATGACCCCATTGCCCGGTAAGCGTAGTAGAATATTCTGTCATGGACACTGGTGGTTTTGTAAAGATTCGGTTGCATGTCACAGACACAGCTGCCTCAGATGCGAGGGTGGCTGTTTCTGAGTTGGGTGCTGGAGAATCAGAGCCTGCGTTCCGTGTAACCAGCGTTCCCTGAGCCCCCGCTGAGGCACGGGATAGAAGGCTGCGATCTAAGAAGGAGGACGTGGGCCTGGACTGCTCCTCAACTTCTCCCGAGTCTTCCAGACTTTCCTTCTCGCAGAACCGGGGAGATGTTGGACTGGAGACCAAGAAAGTGGATGGCACATCTGCCCCCATCTCGCTCTGTGAAGCCTCTCCATGCATGCCAGGCTGCCAACGCGCTACCCTGGGGCCCGGCAGAAGGCTGTGTGCTCACACATACCCCTTCTGAAAAAGCAGTTTGATAAATTCTTACGTACACCCACAGGATCGGCCCCCGATCTTAAGGAAATATTCAGAAATGGATTTAAAGGTAATATCCAGATACCCCTCACCCCCACCCCGGTCAATTCCGCTGCCTAGAAGCTATTTATCTCAAGGAAAATGCCTGGAGCATCCCCACAGGATGTCAGTGAAGGATCCAAGCCTGTGGAACGGGGATCCTCCGTGCCGGGAACCAGTCAGATGCTGCCTCCCAGGGCAGGAACCCCGGCAGAGTGCATACGAGGCAGGAGACCGCCGAGTCCTCGCCAGCTTCGGAGTACCAGGGTTTGCCTGGCAGAGCTGAGAAGCACGAAGCACCACCTGCATGCCTCGGCTCTGTCTGAGGTGCTGGAAAGGAACCCAAGACCCCGAAGGAGGCTTTGGATCCCTGCAGCCTTTTGCCTGTGTGATCTGGGCCCCGAGGATGGCTCCAGCCCCGAGCAGGGCCCTTTCGCTGCCAGCCTAGTCTGACCCAGCCCCTCAGAGCTCAGATTTCTGGGAGACTTACATACAAACCAACAAAAAAGAGTAATAGCAATATTTATTGAGTGTTGACTGGGTTCCAGGTGTTAGTCTAACTGTTTTCTGCTTATTTACTCGTTGAAACCTTACAGTAACTCTGTGGGGTCATTGTTGTTTGACAGATGAGGAAACTGAGTCACGGAGCAGTATAAAGTACTTTTTCCTGAGATCATCCAGCTAATACCTAGGTGGAGGTGGAAGTCGAACACATCCGGAGCCAGTGACTCTTCAGGGAAGGTGGCCCCCGTGGGACGTGTGGGAGCCACCAGAGGCCAGAACAGGGAGGTCAGCTGTTGACCAGTCAGACTCCTAGATCCGGTTTCTCCCTGTTGGAGGCAGCTGCCCCTGTTGCTTCAGGGAGGGGACGGCTGCCTTGTTGTATGACCCACGTTTGCCAAGAGGATTAACCTCTTCCTCTTGTCAAAACAAGCCAAGCAGGAAAAAAAACCAACAAACGACTCATGACTTTGAGCAGAAAGAGCTCTGCAGCTTCTCCAGCAGAAGGGGACACCCCAGGGCAGGGGCCCAGAAGGTGTCTGGTTATGTCCTCGTCAGAGGCATCTGTTCTTAAGAGGGACCCCGAGACCCGTTGTTTCACTGCTCAGGGCCCCGAGGCCCGAGCCACTTGGCAGTCAGGCTCTGTAGCAGCCCAGCCCGCCTTCTCTCTGCTCGCCCCATCATACCCTATGGGATGTGAGAGTGTCCTGGACAGCTCACGGGCAGCCCAGACTGTGGTCCAGCACCAGCTCGGCCCCAAGCTAGCTCTGGGACCCAGGGCGGTTCCAGCTTCTGTGGGATGACAAGATTGAACGTGAGCAGTGGTTTTCAAAAATATATATTTTTTTATTGCAGCAGAACCTGTTCTTCAAATAAAACGTGACTGATAGCAACAGAATATGAAACAGTTGAAAGCAGAGGTATAAATTTGCAAAAAATAAACAAGGGGAAGAAAACCTTAGGCCGGTCAGACTTCCCTACAGATTGTTCCCCGAGCCTGCAGAGTTCTGCTTCTCTGCTTTTTCACGCATCATTCCTGCCTCTCGGGTTGCCTTTGTTCCTTCCATTTTTACTGGAAGTTTTGGATTTTTCAGATTCCTGTTGCATTTATTAACTATTTTAATTATTAGGGTCCTCTGTATTGCTTAGGGGTGGCTTAAAGGAATTTACATATATAAGGTATTTGTAAATACACATGGCGTTTACATATACTGGGTATACAAATAGCATACATTTGCATGCATTTACATATATGCAAGTATACACGTGTGTGTGTGTGTGTGTGTGTGTGTGTGTGTGTGTGTGTGTATGATTGTGTGTGCATACACACGCATAGCCTTTAAAGAAAGGCCATGTCTTTGTGTCCTCCCGCACCTGATGTATAAAAGGCCCCAATAAAATTTTAATTGTGGGGATCATCTTCTGTGTTGTCCTGAGCATCTCGCCCCTGTCAGGTACGCAGTAAATACCAGTGTCAAATGATTATGCAATAGGGTGTGTTGTGCCTGGGAATGCCTGGCCATGAACCTTGGTTCTGCCATAGAGGAGCTGTCACCTTGGGAAACAGACTTAGTTTTTCTTATTGATAAGGTGGAAACAATAATGCATGTCTTCCATATGTATTTACTGAGTGCCTACTGTATTCCAGGCACTGTTCTAGGCCCTGGGGACTCAGCAATTTACAGAGCAGACAAGGCCCCGTCCTTATGGGTTTGTACATTACAGCCAGTCTCAGAGGGAGCCCCCAGAGCTGCTCAGAGGAGAGGCGGGTGGGAAGAGTGCCTTCTGCCAGTCACAGGTGGAAACATTATGTGGGGGTGCCTGGTGTGGGCCACAGGGACTCCTGGGTGGGATTCCTACTGTGAGTGAGGAGAAGAGGATGGGAAAAGGCCACCTGGATTGGCCTGAAAGAGCAACGAGTCTGTCTCCCCGCTCCCAGCCGCATTGCTATGCCTGACCCCGAGGCCTCACACCCCTTCTGCACGGCCTCAGCCCCAGGAGGGCAGGAGACCCCAGGCCCGGTGGAGATGCCCTAGGCTGAGGGCCCCGGCTCCGCAACCCCGTCCCCGGCTGGGCCTCAGTGTTGTGCCGGCCTCGTCGCTCCAGCCCTCCTGGGTGGTGGCAAAGGCTTGCCTAAGGTGGGTGCAGGGTCTGCCGGGATGGATGGGGCACGGATGTCCCCTGCGACGCAGAGGCTCACAGCCACTCAGGAACAGGAAGAGGCCTTTCCGCATCCCCCGGACCTCCCTCCCACAGCTTGTGCCGGGGGGGATCGGTGCTGGAGTTGCGGAGCCCCCAACAGATGTGGGGTTAAGTTTGCCTGCTGACCTGGGGTGAGCACAGATACTAAGGGGAGCTGCTGTAGGTTTGGTTCTCTGATCACATCTTCCTCTGACAGTAATTGCTGCCCGTGTACATGTCCCCTTCCTGCTTTTGGCTTTCTTCCTAGAACGGGGGAGGGCAGCATTGGGTGATGTTCTACGCTCCTTGCAGGCTTCTCTTTGCCAGGTGGGAAGCACCCACGCCCAGGGCGACTGTTTGGGAAGTAGAGGGGGCTTGCTGGGTAGCGGCCATCCTGGTATATGGCTCTGACCATGACTGTTGTCACCGCTGACTGTCCAGCCGGGCCTCAGTGCTGACACCAGCCTCTCTGCCAGGGATGCCCTGTGTCCGTGGCCGTCTGTCCCTCACTTAGGGTGATTTTGAAGAAGTTTTACGTGCTTGGCTTCAGTTCTCTCATCTATAAAATGGGACTGGTCATAATTGCACTCACCTCATAGGGTTAGTGAAAGGATTAAAGGAGAGACTATAACGTGCTTAAAATAGTGTCTGGCTCATGGTAAATGCACTGTGTCTGGTAATCCTAGATTACTTGCCTCATTTGTGTTGTGTCGGTGGGTCGGTTTGGCCAGAGGACCACAAGCTCACCGTGGGCAGTACGTCCTAGGATTCCTGTAGTCTCGGTGCCTAGCCCTGTGTCTGGTCCATGGTAAGCATACGGCAGATATTTGTTGACAGAGCAGGGACCTCGGATTTGGGCCGAGGGCTGAGTAGGCAGATCCCAGGGCAGTATGGGAGGAACACGGAAACTCATGTCAGAGGGGCGGATTGAGACCAGAGGTGAGGGGGCCTGGAACAGTAGGAGAATACCTAGGCAAGACATGGGGGAACCATGGAAGACGTCAGAGCAGGAGGACATGATTGTCCGGGATTTCAGGGAAGATGCTGGGAGAGGAACCTAGAGTCTGGACGGGAGAAGAGAGAGCCTGGTGCTAGCAGGGCCATGGGCTAGGAGGCGTTGGGGACACAGCTGGGAGTCACGAGCTGTGTGGGCAGGCAGCGTGCTCTGTGCTCCCCCTCCCTCCCTTCTCAGCGCCCCGAGGAACCCGGCCAGCCTGTTGTGACCTTCCCTCGTCCAGCCCTGACTGTTCCCAGCCCTGGTACTTGACTGTGCGCGTCCCACTCACTCTGACACACCTTCCACAGGTTGCCAGGTTACCGCAGCCCTGTGCTGCGTGAGTCCTTGTGCCGCAGCTCCCATGCCACTTCACTCTCCCCCCACCCAGTGCTTTCCAGCCTCTCTCTGTCTGTGTTTATTATTTTAATCTTAAAGTGAGAAACAGCGAGGTTGCTGGAAGTAGGCCACAAGCTTCTATTTGCTCTTCTCACCAAGGACAGGCATGTTCCCAAGCCCTGGGAGCAGAGCCCCGGAGCCCCGGGGGAGGGACGTGTGAGGCAGAATGTGGAGAGGAAGGCTCCGGTGTGCTCAGGCCAGCCCAGCCCTGCGGCCGGCGCCATCTTGTTTGTGGCCCACGGCGCCATCTTGTTTGCGACCCACGCCGCCATGGACTCCCCAGCGGTCAGGGAACTGTTCTCACCTTCCCCATGGTGGGGGGCATGCAGGGGAGCCTGTGCCCGGCCTCCCCAGCAGGAGAGCACAGGTCCTAGGTATCGTGCGCCTGTGTAGCCGTGGCCTGCTCGGGCTGTGTCCTGTGAGTCTGTGGGAGTGTGGGACACCCTGGACACCCAGTCCCTGCCTGGGCCGCAGGGAATCATAAAAATGACTGCTGTAATGAGTGTTTACTGGGTGTTGATCTGAGTGCTGAGTCCTTCATATATATATATATTATCTCATTTAATCCTCATGGTAATCCTGTGTCACAGTTGTTATTAGCACTTGTTTATGGATGAAGAAACGGATTAATTAACTGGCCCTGGGTCACACAGCCAGTGAGGGGGAGTCTTCCTGACTCCCAGACCCCCACTGTCAGCCCCCGGGCTCTGCCGCCTCTCATGCTAGCATCAAGCTGTGCTGTCTGGGCGTCTGCGAGTCGGGGGTCAGTTAACATTACTCTGCTGCTCACCGACTGGGCCAGCCCGGCCAGCTCCCCTTGCTTCTCTCATTTGCTCATCTGTGAAAAGGAAGTAAGTGTGTCTACCTCACAAGGCCTCCAGGGGGGATGCGATAAGATAATTGGTCATAAAACTCCTTTGTAAACTGGAAGGAGTTACACATACATTACACCTCATGTAAATGAGTCCGTAGTAAAAACCTATTTTAAAAATACTTATTTACAAAAAAGACACATATATGTTTGGCTGCTTTTTCTTTTCTTTTTTTGTAAGAGATGTGGTAGTCTCACCTTTAGACTGGGCTTGTCTGTTGGGAAAGTAGGGAGTAGTTCATTCACAAAGGACAGGTGTTTGGAGGAAGTTTCCAGAGAGGAAGGGATATCACTAGCATGTCTAGCACAGGGGTGAAGAGGCTGGGCTTATAGGTCTGGCTATTGGCTGTACATTCTTGAACATGTTTCTCAGTTCCTAACTTTTGAAGTGCAGGCAACAGTAGTCTTAGCTTCGTAGCACCATTGTGAAGAGCGAGTGAGTGTGAGGCCTGCCAAGGGCCCAGTACCAGGCCCAATGTCTGACAGGCTTCATGGATATTGAGCTCCACGTTCATAAGGAGGAGGATGCTGTTTGGGTACATCAAAGGCAAGGGGCATCCGAGTTTTGGGACTTGGCCTTATTTGAAGGCTCTTTCAGGAGGGGGACCAAGGGAACATCCAGATCGGTGGCACTGAGGGCCAAGGCCACAAGGCAACCTTGGTAGGAAGGCAAACTCTGGTTAAGGCCTCTAAGCCAAATAGAGGCTCTGCTACTATTCCTCACCTAGGGGTCAATAGGGGTCAAGGCTGCTACTGTTCCTCACCTAAGGGTCAGTAGGGATCAAGACTGTGGGAGAGGGAGGTAGCCTCTGCCTGCAGTCCTGTAGGCCCCAGGGAGAAGGCCAGGTCTTAGAGGTCAACTGGGCAGATTCCGTCTCGGGTCTGAGCAGGTTACAAATCAGCAGGAGGAGGAAGGATGCCTTCTGTGGTGTGAGTTAGCGTCATCCTCTTGGCTGAGGAGCAAAAAGTTTCTTCACAAAGAGTTTTTTTTTAACTTGTTACTTGGTGCTATGTGTGAGAGAAAGACAGGGGAGCCAGAAGTTGGGAAGGGAGGTCCATGTTGGGCGTGGCTTGCTAGGACACATTTTTGTATTCCTTGCACAAGGTGGTGTGTCCTTACTCTGAGTATAGCCTCATGGTAAGAAGTGGTCAGTCAGTAGCATCTGGGCCTTTTGTGATCTGAAAATGGGAGGTACACGTTGGTGTTTGGGATATTTCAAAGTAGGCCCCAAAGAAGTTGTGCCGTATTCCCATTCTTGTGTTCATTTGTCCATTCAGCCAGCAGATGATTTCTGGAAATGGATGTAGCCACCATCATGGTGGCATCAAGGGCCACGAGACGCAGTCCAGGTCCACGAGAAGCTTCCTTGCAGTTAGGCTGTTTTATAACTGCTCCCAAATCATGTTAGCTCTGGAGGCTATTTTAAGAACTCCTTTGGTTATGAACCATATCTTATATTTAATTTTGATTCTCTTTCTCCTCCTGTCCTGGATTCAGTAACAGCATCAACAAACACTGTGTGCCTGGCGTTGTCTTCAGCATTGTAAGTATTTAGAGAATCGGAAATAACTTGGTAAGAGCTCATTAATTCACTAGGCCCGGCACAGCCTCCCAAGGACGTTGGGCCTTCCCCATGTGGTCACCACTTTTCATGTCTCAGAGGACCCTGAGCTTCTGTCTGGAGCATATCGTATCAGTGAGGTATCTGGAGCCACACGGTGGAGGGCTTTACTCCCTCTACCCCCTCTTCTCCTTGGTTGGTGATGTTTGTTATAACAGCAGGAATTGTGGCCCACCCCAGGAGGCCCTGGAAGGTGGCAAGCCTCCAGCTTTCCACCTACCTCCTGGGGGCTGTGGATGTTGCCCCTTTGCTCCTTTTCTCTTCATCTGCCGCCAGATCAGGTGAGGACAGTGTTCTACTCTTTCCTTAGCCGAGGTCCAGGTAATAGCTATGCGGAACTGTTCGTCTCTGGTCTTTGATTCTTTGGATGTGGCTGGGTTTGACAGTGGTCTTCCCCGCTGTGGGGTGAGGACAGCTGATTTCTGGGTCCTGCATTGTTTGCCTTGCATGAGGCCACAGGGAGAACCATGGAAGGGAGGGACGCCAGGGTTCAGGGTTGGGGGTCACTGTTTTAAGCCTAGCACCTTCCTAGAACCATCCAGCCAGAGGGCGAGGTGATCACTCGTGTTTGTGAAAGCACAAGTCAGATGTCCCTTTGGTAAGTGCTTGAGAAGCCTTTCTAGAAACTAGAGTAAGTTGAGTAAACTCATGTTATACAAGTCTGGTTCGAAGGAAAGAGAGAGCAGTGGAAGTCAGAGGACGAGGGCGTGCGGAAAGGGCCTTGGATGAATAGACCTATTTCCAGCGTGTTTGTCAGGGACTCAGGGTGGTCATGGTGACAGGGAGGCCTGCTCTAGCCCCATCAGCTAGTCGACAAGGATTGGCTCAGTGCCACGGGGAGTTGAGCTTTGGGAAGAACGAAAGAACTCCAAAGCTTGCCGGGACCCCATCTTTGAAACGTTCACGCTCTGTCTAGGTGGAGGCGCTGGCTGAGCGCACGTGATGACACGTGACTGCACACTCCCACCCTCTCACTTACAACACGGGGCATACCCGTTGTTGGTGTCTAGACAAGGGAGAACATCGTGGTGGCCAGCATGTGGCCTGCCTGGAAGAGAATGGAGAATGAAGGTGGATGTATTGCTTTGTCTCGCAGAGACCACGGCCTCAGATTCTGGGCCAGCATCCGCCATGTCCGAGCACCTTCTCCTTGAAGGAACGTGGCCAGGAAGAAGGGACCCATCCAGGGAGCACTCAGGAAAGGGGGGCAGGTAAGCTCAGGATCGGAGAACAGGGCTGGACTCCTAGCTGAGGGAGATAGAGCGGATGAGTAGACATAATGTGTTCGAAAGCAGCTGGCTTAGTGTTTTTCATATAGAAATAATTCAGCAAAGGTTCGCTCGTCTGTCCATAAGATCACGATGAACATGAGAGTCCCAAAGAAGACACCAAGGGAGCATGGGGAGTGAGGGCGGGAGTGGAGGAGCAGGGCAGCTGCACGGGACTGAGCCAGAGAGGGGGAGTGGAGGTGTCCTAGGGAAGGAAGCAGGCTCTGCTGGAGGCCACTGTGCTGCCTCCTGGCCTGCCAGGGCCTCTCTGGAGCATTGTCATTGCTCCCAATTAGGAGAGAAAATGTCACACTCGAGCAGGTAGAGAGGAGGGGCTGCTGGCCTGTGAAACCTGGCGGTATTGATCCCGGAGAGGGAAAGGTTTCCGTGGAGCGGGTTTGCTGGGTACTTATTTGCTTTGTGTATTTAAAGGATTGTCACATGACGTGGATGTTGGGCTTACTCTGTGTGCTCCAGAGGGCAGCTCTGGGGCCAGTGGGTGACCGTGGCAGAGAGGCTGAGGCTGGTGCATGGAACTTAAAATATTCTCCCAGCCTTTGAGATGTAAAGGACGTGAGGGAGGGAAGATGGGTGACCCCGCGGGGTAGGGAGCTCTTTCCGCGGGGTCAACAGTGTTTCCAGCTAAGCAGAGGGGTCACCACGTGTGGATGCTGATGATAAAAACGAGAGCTACCCCTCCGTGGACTCCTGCGTACCAGGCGGTGTTACCAAGTGCTTTACTGGTAGGGACTCATTTGCTCCTCACGGGAACACCGGGAAGGGTTATGAATAGCTCGTTAGCCCTACTTTACAGGGAGTAAATTTGGGCAGAGAGACAGTCACCCAGCCAGGGCCCCCCACCGTGGCCTTGAACCCAAGGCCAATCTTGTTGTTGGTGAAAGGTGAGGCCAGATGACCTCGAAGGTATCTTACATCACCAGGACTCTAAAGGCTTTATCTGGAGGGTCATGCTGGGCCTTTGCTCGGGGCTGGGTCACTCTGTTAGGTCTGGGGCAGAGATGGTGTTACTGCTCTTGGGGTGACTTCACGAGCCGTGCCTTCGCCTGACTGCGAGGTCATTGTTGGGTCGGGGGGCTCCTCAAAGGCTGTTCCGTTGGCTGTTAGGCTCATGTCCAGGGTTCTCTATAGTTCTCTAGTGACTCTGGGTTCTCAGAAGGACTGGTGGCACCCTTTCCATGTCACCTATGCAGAAACTTCTCACTGGTGCTGTCGGTGCACCTAGCCTCCTGGTCTGCTCCCACCACTCAGCTCTGCCTCTCCAGAAAGGCATGAAGTGATGCTTAATGTGCTATGGACTGGAGGGGTGGCAAGACTCGAGCCTCCTCATTTTGTGGGGGGGCGGGGTGCGATTAAGGAGCCAGTTGTCATCCCAATGCCCTGCTTTTGCAGATTACCAGCCTCTGGTGATTTGGGAAAGCCCGTGCTGGCCAAAGTTGAGTTCCACAAAATGTGCCTAGCACTGTGCCTGACGCACACATAGTAGGCCTCAGGCACACTTTATGGAATAAATAAATGGTCCTTATTGTAGGACATGGTTCTTGTTGTAGGACAAGCCTCCTTTTTTAGTACTCACCGGGTCCCTGAAGGTTTTGAAGGTTTTTAGAGGGAGAGTGTCAGTGAGGTGGGCTGCTCCACTCACCTCAAATTACGTGGCATTGGGGGAAACCTCCTAATGTGATCTTTAGTTTTTTAAGGCAGAGCAGTTATTGCTGGTCTGCCTTGGGGGAGAGAACATTGACCTCAGAGGCCTGCCCCAGATCCTAACCCGAGAGTAACTGCTGCTTACCAGTCACAGTCGGAACCCTCCAGAAGAACATTGCTCCAACACTCTCTCTCCGTCAAGAAGACAGCCACAGGACTGTTTCTCACCCCCAACAATTCTGGTCAACAAATCCTCCACGCTCATAAGCTCTCTGTAGGCAGAGGATGTATTCATTCACACCATCAAAGATTTTTGGAACCTTACTTTGGGTGAGGTTTCATATTATGAAAACAATATCCTGAAATCGAAAGCAGTGTTATGAAAATGCATCCCAAAGATCACCCCCAAACACGACATTAACGATTATGTTTTGGACTGCCCCCGGCCCCTCCCCGACCCGCCGCAGCCCTGGAGGCCTTGTCCCTGCTCCAGCTCCTGGCAAGACTCGCACTTTGCGGAAAGCCCAGACTTGCATGCTGGCCTACATGATGGCCCCGGTGTCTTTCCTCTTCCTTCTTGGGCTGTGGGGATGGGCACAGGCATGCCCCTGTGTGGGGGAGAACGCGGTATGGAAATTAAAGCTCAAGTCAGAGTTGTTTGGGGAACCCCCCTGCTACTGGTGTCCGTGACTCCTGCTGTCTAGATCTGACTCAGCGAAGCAAAGCAGTAGTTTGTTCTGGAGCAGGACAGAAACTTCATTTTTGAGCAACATGGCGCTAAGCTTGTGTGTTCACACAAAGGTCAGTACAGCTCCATGAATCATTGGCTGCCCAGGATCTGCATACCCTAGAGACCTCTCCTCCTGCCCGGAGCTTCCCTCCTGGATTGAGACAAAGCACCCCAAGAGCAGCAGAAACATCTAAGGGTCCCAGCCTGTGCCGGAGGGCACCTGGGCAAGAGCTCTTACAGCATCCCCCCCCACCCCGCCCGGGCACATGGGCCCAAGGCACAGACCGACTGCATATTCCACTGGGCAAGGGTGGGGTGGGCTTCCCTTTAGCCCACCTCACGTGGCCCAGCCACACTCCATTTCTCTGGAAATTATTTCCATCCGTTGACAGGGCCAGGATTTCAAGAGCAGCCAGCCAAGGGGCGCGTTGGGTTACTCCCTGAGTCCCAAGCAGACTTTGTCCCCCTGCGATTCAGGCGGCACCAGAAGCCCCTGGTCCAGGGATTTCGAGGGCTTCGGCGGGTGGAGTGCCTGTTCAGCCAGCCCCGGTCCGTTGTCAGAAGAGCCGGTGCCGGTCCCGTTGTCAGCCTAGGTTTTGTGTGAAGTTGAGCCCAGAGCCCCCTGTGGCCGGAGCTTAGATTTTGTGGTCAGTGGCCCAGGACAAGATAGACCTTTTAGCGTCTTTCCCTTTCCCAGGAGGTGATGGGAGCCTGCTTAGGCAGGTCGCTTTGGAACCTGGACTTTTGGCCCGAGAGGGAGACTGAGCCAGTCTGCCCGGGAGAAGGCATCTGCTTACGATTGGGCCGTCCTGCCCCCAGCATCTGCCCTCCCAGGCCTGACCACCAACCCCCCCCGACAACAAACACACCCCGTTATTCTGTTTCCCTTGGGCACGTTCCACAAGGGAGTCTCCCTTCCATGGGTGAGGTGAGCTCAGGACTGGCCTTGGCCTTCGCTCCTCTTCCCTCACCGCGCAGCCGTGGGAGGCCCGTGCTCTCAGGGCCAGCGTCTGCCAGGCCACTTACTGTCGGCAGCCGCCTGGCTCCTGCTCCCCATCTGTGGCGACATTCCGGGTCTGGATCTGCATCTCACCTCTGCCAGGACCTACCCTCCAGCACAGGCTGTCCCCAGCCCTTGTCTCAGATTTGCACTTGGCCCGTGGTACTGCATTGTGTCCTTGGGGTGTTTGTTGCCACTGCTGGGCCGAGTTTTACTTTAGCTCAGGCATGGATAGAAGTGCCATGGTCCCTTGGGTTGAGGATTTGAGGGGAGCGACTTCTCAGTGGCTCTGGGGGGTTGTTCCAAGAGACTGACAAGACGCAGTCTTCAGGCTGACCGCATCGTGGTCATCATTATTGATTGAAGCTGTTGGCAGCACTGTTCCTTCCGGAATCTTCTTCCCATCAGACTTCTAATCTATGAGCACTGTGTCTGACACCCACCTCCAGCCCAGCATCAGTTGAGACTTTGTCTAATTATATAACATTTGCAGATCCTATGTTTTTGTTTCTTCTTGAAGTATCAAGAAATTAGAAATTATTTTAATAAGTATTTTACTGTTACAGCAATTTGGCTTTCACTTGGCACCTCTAACCTTTCTTCTTCAAGCCCTTCCTCTGCCTTGGACCTACCACCTGAACACACTTGATCCTATCTACTACTTTGTCTTATCACTGTGAAGCTGGGCTGCCTGTGCCTGGTTAATATTTGGATGTAAGACCAGGAACGCCCGGGACTGTAGGGCTTCCAAGGTGTTAGAAAGCCTTTCCTTCCAGGGCCTAATATGTACCATTCCCCAAATCATCATTGTCTGGCATCGTTGATATCATCGTCATGATAGCTGGCACCAGTTTGAGCATTTATTTTGGAGTTTTTATTCCGAATTTTTAAAAATCGTGATTGAAATCTAATTGACATACGCTGTTATGTTAGTCTCAGGTGTACAACACGTTGATCCGACAATTCTATACATCACTCAGTACTCACCACAAGAAGTGCAGTCACCATCTGTCACCATGTTCTTACCATGTTATTGGCTCTGTTCCCTCTGCTGTACTTTTTTATCTCCATGACTGACTTATTTTATACCTAGAAATCTGTACCTCTTGGTCCCCTTTATCTATTTCACTTATCCTTCCACTCAGCTCCCCTGTGGCAGCCCCCAGGTTTTTCTCCATATTAAGGAGTCTGTTTTTTCATTTCTTTGTTCACTTATTTTTCAGATTCAACATGTAAATGGAATCATATGGTATTAGTCTTTCTCTGACTTATTTCACTTAATATCCTCTAGGTCCATCTGTGTTGTCACAAATGGCAAGAGCTCACTCTTTTTTATGGCTGAGTAATAATCCATTGTGTGTGTGTGTGTGTGTGTGTGTGTGTGTGTGTGTGTGTTTGTCTACCACATCTCCTTTATCCATTCATCTGTGGATAGACACTTTACATATATTGACTATTGTAATAAATGTTCCAGTAAACATAGGGGTGCATGTATCTTTTTGAATTACTGTTTTCGTTTTCTTTGGGTAAATAGCCAGTGGAATTACTGGATCATGTGGTATTTCTATTTTTAATTCTTTTTTGAGGAACTTCCGTACTATTTTCCACAGTGTTTGCACCCATTTACATTCCCACCAGAAGTGAGATAAGGGTTCCCTTTTTTCTACCTCCTTGCCAACACTTGTTAAATCTTGTCTTTTTACATTAGCCATTCTGATGGTGTGAGATAAATATCTCATTGTGGTTTTGATTTGCATTTCCGTGATGGTTAGTGATATTGAGCATAGATGAGTATAGATTCGTGTGTCTCTTGGCCATGTGTATGTCTTTGGAAAGGTGTCTGTTCATGTCCTCTGCCCATTTTTTAATTGGATTGTTTAGGGGGGGTTGGTGTTGAGTTGTGTAATGTAATTACATATTTTATATATTAACTCCTTACTGGATATATCGGTATCTTCTCCCATTCAATCGGTTGCCTTTTTATTTTGTTGATGGTTTCCTTTGCCATGCAGAAGCTTTTCATTTTAGTGCAATCCCAATAGTTTGTTTTTGTTTGTTTCCCTTGCTTGAGGAGACATATCCCTAAATATGTTGCTGAGGCTGAGATGACTGCCTAAATTTTCTTTTAGGAGTTTTAGGATTTGAAGTCTAACATTTAGGTCTTTAGTCCATTTTGAGTTTATTTTTGTGTATGGGGTGGCTTGTAGTCCATGTTCACTCTTCTGCTGTCCAGTTTTCCAAGCACCCTTTATTGATGAAAAGATTGACTTTTCCCCGTTGTATCTTTTTGCCTCTTTGTCATAGGTGAATTGACCGTCTGTGCATGGGTTTGTTGCTAGGCTCTCTGTCCTGTTGCATTGATCTGTGTGTCTGTTTTTGTGCCAGTACCATACTACAGTTTTGATTACTTTAGCTTTGGGTAGCATAGCTTGAAATCTGGGATCGTGATATCTCCAGCTTTGCTCTTCTCAAGATTACTTTGGCTATTCTGGGTTTTTGTGGTTATACAGAAATTTCAGGATTATTTGTTCTAGTTCTGTGAAAAGTGTTCTTGGTAACTTGGTAAGGATTGCATTGAATCTGTAGATTGCTTTGGGTAGTATGGACATTTTAACCATCTTGGTTCTTCTGGTCCACGAGCCTGGAATATCTTCCTGTTCGTTTGTGTTGTCTTCAGTTTCTTTATCAGTGTCTTACAGTTTTCAGAGTGCGAGGTCTTCTTTAACCTTCTTGCTGAAATTTATTCCTAGGTATTTTATTCTGTTTGGTGCAAATGTAAATTTGATGGTTTCCTTTATTTCTCTTTCTGCTACTTCATTATTAGTGTATAGAAACACAATGGATTACTGTGCATTAATTTTGTATTCTATAACTTTACTGAATTCATTTCTCAGCTTTGATAGTCTTTTGGTGGGGTTTTCTAGAAGGGTGTTCACTTGTCAGGCATTATGAAGAATGCTTCTGTATCTCATTATAGCCTTACTAAGAAAGCCCGTAGGAACTATGGAGGAAGCTGAAACTAGAAACTTAGAAAGGAGAAATAAGTTGTTCAAGTCTACATAACAAGTAAAGAGGCTATACTAGAATTTAGATTCAAACCTGTCTCATTTTTTTGTCTGAGTTTTTAGCTACTATATATGCTGTCTTTGTTTAGTGGTATGTACTCACTAAATGTTTGTTGAACGGCAAGACTGCTTCAGCAGTTTGACTGGTCTCCATTGTGTCACTGACCATGATGAGGGCAGCACCCAACATCTTTTTGAATATGTACAGTGGTAGGCCCCGGACTGAGTGATGTATGTCACTTAACCTATTTAACTGCACAGCCCAATGAGGAAGAATTTCCCCATTTTGAAGATTAAGAAACTGAGACTCAAGAAGGCTGAGTTAACTTGCCCAAGGTCACACAGCTGAGTAGTAGACAGGCAGGATTTAGAGGCAGGTTACCTCTTGCAACGTATGAATCTGTTCTTTTGATCATGTGTTACTGTCTACAAAAAATAAGGCTCGCTTTTACCACTGTCCCTTGCTTCTTCCTTTCTTTCTCTCTTCCTGCTCCTCCTTTGCCTTCTGAGAGGTCCACACGGGGGCCCTCTTCTTGGGCTATGCCTGTCTACACTGAACTCACTTTGCAAAATTCGTTCCTTAATTTGTATTTTCTTCAACTTTACTTGTTGGCAAATCCTCGTGTTAAAATCACCTGATTTAAGTTTAGTGCTCTGTGACACAGTGACAGACCTATTCATCTGTCTTATTTCTGACCAAAGGAATGGAACAGGGAGCCCAGAATCAGACCCAGACGTATCTGGACACCCGACTGATGACAGAGGGGGCTCTGCTGAGCAGTAGGGAATGACAGTCATTTTAATAAACAGTGCTGGGAGTGTAGGATAGCCACAAGGAAAGAAATGAATCTCGACCCCATCTCACTTCATACACAAGAATAAAGTCAGAGATCATCCTTCTACATGTGCGGGTTCAGACAAAGTAAAACTCCATCTACGGGATAACACAGAAGATCTTCATAACCTTGAGGTAGCCATACATTTTTTAGGAAGACACCAAAAGCACTAGCTATAAGGGGAAAGATTGATAAGCTGGATGACATGAAAAAGAGAATCTTCTGATCCTCAAAGGCATCACTAGAAGAGAAAAGACAAGCTGAGTGGAGAAGACACAGGTAGTACCTGTAACTGGCAAGGGGATTTGTAGCCAATATATGTAAAGACTCCCAAGAAATGCACAAGAAAAAGAACCCCTGCGCTCAAAATAGGCAAAAGAATATCCCACACGTATACAGTTGTGAGCTGTGTAGTTTCCCTCTCCCAGTTCCAGGTTCCATCCCGTTTGTCCCAGATCGTTGGCACAACCTGGTGGCTGTCCTTGGGAACTCTTTAATCCCGTGGCTCCTGCTGACATTTCCCTTGCATGTGGACTGAGGGCCCTTCCTTCCACGTGTCCTGACGCACTCAACTGTTTGTTCTGCCACGAGCACCTCCTTTCTCATGAAGACGTAACGCGTAAGTCTCTTCCTCTTTTCCTTTGGGTTGTTAACTTTTGATCAGCTATTTTAAGAATATTTCTCTCTGGCTTCTTCCTCCCTGCCACCCCCTCCCCCCCACACACACACCTCTTTTTTCATTTCCCTTTTTTGTACCTCCTTGTTTCACCCAATAAAACTTGTGGTGGTAAAAGTTATCCCGAAATATCTGAACATGTTTGGGGGACTAGGGTTGTTCTCGTGGGTTCCAGGGGCAGAGCAAAGACTGGAGGCTAGTAGCTAGTTACATAGAGGGAGAGTTCTTTTTAGTTATATTCTGTTGTCTGAGACCTCCCGAGCTGGGATGGGAGTTACTGAACCAAGGCGAGGCTGGACAATGCCTTGGTCATCGTGTTGGTTTCTGAGGGCTCTGGGCCTTGGTGGACAGCTGCATTGTCCCTTCCAATTTTACCAACAAAGCCCTGACAGACCCTTGGATGACGTGCACAGTAGCAACTCCTAACTGGGAGAGAGGGCCAGGATGTTGGAATGACTGTCTTTTGTCTTTCTGGTGGATCAGGATGAGGCACAGATACTAGCACTGTAGGGTCTTCTGGGTGGCTCAGTCGGCTCAGTGTCTGACTCTTGATTTTGGCTCAGGTTGTGATTTCAGGGTCATCTCGCTTAAGATTCTCTCCGTCTCCCTCTGCCCCCACCCCCCAGATACCAGCTCTTCATTGGTATCATCTATATTTAAAAATAATCCTAAAGCCCCCTTCCGTTCATAGGCCTCCACATAGGGCTCGTTGACACCCACTGACCTGAAGGCTGAGATTGTCCTCACTTTTCTCTCTGCTGTCCTTTTCCTCCAGTACCAGCATCTGTGAGGTGAAGTTCTCTGCAGTTACGTTCTTCATTCCTTCATTGTATTTAAACCCTCACTCTGGAAGGTTTGCTCCCATCTTTTCTGTAGCAAACACACCATATTTTGGATCCATTGCCACAACAAAAACAAATTGGAAGCTCTGCAGGAAATGTTCTGACTTTTAAAAGTTTTTGACAGTGTTTAAAAATGGAAATGTGAGTCTGGATTTCTGCCTTCGCCCGAACAACCGGACGATGTGGGCTCCTGGTGGCCTCCGTTCGCAGATGGCCTCAAGCAGGCAGGGCTGGGGTGGGCTGCCAGTGAGGAGTGGGGACCTCCTTCCAGCGGGCACGCTCCCTCCCTAACTCGCTTCCCACCTTTCCTACCTGCCTAGATCCCAAGGGCATTGGGGTTTGTGACTTCCTGAAGTGGGTCAAAGGGGCTAGCCTGGGCATCCAACCGATGTGTTTAACGTTATTTCAATGGGAAAATGAATTCCAGGTTTTAAAGAGCAGATTTTGGGGTGACTGGGTGGCTCAGTTGGTTAAGCATCTGCCTTCAGCTGGGATCACGATCCCAGAGTGTTGGGATGGAGCCCCATATCTGGCTCCCTGCTCGGCAGGGAGTCTGCTTCTCCCTCCCATTTGTGATCTCTCTTGCTCTCTCTTGCTAGCTATCTTTCAAGTAAATAAAATCTTTTTTTTTTTTTTAAAGTAAAGAGGACATTTTCAAAATATCAAAAGTTACCTGTTGGGAAGCTGATAAGGGTCCTTAGCTCGTATGTGTAGGTCTTAGGGGGATGGCCTGTGTCTTCTCCTATGCTGTGTGTTGGCTTAGCACGTAGAAGGTACCTGATAAATGATTTACCTCATGGGGCCACTGGGGGCCTGTTGTCTGATGCCTCCCAGGTGGTAAACCGAAACACTTGTCTCACTGTGACCCACCTGTCAGTTTATCTAGAACACCTACTCTAGCCTCAGACACTTGCATGGAGTTTGAGATCAGCCCACTGCACAGCTACCCTGTCTTGAGAAAACCGTTTCTTTCCTAATGAGAGGTGCCATCGCCATAGAGTAGGCCCGAATGAGGCGAGGAGAGGACAGAGGCCTGCGCTGAGCCTCTTTTCCTGTCGGATGCCCACTGACCTGGGGTTTGTGGCAGTGACCAAGTGATTGCTTTCCACACCCTGGACAAGGACTGAGTAAAAGTTCAGCTCCTTATCTGTAAAGAAAATAATTCTTCATGTCTGGCATTTTATAGTTTTGACCCAGATCAGTCAGAGGCCGTAGAGAGCTCATGTGGACTATAAAGTGTGCGTAGCTTCCTGGGCCTGTCGCTGCAGAGAAGCAGAAGGGAGCAGGGGACCTGCTGGGCTCGGGAGGAAGCCCTGCCTTTTCAAGTTTGCCGTGGCCCAGCCTCCCCGGGCCTCACGGGGTGGACGGAAGGAGCCAGCACCTTCTCCTTGCTCAGAAGTTATCTTTACCCCCTGAAATCAAACACTGCGTGCAGCGCCCTGTAAAACTTCCTTGTAGATGCGAGTGTGCTGGCTAAGTAAACATCCTCCCGTGTTTTTAGAACTGAATTCATTTCTGCTTCCTGGTCATCCCATTCGGGTTTTTCTGTTGTGGGCACCACACAGAGTCGGGTTCGTAGAAGGAAGACCTAGAGTGGGGACAGAGGTGCCTAAATTGACTGTTTCAGTTGTAGGAAAATTGGGAGAGAAATAACACAGTCATGGGAAGAAAAAACAAAGACTTAGACAAAAAGTGAAACGAAGAAAAGCCTCCCCAGACATAGTGCCGTCCTAACACTGTTCAAGTCAGACAGGAGCCTGGCTGAGTCTCCTAAACGGGGACCTTTCTCCGCACGGACCCAGGCTCCGTGGTGCTGTGGTTGACCACGGTTGGCCTCTGCCGGTGAATTCCGTGGCTGCGTGTGGCCCTCCTCTGACCCTCACTTGCTGCTTGCTCTGTCTCTCATGACTTATTTGCCTCTCCTCTCTCACTTCCACCCACCCATGACATCTCCATCGCCATGGCAGTGAGCAGCCACGTCATTCACCAAGTTCATGGGGTGATGGGCCAACTCTGCCGAGCCCTACTTCCCTCTGGTTCTCCCTCCTGAAGCAGGAGGCTCCCTGGCAGAGTCCAGAGCCCTTTGTTTATTTGATCCTGGGCCCTTGGATAAATCAGGAATGTCCTGACATGAACTTAGGCATGTTTTTCTTCCATGGAAAAGGAAAACTACGGCAAACGGTATTTAAGTAGGCAGAGGACCATTCCGAGGGACCTGCTTTAGTGCCATCAAGGCCACATTCCTTTGGTCATCAGACCAGTAGGTGACTTCTTTATTGGCACGCACCACCCCGGAGCCCAGAAGGTGTGAATTTGAACCACTTTCCCCCCTGCAGGGAGCCTGGCACAGATGCTCTGGGCTTCTTTTAAACCCGTGGAGTGCCACGGTCGTCTTCCGAGTGGTCTTCTTTCTGTGGGGTGAAACCTTGGCCCTGAGGAGTTGCCCGAAGAAGACTGCTTGGGAAGCGGGGTCCAGGACAAGGTGGCGGCCTGATCTCTTGTTCTCAAGTCCTCTTCCCAGAAGTCGCAAGGTTCTCGATGTGACATACGTTTTGGGTCAGCTACCCCAGGACCTGAGTGTATCGCTCACTTCTGGTCATGTCTAGGCTCATGTGGCATCACTGGTCGTCAGAAACCCATGTGGGTCTGCATTGTTTGGACATAGTGGTGTGGGGACCCGACACTCCCCAGATCTTTCTGGGTATACAGGGTCTAGTGAATTAGCATCTAAGATGATCTGGAAGCATTTCTGGGTCTGGGGGTAGGAAAATGTTGGGAGCTCTGTGGTTAGCTACTGCGGGGACCTGTCAGTATCCAAAAACAACCCCAGCTGGCCTTCACAGCGCCGGTGGGAAAGCCCCATCCCTGTGAGAGTTTCCAGGTGTGGGCAGGTCTTGTGCCACCATCACGGGGGCTGTTGGGAGAGCTGGTCGGTGCTCCTCTCACCGGGCTGTCCACCCCGGGGAGAGGAACCCAGCCTTCGGCCACCCCAGGTCTCGCCTTGGCCGCTGCTCTGTTTTGCTGCTTTTCGTGTTGTCAGAGGATCTTCTTGGGAACAAATGACTCAGCAACCTGAATCTCTGGGACCGAGTGGCCTAAGTGCCTTTTGAGAAGTGATCGGACATTTCCACCGAGGCCCTAAAATCCTGAGCCCGGAAAGAATCAAGATCCAGACTGGTTTTATTCTGGATTCTTCGGGCTGCGGTTCAGTTAGTTTTCTCCAGCTCCTGCCCTAATAAAAAGATAGCATTTGTGGGGTAAGCAGACAAGGTTTTAATCACACTTTTTTGGTCCTTAAGAGATCCCAGGGAGAAAAAGGTCCTGGTGTGTGGCAAAAAAGACAAAAACAAAAACGCAGACAGCACAAGTCAGCCACGGTCGTCATTCTGGACGTGTCCGTGGCAGAAAGAGTTAATAGGACGGTGGTGTCAGGGTGAGGGCCTGTTAGTCTCCTGTCTGGGAGAAGCTCACACGGTTCAAGAAAAGATGAGGCAACATTGAGCGTGGGACAGCCCTGTCTGGGTTCCAGGCGCTGTCACTCAAAGAGTTAAGCTAGTCTGGTGGCTGGGAAGCCCTCGGGGAAGGCAGGAGCCTGCAGGGACCAGGCCCTCTCTGCCCCAGAGCAGTGAGGTGTATGGGGTAAGAAAATGGGCTGAAAAGTGTGGCCAGGGAAGTGGAGTGTAGGCCCAACTTTTTTTTTTTCTTTTCTTTTCTTTCTTTTTTTTTTTTTTTTGCCTTGTTTGACCAGCCTTGGCACTGCCCTCCGGCTCTCCAGGGGAAAAGCTGCAGTTCTGCTCTTGCAACACAAGGAGCAGACTGGAGAATTTAGATCTGCGTCACAGAGCTCAGAGAGAGAGAGGAGAGAGAGAGAGCGCTCCGTCGATAGGTCTGCTAGCAACAGCCGTGCTGCAGCAGAGAGAGAGAGAGAAATCAAGAAACAAGTCATAGCAACACCGGGCACCAGGTTCTGCCAGCTCACTTGCCAAGCGTTCAGAAATCTGTCGGGGGCTGGAGGCCTCTGGGTAGCCCGGGCTAAGGAGATGACACGCAAGGTGGCACGGGCGGTTCCCGCGGGGGGGAGGTGGGTGGTGGGGGGGGCAGGGGTGGGAGCAAGAGGTTGCGGGGCGATGGTGGAAGGTTTAACGGGACCGATTTCTGGAACATTCGGGACTGCGGCACCCTACGGCCAGACCGAGATTTGGGTCTGCGCAGGCGGCGATGGGTGGTCCGACGGGCTTCAGGACTTGATGGCGTAACCCCCTTCTTCCCCCACGTATGTATTTGCTGGGATCGGGGGCGATGTCTCTGCGTATGTGGGTGCTCTGTCTTTCTCACCTTCTTTCTCGCTTTTTGCTATTTTTTCTCCAAGAGAGGGCTTTTTTTTTTTTTTTTCCCCCACTTTAATTTCTTTTCTCTTAGTGTCAGCTGCTCAAGCCTGACCAGGGTAGAGGAGAGAGGAGCAAGCTGTCCCTGGCGTCCCACCTGACCTCCCAGCCTTTGCCCCCATTTCCTTCTATTGAACAGACAGACTGGTTTTCCAGGTTGTTTGGGTGTCAGCGTCTGTCTGTCCGTCCATGCGATACTTAGGTGGAAGGTAGGGAGTGGGGAGGAGAGGTGCTGGGAGGAAGGTGAAAGGCACAGCTTTCCAGGGGTTGCCTTATTGAAATGTTCAGCCCTGGGCACCTGGGGCTGGTGGGGAGCAGGTGGGCAGGATGGGGCGTGGGTTGGGAGAAGTGGGGTAAAGCTGGTAGGTTTGTCACTGCGTAGTTGGGAAAAGTGGGGAATGGTGACGCAGTCACTGTTGCATCTCGTTAGGAGCTCCAGGGGGACAGGTAGTGAGGCTCCCGGCATCTGTAGGGCCAGCTGAGAGGGGTTAAGGATGAGCTGAGAAGGGAAGCTAGCATTTAGAGATTAAATGTCATCCTTTTGGCGTTGGAAAGTTGTTTACCTTGTGCTCTCTGTGTCTCCATGTTGGCACCCTTCCAGTTCACATGTGATGGCCTTCCTTGTACTGCTGCATCATTAACTAAGTGACTGAGCTGGCCTTCCATTGGCCAGGGGAGGGCTCTCACTCCAGACATTTCTTCTGATTGGTGGGCGGGCCAATGGCAGGTGAAAACCTTTTCTTGATTGGTTGAGGGCAGGGTATCAAATCTGAATTTGCATTTCACTTGCTTAAAGGGGAGGGGGGGAAAGCCCAGCAGCTTTCTAAAATCTGTTTAGGGGTGTGCGTATGCTCCTGTGTCAGTGCCTGCTTCTGACTGACCAGTTGAAGCCTCTTGCTCTGCCTTTCTTATTTCGTGCACTCTAAGGAAGAGGAGCTCAGGGTTCCCCAAACTTTTTTTTGAAGGAGGAAGGGTTGGAGAGATGGGTGCGCAGAGAGTCGACCAAACTGGAAGGAGGTATCTGTCCTTTAGTTTGGTGTTGGAAAAGGGAATTTTCAGTCTGCCACACCTCCGTGTTGCGGCAAAATAATTCTTGGCTCCCCTGGAAGCGCACGGGCAAAGGTAGGACAGAGCTGCTGCTGCCGAGTTGCCACCACCATGGGCTTCCTGCTGCCTCTGGGCTACTCCCCGGGGACCAGAGATTTGCATCGACGGGGCTGTCCAGAGCTGAGCCTAGTGTGGGAAGGACCTGCCTTCTGGAAGCTGCTGCTCCCTGGTGCCGGGAAAGGTGAGGATGGGAACCGACCCCAGGGGGTTGCTCAGAAACTGTGTATTTGGTGGGATTTCCAGGAAAGCAGCTGGACCTCGAGAGGTTTGGAGGTCCCAGGTTAGAAAGGTTTGTCATTCTGGGGAGTGAGGAGAGTGAGAGCAAAACTAGGGCAGCAGGCTGTTCGCCTGTGGCTGGGGGAGGGAGACTTGGAAAAATCAGGGTCCTGGCTCCCCGTCGGGTCCTTGTGGGAGGTCTCGTGTTTGTGGGGAGTGGGTTTCTGAGCCCTGCGCCTTGCGCAGTGGCCCCCGCCCGTGACTGCGCATCGAGGAACGCAGTGCGCCCTGGGTCGCCGGCCTAGGACAGCACCGCCCTTCTTATTACATAACGGAGGCACGGCTGTGCCTTCTCGGCCCTTCTTTGCAACCCTGCCTCTGGCTCCCCAGGGCCCACAGAGCTGGGGAGGGTCTGGTTGGGAGCAGTGGAAGACTTTGCTCCCTCAGAGGGTTCCCTCTTGTCCAGCCAGTGGTAGGAGCCAGGTTTGAAGACAGAATGGGGTGCTCTCCCCCTTCTTGGAGTGTTGAACGTAGAATGTCCTTCTGGATGCCCTGTGTCACCCATGGACCCCAGAACCTCCTGGGGGCATGGGGTGATGCCCTTCTTCCCCTCTTACGCTCTCTGGGTTTTTAGAGGAAGTTTCTGATGGGAAAGACGTGACAGTTGTAAGAGTGAGGAAGGGTGGGGGTGCCCAGTTGGGAGGGGGTTCACAGTTCATTCCCGTTGTCACTGGCTTGCCTTTCCTTGGGTGGGTTGATAATATTTTTGGACTCCTTTTTATCCTAAGGCTGCCATTTTGGAGGCATTTCTGCTGGTCTCTGACATGGTGGCGTTGGTTTTTCTGGTCCTGCTGTGCCAGTTCCGCAGAGTGGGCGGGGGGCGGGGGCTATGACGGAGGAGGGGAAGGGGGGGCAAAAACGCAATAGAGGCGGGCACAGTGGTGGCTGCCGCAGTGAAGGTGGCCTCAGGGGCAGGACCGCCCAGTCCCACCCTCGGTCACAGCTTTGGGTGGGGGTTTCTCCACCGGGGGTCTGGGGTTGGCCGAAGGGTGGGTGTTGCACACAGAAGGCCTAGGTCTCCCGTGCCCTCCTCATTTTAGGCTTAAAGCAGTCCAGAGGAAAAGCTGAGTTTTTGGGGGGAGAGTGAAGGCAGAGATATGGCTGCTGAGATGTGTCAGACCTGTGGTTTGTGTTCCCCAAATAGGCTCTGTCTCCGGCAGTCTCTCTATGGGGACGGAGAGGGGGGGCGGTCCAAGGCAGATTTGTTTGATGGCCCTCCCTTTTTTATTGTTTTTATTCTCTGCTCCTTGTCATGCCCCCTGCCAGTGCCATGGTTCCAGCTGTAGTCCTCCAGTGAGGCTCCCTGCTGCCCATCCCTCTCCTCTCCAGGCCCTTCTGCGTGCAGCGGCCATCTTGTCTTTTCTTGCTTAGAAATTTAAAATGGTTTCTCATCGTTTCCAGAATAAAATTCCTTCTCTTTAGCATGATGCTGAAGGCTGTCTGTAACCAGCCTTAGCTCTCCTGTTCAGTCTGACTTCTCTGCGTTTCCCCAGGTAGACCACGTATTCCAGCAAAACCAGGCAACTCACTTTTTCTTGCTTTTCTGACCTCTGTTTGCACCACTGGTATTTTCCATGACTCTTGGGCTCTACCGCACCCACCTGCGGCAGCCCGCCATCCTCTGTGGACCTTTGCGGATCCCCTTCACGAGAAGCAATCCTCGGAACCACCCTGGCTCCCTCCGGCCAAGCTCTCATACACTTCATCCTTCTTGGATGCTACTTTGGTTATCGTCTGGCTCTTTGTGTGTAAGTCCTACGGTCACCTATTAGATGGTGAGCTCCCAGAGGCGGGGGAACAAAGAAGGAAAGCACTTACCTATTTGGTGCCTTCCATTTGCCAGGTACCATGTCGGGCGATTTCTCAGAACTTGTTTCATGTATCATTTTCCGCAGCGCTGTGAGGGAGCGTCCCATGTCTGGTAAGTGTTCTGCTCACGATTAGAACTCCTGTTCTCCTCAGAGTCTTTGCATTTTTTTACCTATCAGTTCTCTGTGTCTGCAAAATGCCTCTTATGAGGTACATCCCCAGAACTTGTCTATTTAAGGAATTTTGTACATCCCTAATGCCGTATGGGGGTTTGGGTGGCCAACCTTCCTGAGCCCAGCGTCTGGGTCTTTTAGCATTCCGTGCTACCCTCCCTGTTACCCCGTTAACTTTCTCCTCTTCCTTGTGGTCAGGTTCATGCAAGATGATGGCTTTTTTTTTTTTTTTTCCTGTGGTAGCTGCAATTGGTGGATTAACAACCCTCAGTTGTCCTGGTCCCCTTCTTCCTAGAGGAGGAGGTGGAGGTGGGATGGTTGTAGCACCTTCAGAGCAGAAGGAGCTCCAGGACCCAGAATCAGTGGACCTCATACAAGGCAAGAAGCAGAGCCCTTGCACTTGGACTGCCCTAGGTTTGCATCTTGACCCTGCCTTGTCTTTCTGGGTGGTTCTTCTAGGGCTTTGTGATGTCAGTCAGTGACAGGGAGCCACCATAACCTACTACACAGAAATGCCTAATATATTGCCAAGCAGATAGGATCCCCGGAGAAAGTGATGCACGTCCCTTTCCCCTGCCCAGCTGTCTTATCGGGGCCTTTAGAAGGGACCATAGCAGGTGGCTGGAGAAGGAATGGGGGGAAGGGAGCTTGAGTGCCTTCAGGGGTATTGGAAGGTAGAGGCAGAGGAGGAGGTAGCCAGGCAGTCCACACCTGAAACCCACGAGGGGGTGCCTTCTCCCACCTGCATAAAGACCCCTTTAACGTCTGCATCGGGGCAGCGCTGGGGGAGCGGAGCCATGAGGACAGGGTGGGCAGTGGCAGAGTGAGGGTTAACCAGTGGTCCTACCGGGGAGCCTCGTGATGCCAGGTTAGTTTCCCTTCTTTCTGATGGCAGCGGTGGCTGCCTGCTTCCTGATGCCGTTGCATCCCGTGGGAGGGGAGCTGGGCACCTTGGAACCCCTCGTCACCAATTCTGGGGCTGCAGAACAGAGAGTGACGACAGCCCATGAGTCGTCAGCCGACGGCAGTGGGGACCCTGGTGACGACTGCTTTGTTGTTTTTTTCCTCTTTGGATGATGACTCAGTATGTCGGGAGCTGGGAGATGGAGCGCTCAGCCGAGTGGCCAGGGCGTTCTGTCAACATGAAAGCAGCAAGAACAGCTTGTCAGGGCTTGGAGCCGACCCCGGGGCTGGGGTCATTTTCAGGAAGGGCTTGGCAGAGAAGACCACTTCTGGGCATCGGGTTGGGGGTGACACCGCGTATCCCAGCGGGGCTCTGTGGACTCTTAAATTTTAGAAACCGAACAGAAAATGCAGCTGCTTGTGTTATTATTATGCGCTTGGCAAACAGAGCCACTTTTCAACCTCCTCTCACTCTTCCGCAACAAGAGACATCTTCTCAGGGCCAGAAAACCCTTTGGGATTTCTCACTGTGGCCTGGATAGAGGGTGAGTCCCATCTCAGGTATGGTGGGCCTCACAGTCCCTAGTGAGCCCTGACCTTCAGAGGCCCCAGGAGTAAGTGCCCATCATGGAGATGTGGCATCTTAAGTGTCCTCTGCTGGCGTCCCATGAAGATGGCGGGTCCGCATCACCAGCCTTGAGCTGAAGACTAGCTCTTGGGCAGTCTGCTTTAGTCTCCCCTTTCTTTATTGTCCCAAATCAGACTTCTCCCCTCCCCTTGCATCTTCCTCAGTTCATTCTTAGGAGAAAGAAACAGTGGGCCTCGAGTCCTTGACCTTTGTGCGTGTGTATGTGCGTCATCATGGCGGCTCAGAGTTCTAGGCTTTTCTCGAATCTGCAGCATTGCGCCAAGCGCACGTCAAATGCGCGTGACGTTCCCCCTTGCCCCGCCCGCCCAGCCCCGCCCAACCGTGCCCAACCATGCCCAGCAGTGCCTTCTCGGGAGCCAGAGAGACCTGGACCTCCATCGCCACCGAATCACAGGCAAGCCATTGCCCTCAGCATCTGGCTTCCCTTCTCTCCTGTTCTGTCTCCCTAGGCCATGGCTGGGGACAGAGAAGCCAACAACTTGTGGGTGGGGATTGAGGGATGGCAAGGTCTGGGACCACCCAGCCTACGCATCCCTTGTGCCATTTTTCAGCCGCATGCTTTCCTTAGATGATGCTTAGCACTGACGTTTGTCACTGAGCACCTCCTCCTCTCCCCCAAGGACCTCCGGGCATGACTCATTTGGGATCTTTTCAGGGAGTGGCTTTGGGGCCTTGGGAGCCAGAGGGAACAGGGAGACCTGGCTGAGGTCACTGTGGAGAGGTTCGCAGGGCAAAGGACAGGAGCCAGCTGTCCCTGCCCAGAGTGCAAAGGCAGCCCCAACCCCTTTGTGTCATGTCTTTTGAGTCTGAATAGAGAGCAACTTGACCTAAAAAAAATTGTATGTATGTGGTTGTTAGATCCTTTGTGTCTTTGTCCAGAAGCCGTGCATATGATGAGAGCCCAGATTCTGTAGTTCAGAGAGCTCTGTTGTCTCTCAGATTTGTTTTCCAAAAGAGATGTAGGCCCTCCTTGATGAGGCCCAGTGCCCAATGGGACTGGCCTTTCTTCAGGACAAGGGGCCCAACCTTGTCTCGTTTCTGCCATTGACGGGTGAGCAGTCGCTGAGGGTTAGGGTCCCAGGGCCACATATCAGCCCCAAACGGGACCCCGATCGGGGCCCGTGCAAAACATCACTCGTTTGGTGGGCCCTGAGAGCCGAGGCTACTGTCTCCTTTTCACTTCTTCCCCGCAGAGAACTCCGACGAGCTGAGCGATGTGAGAAGGTGACAGCCTCTTGGAGACTCACGTTAAGCTGAGGACGGAGCGGTGTGCAGAAGACGGCCATCAGAGGCCGAATGGAATGGCCCGTTTGCATTTATTTGGAGCAAAAGAAAGGAGAGGCCTGTCAGCCCGGCTCTGCAGGTTAAGTATTCGTCTGTGCTGTCTTCTTCCTTCTGATGTCGGAAGCCCTCGCTGTTTACTGAACCCACCCAGCTGCTGGGCCTTCTCCTTCCTTTCCCCGTAGACCCCTGCCCCCGGTCCTCCATCAGACAGGACGAGATCAATTTTCTAGTGCCTCTGGAGAGCTGCGGAGAGGCTAGATCTCAGTGTTTAGCCCCCGCACATCGCCCTCACATTCAGGAGAAGTCGATTTTTCCTAAGACGGAGCCAAAAGCCCATGTCCCTCAGTGCCGTGTTCTTAATGGGCCGATGGGAAGGGCCCTGCCTGCCCTCGCTGCCCCCAGCAGGGAGGAGAGGCTCTCAGCTGGCTGGCTGGGGGAGGACGGTCCTTGCCAGCATCTAGCGTGGTTCTCTGCCAAGTTCTAGCTCCAAATCTCTAGGCCGCTAGGAACCTAGACTATATATAGCATTGTGCTAAGCAATTCTTATCGGACATGTCTGCCCTCCCCTGCGGGAGAGGAGTCCTTCTCGCAGGGAACCAGAACCTCGAGAGTGTGAGCCATCATCTCTAAGGGGCCTTTCATTCCAGGAAGGGCTAATTGTCTGAGGCTGGTTCCGGAATGCCAAGCTTTCTTTCCTTTTCCTTCTTTCAGACGCTGATAGATCGGAAAGTCTGATGTGGGATGAGGGCCAGGCGGGCCTCATGGTTCTCGATGGATTTGGGGGCTTAGAGGAGGACAGTCTAGAGGCTGAAAGTGTGGCCGACGGCACGGAGTGGCCCGTGTCACCCACCAGCCTCCCACATGTCTTCTTGGTTTCCTGTTTGCCTTGCTTTGCCCAAGGATGTCTTTTGACCTCTCATGCTTCTTTTGGACCTCTTGTCTTCCCTGCCCTCCTCTACCTCTTCCTCCTCCTTCCTTTGATTTTCTTTAGGCTCTATGACGGCAGACGTGGCTCCGGGCATCCGGGAACTGTGTCTGCTCGCCGCCCTCACCCGCCGTTGGGGGTTTCAGGGAAATCTGCCTTTAGTCAGCCGTCCTCGGGAGGAGCTGGGTGGTGACTGCACATGTCATCCTTGGTGGTAGAGGGCAGAACGGGCTGGATATTTGCCGCCTCCTCTCGTAGGTGCTGTGGAGCCGCCAGTGTCTGTGGTTCTGTGATTCCGAGTGCCGATGGAGGGGGACATGATCTGGTCTTGTCAGTGAATCATCTCCAGGCTGCTTATTGGAAACCAGACGGTGCAAGAAAATGGGATTTAACCGCTTTGCTGCCTCCCAGGTAAGTCAGGTGTGGGCTACCGCTTCTGGCCTTCCCGTAGCCCCCTTCCTTCTCATGGCCACCATTTTCCTTAGTAAGGAATCCTCAAACATCTCCATTCAGAATCTCCCAAACAATGCCCTCTTCTTTCCATTCTCCCACTCCTGGCTTTTCTGTGAATGGGGTTAGTAACCAGCAAGGGCCTGGGGGAAGGGCCAGCCCAAGCGATCGTGTGGGAGATGGATTCGCTGCTGGGTGTGGCAGTCAGTCAGCAGAGCAGTGCGGCCTCGGTGACTGGTCTAGAACTCTCCTAGGCCCCCAGCATCCAGAGTGAGGTTCTGGGTTAGAGCCCCTTAGCTGCCGGGGAGCCTGCAGGCCTTCCCTTCCTTGTGTACCCCAGTGGGTGCTCGCTCTTACTCTAGATCCCTTTAGACTTGCTGGAATTTAGAGTGTGGGCTTGGTGGTGGGCTTCAGGGCCTGCTTGGCGGAGGGGTTGTTTTGGGGTTTTTTGTTTGTTTGTTTGAGTGATTGAATCACTTTCTTCCTCTGGGCCCTCATGGCCTTCACCTTAAAAAAAAAAAAAAAAAAAAAAAAATTCTGGGCCCAGTAAGCATTGCACAACATCTCTAAGCAGTTGACATAGAAATCTTTTTTCTCTGCCTCACTTGATGCTGGTCACAGTAATAGCGATGGTATTAAAAATGAAAATGGTCAGCAGAACAGGGACGGGAGTGGGGGTAGTCTGTCATGTTCTAGAGACAGCTCAGGAAGCGGACTGTAGGCGCTCACCCTTCTCCCGACCAGGAAGTCTCTCCTATGGAAGGCATGCCTGCAGTGTTCTGGGTGAGCAGGGTCAGGTTGGAATTAGCTGACAGCACATTTGTCTGGGGTCTCAAGATAAAAGGAATGGTGCTGGGCAGTTTTAAGATATGCTTGGCTAATTTTCGGAGGCACCCCTGGGATCCCACCTCTGCTCTTGTCTCATGGATGTCTCCCCACCCGCCTCCCACCACTGTCCGGAAAGGACTGGTCAATTCCGCCTGTCCGTGTGTCTTCTTCTCTTCTCTCCATTGGAGATGAGTCTGAGCTGGCGGTGAGCAGCCCGAGGTCCTCACCAAGTGAGGCATCGAGGGCTGTTGGGAAGAGTCTGGGTTCTCTCTCCTAAAGGAATCTGACAAGTCTTAGCCTCTCCAGCAGTAACGTAGGGAGGGATGTTGGGGTGTTGGGCCTGGAACACAAATAAAGAGGAGAGATGAGCTTGGGTGCACCTGGGGAGATGAGGAGGAGACGGCCAACTCCCTCGAGATGTGCCGGCTAGAGTCCGGCCAGTGCTGGCTGCCGGGCCAGGGCCAGCTGGGGCCATGGGCCGTGCTCGGGCACCCCTGCTCCCGTATGTGCGGTGCAGACCCGGGCCTGCCTTGGGGTCACCGCCGCTCCCATGCACAGCCCTGCCCTGCCCTTGGCAGGATTGAGATAACCAGAATGGGAAGCAAAGGGAAAGTCGGTTTGGCTCCCTGTGACGCACTTGTCTCTGGGGCCTCTGGTGTTTCCAGAATTGGAGGGCGGGGGGGATGGGGGGAACATCTCCCTGTTGATTTTCCTGTTTTCGATCCTCATTTAGTCCTCTCCTCCCTGCTTACCAGTCTGGTTTCCACTGACATGACACGGGCATTATGTCACAAGCCAAGCCGGAACAGTTGGCACCTCCTGAGAGGGGGACCAGGCCTCTCTGGCTCTTGGTTCTCAACCCTTGAAGTCCCTGCGGTCCGGGAGCCAGGAGGTGGTGTGGGGCCTTTCCGTCTGGGGTCCAGCAGAAGTGAAGGGAGCGGGTGGCGCTGGAGCCGTGGTGGTGTGGCTTGGCCAGGAGGTGTTGGGGAGGGACCCTGCCAGGGAGCCCGATTGGTCAGCACCTGCTCTGTCCCACTGAATCCTGGTCTGGTCAGGGCTGTGAACTGTTTAATGCATATCTTGGCTCTGTCCCCTGGCATGAGGGCCTCCGAGGCTGCAGCCCCGGCTTTAGAGAGGATGTGTATCTCGCGCTGGTCACTGTTTTGGGCACGTTGCCTCCCTGTGAGATATGTAAGAGATACTGCCTTTTCCACTAGCCGGCTGTCCGTGGGAGGCCCTCATTTTGCTTTGCTTTTCTGGGCCTTGGAGTGTCTGTGAAGAAAGCAGAGACTGGGGTTGGTTCCTTGCTGGCTTCTTTCGCGGGAGCTGCTCATGAGCTGATAAAGCCGGAGAACACCTCCGGGCCCCAAGATCTGCGCAGAGCCTGATACAGTAGTGTGGAGCCTGGGCAGGTGAACAGGGGCCTGGGGATGGAGAGAGGCATGTGGGGAACGGTTGTGCACTATCTGACCACAGGACCGAGGCCAGGATCCGGGGGTGAGGGTGAAGGGTATATGTCTCGTGTTCAACCAGCGTGGCCCTCTGCAGCCTGGAAGGGACCTATGTGTGCATGGAGCCGAGGTCAGGGTCTGTAATGAGGCGTGGGGGTGTGAGACAGGCCTCCCAGTGCAGTCCCAGGGAAGGGAAACTCACCTTCGTTAAGGGTCTCCTTTTGCTTATCTGATTTCATTCTTAGAGCAACCCCATGAAGGGGTGACTTCCCATCTCCCGTTAAAGAAACAGTCCATATTAAGTGACTTCACCAAGGTCACACACTTGGCCAGTGGGAACACCAAGATTTTAAACCCAGGCACCTCTGATTCCAAAGCCTGTATTTTCTCTTTACCCTCTTGGGTTGACTTCAGACGTTTGGGGGAGCTAATAAGACCGTCCAAGATTAGGCAGCCAGCAGAACGGATGGTGAACAGAGTGAAAGGCTGGGTATCTTGGGGAAGATGGCAGTGGGCGGTGACGGCTGTGCTTCCTCCCTTTTGGGGAAGGCCGAGCAGAGGCAGCTGGCTGTCGGCGCCCGCGAACAGACAGGGCCAAGCGTGGCAGATGCAGCCCTTCTCCAGACCCCCATTCAGCCCCTGCTCTCATGAGGTGTGCTTTCTGGTGTGGGGAGAGGTCATTCATGATGATGACAGAGGGAGTTGGGAAATCTGCGGAGCAGGCATAGCTGGAAAGGGGGACACCCACACGCATCCAAAGGGCCCAGGGATCCAGATGGTGGCCAAGGAGGGAATTTAAGAGGCTGGGGAAGCCATACTGATGGAGCCCCCAGAGTTCACAGTGATAGAGGGGCTAACCCCTCTCTTGTCCTAACAGCTAGAAAATTACCCAAGGTCCCCACAGCTTACAAGAACTTGCAGTCAGGGATCAAGACGGCGGTAGATCTCGAGCCTCTGGTCACCAGCAGACGAAGGTTTTTCTGTCAGCCACCCTCCCCAGGTGCCAACTGGTGGCTCTGCTGCAACCTTGTCCCTGTGCCCCTCTCTCATCCACACAGATAGGGGAACACTCGGGTTAAGTCTTCAGCGAGTCGCTGGTGAAGTAGGTGCCTGTGAGAGGCGGAAGTCAGCCCAGCCTCTCCGGCCTGAGCCTGGGGTTCCCACATCCTCATGATAGAGAAAGGGCAGGGGCAGGAGAGGGAGAAGTCCCCGTGTGCCGGAGGCTTGGATGAGTTGGGTGTCTTGAGAGGTTGAGGCAGGTTGGTGGCTGAAGGTGTTTCCAGTATGTGGGAGGGTTTTTCTGGCGTGTGCAGCTGCTGGACTCAGGGCTAGTTTACAGGGTAGACCTGGGGCTCGTGGTGTGTCTGGCCATGTGATTTTTCCCTCTTGGGCCCATGATCCAAGCCTGGCCCTCCTGGACCTCAGAGGATGCCACTTGCTGCTGAGGGGTGGGGGAGCTGATATCCACAAGGATGAGGTGTGGGTCTTGGGGTGTGGTTATGGGGACTCAGGGAAAGTGGGCCTAATGTGGTGTGGTGTAGAAGACTCAGCAGGCCCGCATTCTGGCCCTGGCTCCCTTGGTAAAATCTTACTCACTTTACGTCTTTGGGACTCAGTTTCATTATTTATAAATTGAGGGATTTGAACCAGAACCTTTTAGAAGACAGCTTGCCAACTCTGATGCAGGGGTTCCCTAGATGTTTCTGGAGGTATTTCTCAGGCAGAAGACTGAGAACAGCTACAGTCCTGTCTTCTGAAGAGATGCTGTCCCCATCCGTGAGGCCAGGTGGGTGGAGACAGTTTGCCCAGGACCTCCGGCTGCAAGCAGAAAGGGGCCACAGATTACATGAGGGTGACTGATGGAGCAAGGTCATCCAGGTGACATCTGGCTCCCACCTAGGGGCTTGTCTGCAGACAGGTGATGTGGGAGCTGCTGGGGGCTCTCTGTGTCACAGGGTCTAACTGGAGATGCCACCGTGCTCTATGAAAGAAATTCTGGGCTTTCTGGCCTTAAATCCTAGAGAGAACATGGGACTGCGGGTCAGGTGTCCCAGGCTTTCCCTCTTCAGGGTCTGTGCCTCTTGCTGTCAGGAAGTTTTCCTTTATATGTAGCCATCTTTTCTCATGTGGTTGTTGAAACTCTTCTATTTAAAAAAAAAAAAAGAAAAAGAAAAGAAAAAAGGACAAGGAAAAGAAAAAGAAAAAAGGTGAAAAGAAAAAAACAAAAACAAAAATATCTCCAAGCCACCCATTCCATTTTGACTTTTTAGTACGGAGTCACTCTTCAAAAGGTAGCAAAAACAAAGCACGTGCAGGCGAGCTCAGGGTCCCAGGCCCTCACAAGCCAGCACGGTGGCCTCCGTCCCCAGTGGCCAGCCCTGCTCTGAGACTGTGTGGGTGGGGTTGGGGCTGGGGCTGCGGATTCCTGCCACACAAGCCACCAAACAGAATGCAGAGTTTTAAAATCAGCACCATTGCTTCAAGACACTGTCCACGTGCCGCTTTGCTGGACTCTTACACGGGCCTCGGAGATGTGAGTCCACCCCGTCTCGCCCCGAGTGGTGCGGCAAACAGGACTTTGGGCCAGGATTCAGGCAGGAGCTGAAGCGATTGGTGACCTGACGTCTTGTGCATACCATGCGATGGTCTGCAGCTCTTTTCCGATTTGCTAGTTCATTTGGTCCTCACGCTGCCTGTGAGGGTGGGTGGTGGGATCCCCACAGTCGCTGCAACTGAGCCACAGCCTTGCTAAGATCCACTTATACCTGCTGAGTTGGGGTCCCCCACCCAGGTCCCCCGACTCCAGATGTCATTTCCTTGGGTTTTAGTTGTTGTTCCACTGACCGGCGGTCCAGGGACAGGGAATGGCCTTGGGCAGCTGACTTGATCTCTGTAGGTCGAAGATCGCTTTCCTATGCACCAAATGGGGAAGGGAGCCTCAGAATGTCCAGCTTCTTCTGTTCTCAGATTCTTTCGGCTTCTTGGAGCTCTTGGGAAACCTGGCGTGCACTCCTTGGCCAGGAATCCAGCCATTCCCCATGTGTTTCTGGTGAGACTGCCTACGTTTGGAAGCTTCTGGAATTATGCGGTGCTTCTCAAACCGTTCCGACACATTTGTAGGGCATTAGTGCACGTGCATATAGTCCTTTCTCTAGTCCTGAGCTAGACTTCTGCTAAGTCTAGCTCACTTAGAAATAAGGCTTTCTTATGGGATCTGGGAGATTTTTCCCAGCAGACCGATAAGGGAGGCCCAGAGCTTTGCCTAGCCTGAGCGTTGTGTGGCTGTTCTCTCTGCTGGCTAATCAGCCCCCGCTGGAAGTATTGGCTAAGGGACAGTGTGAGATACTGGAACCACTAGCTTCAGCTCTGGCTGTTGCTTCCTGACAGAGTTGAAAAAGTAGGCCTTACCCATGGAGAGGAAGGAAAGTCAGAGAACGCCTAGACGTCCGTGTTCCCGGATCCTGCGTGTAAGCCCGCTCTCTGTGAGGGGGGGACAAGGCACAGCTCAGACTGGTCGTCCTCTTGTCCATGTGGCCCTCTGAGTGGCTTTTGCTCAGAGAGACCCAGAGCCTATATGAAGGGGCAGAGAAGTGTTTGTCTTTATTTAGAGCGCACTAACACAGGATGGTTTAGGCTCTGCCTGGGCATGAATCCAAAGGATTAGGGCTGGACAGGGGGCAGTGTGCATACGTCTGTCTGTTTGTATTCCTCGGATGCAGCCTTGGCTCACAGAGAAGCCGTATCATGGGAAATCCACAGGGCAGTGGTTTTGCTGGACAAAGCTTCTGATAACTATTGTGTGAAGATTTGTCATACGACATCCAGAACTTTCTGTTCTCCCAGAGGGTGGGAAGGAGGATGGCAGAACCCAAAGCCGGGAGGTGATCTAGACCAGACTTCAGGGAGAACTGTGGTGGCCCTTTGCTGAGGGCTTCCAAAGAAACACAGAGCCTCTTTATCTGAGAAGAGAGACTGGATGTCCCTGACAAGGTCCCTCCCGTCCCAAGTCTGTGGGGCTCTGAGACTGTCCCTAGAACAGCATGAGCTTTGGGTGCCAGGACCTAGAGCAGGCTCCGTTTTTTCTTTCTGCCTCGGAGGCCAGCCTGACCTGGGTCGGGGCACAGGAGCATTGGGCCAGCAGTTGTACCCTTGTTTCCTCATGCAGACAGAACTTCTGGAACTGACCCTCTAGGACTAATACTATTTGTAAATAAAAAAAGAGGAGATAGCCAGGTTGTCCCCCATTGCTGTCTGGGAAGAGCCCTGAGCTGCTCTAAACCTGTATTTGAACTGCTGCTGCCCCCCGCCCCATGCTGCTTCCCCCAGCCCTAGGGAGCTTCCAGAGAAGGCCCTGGAGAGGTGAAGGAGTGGGGGCTGGGCCAGGAGGCAGGGCCAGACAGGGTTTGCTGGGAAGAGGGTCGGAGGTGGAAGGAGGACTGTCTCAGGGCAGGTCCACGGCTCTGGGACCCATGATGCTGCCTGCCACGCCAGAGGCACACACATGTGCCCCCATGGGCTACTATTTATTGGGAACCCCGGAGTCTGAAATAAACCAGTTAATGGCTGAACGAGGGTTATTTTCATGGGGATAATCGTATATCCTTTTGTGTTATTCCTGTCTGCAGATTTAGCATCTGAAGGCCTGACGGGTTGGGGACATTTCCCTGGACCCTCCTGTCTGTAAAATCATGCTTATTTTATGTTGATTTTCTTTCCCCTCTCCTTCCTGTTTCCTGCTCTCACATAGTCCTTAGAAACACCTGAGTATTTGTCTGCACACTTGTGTTCCTGTCTCCTGGGGGTACCGTTCTTCCAGGCTCTGACAACATTGAATGTATTACTTTCCTTCCACATGTGAACAGACCGCAGGCTCACTGCAGAGGGGAGTCGTCTCTGAGATGGGGCAGCCGTCCCCAGAAACCTCCTTTCCACCTCATTCTTGAGCAGGCCATCGGGAGCCCCGGGGAGATGAGATCAAGGCCCCTCAGCTGGGCCCAGCTCGGCCCCCCATCATGCTTCCTATTTGGGGGGGGTGGCGGCTCAGGCATGAATCCCCCACCCCCAACACTGTTAGCTCTTTCTTCTTTTCTGAACCCTGAGTAGTGACCTTGAAGGTCTGAGACCACGTGTCACCCTGCTGGGTGAGGATGACCTAGAGGGACAGGGACAGAGGGGAAGGGAACCCATGCTCCTGGCCACTGGCCTCTCTCCAAGACAGGTGAACTCTGTGTCCAGAGAGGAACTCATTTAATCTTTTGGCCTTAATGAAAGTTGTTTGTATTTTCTCTCCCTCACTCTTCTCCCTCCTCTTTCTCCCTCAACTCCCCCCCTCCGCCCTCCAGCCTCCAAAAGAATTTAATCTGCTGGACAACAAACAATACTGTTATAAAACTTTAAAAACAAGAGGGTGAGGCCTCCCTGACAAGGAGAAGGGCATGCCGGGTAACGGCAGCGGGAGCCTGCCAGGCCCAGGACGGAGCCGGGCGAGGGCCCAATTGGCCGGGTACCTGGGCGCCTGCCCCTGCCCAGCCCACCAGCCAAGCCATCCCCAGTCCAGAGGGGAAGGCACCGAAACAAAAGCAGGGGCAGAGAAGCTCCCAAAAAGGGGAAGTTGTATGTGTTCCCCTCTCTCTGATCTGATGGGAGTGTTCTAGACTGTGAAACTTCCTCCTCCCCCCTCTCCCGGTCCTCCCTCCCCCTTTGCCCTCCCTCTGCCTGCCTCCTCCTGCCACTGTCTGTTCCAGGTCCTGAGACTGGCGGGCCAGGCCCCGATAACAGAACAGGGCCGGCCTGCCGTGCAGGTACAGACCCCCGCCAGCTGCGGCAGGGGAGACAAGCAGGAAAGGTGCCCCGGGTTGGCTTTGGACTCTGGACATACCCTCTGTGTGCCCAGGCTTTCTGCCCCTAGCTAGGAAAGTGGAACCATGTTACGGGTTGTGGCCTGGTCCCTGTGCTGCACCAGCTGTGTGCCCCAGTATCGGGTAGAGCCACCACTCGGCTCGTCAGTCTGTCCCCAGAGGCCTGATGCCTGTGGGGGCCCATGCTCCAGGGAGGCTGTGGGGCCTGGGGCCTGTGGCAGGGGGCCTGCTCTCCCCCCAGGAGGAGCAGGGGCTAAGCTAGGGAGCCCTGGAGCCCCAGAGACATGCTGCCAGCAGCAGGCAGGCACAGGGTCCTGTGAGTGGGGGTATCTGGTGGGGTGCCACGTCTGCTAGTTACTCTTGGTGTTGAAGGAGTGGGTGACCCAGCTCCACTTGGGGGAGGGGAAAGCTGGGCTCTAGCCCATCTCCCTCCAGCCTTCCCAGTTAGATTTCACCTGAGACTGAAATTTCCCTGCCACATCCATCTTGCCTGCTTGGAGCACTGCTTGGGAGTGATGAGGGGGAAGGAGCAGTGGTCTGCCTTCAGCTGGGGGTTGTTTGGACTTGTGAACTGTGGGGTGGGTGTTGTGTCTGTGTAACGGGCTGTAGGCATGCTCGCTTTTCCTCTTGTGGGAAACAGTTCAGGGCTGGGCCCATCGTCCTCTGTCTGAGCAGAGCCACTCTCTGGGGAAACATGGGGACCTGCTGCCCCCCACACCCCACAGCTTCCCAAGGCATCCCATCCTCACAGCCAGCCGGCGATTCCAACCTTGGGCCTGTACTGAATCTGGGAGATTTCCAGGTGCAGGTCTTCATCGATGGTGTCAAGGAAGGGACAGAGAACCGAATTTTGTGGAAAGCAGCCGCCTGGGCACTTGGGCCTCTGAACGCCTTCCCCAGGGAAAACCAGAGTTGGTGAGGCTGGGTCCACGTGAGCAGAGAAGGCTGCGACCTCTTGCCCTGTTACCTCCACAGACATTGGAGGGGCTCCGTGGGTCTCGAGCGTGCCGTTCCCACTTCAGGATCCAGGCTCTGGAAAGTGCACTGATCCCCAGATGCTGAGCCGATCTTTTGGGGGGCTGAGCAGCCAGGGAAAGAGCTCCTTGTTCTCCTCCTCCCCGGCCCTCCACACACGTACCCTTCATTTTATCACCCTTTCCTCTGATTCATTAACCACAGCTAGTTGGCACCAGGCCCCACCCTGACAGCTCAAGACAAAATGTCCAGGACACTGGGTCTGGCCTGGGGCCTAGGGACAGGAAGCTGGGTCCTTGGCACATACAATGGGCTAGGACCAGTCTGGGGGGCAGAACGGACCCTATCTTCAAAAGGGTCTCCCCCGGCCCCAGGCCCCTCTCTCACCAAGATGACTCTCCCTCACTCCCAGGAGCCTCGGAACCAGCATTCTGGGTGGCAGGAACACTGCCGAGCTGGGCCGGGCTTCCGCCGCCCCTCCCCCTCGCTGGCTGGAGCTGGCGTCAGTCATGTAAGTAGCCGTGACTCAGCACCCAGCCCGGGCGGGAGGGAGAAGCTGCTGCCTCGCAGGAACCTTCCCAGCGCTCTGGATTTGAACATGTCCTGGTCACACAGAACCAGCCGGCGGCATCAGCTTCCTGGGGGCGTGTGTCTCTTGGCTCGGTGGGTTTGCTTATGGATCTCATAAACCAGGATTCCTCCTCTGCTCTCCATTTTCCTCCCATGTTACTTTGTGGGTGCCAGACCTGGCATGGGGTTTTTAGGACTTTAAAAGACACAGCATTATTTCTAGAAGGCAGTAGAAGCTCTCTTTGAAATCTCCAGACTGCACTTGAACCCATGGCCCACGAGTTCTGTCTATTTAACCCTTGGATGTTTTTGTTTGGCCTACACAGAGTTTTTGTTAATTTTTTTTTTTAATGTATCTGATTTGCATGCCTTTAGACAAAACACAGCCTCTCCGGGTCCCTACTCCTGCCGCGCACGCTGCTGCTGCTTCTGTCCTAGTTCCTGTCCCAGCCCTGGAGCATTTGAATGCACTGACACCAGGCCTTGTGAGCCCTCCTGCTTTTCAGAACTGTGGTCCATTCCGGGGAAGTGCAGGCCCCTGCTCTCAAGAGTCTGGGCTGAGCAGGAATTAAAGCCACTGTGTTCTGATTCACTGTGTGGTGACCTTTCCTCCACCCTCAGTCCCTGCCCAGGCAGAGGAGTGTCCTAGGCAGGAGGGCATGGAAAAACCTCCAAATAGAATGTCTGCCCAGAAATGGATGGGGGCCTCAGCAGGCTGCCCAAACCCTCTTCCCGCGCACGGTGGCACCTCCCCGAGTTGACATACCCACCCCCCACGCTGGGCAGTTTTCCTTCCTGGACAGCGCACCAAACCCTTCCCACTGGCCAGTTTGCATGGGACCATTAGGCCAGGCCGAGTCCCTGCAGGCTGGGGCTTCGACGGGCTGCCTTCCTACAGATCGAGGTGGCCATCGAGCTGGGTGCCAGGGAGCCCAAGCCCCTTCCAGCCCCCATCCAACCACCCCGCTATACCCAGCTCGGGAACGAAAACACCAGCTGGCTTCAGGTAAGTGAGTCATTGCTTGGCAGACTTTGTGAGAGAAGCCTGGTTCTTTTGGGAGGGCTGAGACCTGCATAGACTCTTGTATCCATTGGGTGGAGGAGCAGAGGGTTTTGGTACTAAGATTACTTTCTTTCCCTCTTCTTGTGTTAGAGTGTTTATGATGATGTGTTCTGAATGATGGCTGTCTTTCTCCAGAGAACTGAGTATCGTAGAACTCGGGCACTGTGAGCCCAAACTCTGGGTCGTGGTCCTTAGTTCCCTCAGTGACAGTTGGTCCTCTGCAATGCCCTCCCGCCCCGAACTCTGGCCTGATGCTCCCTGGGTAGCAGGAGAGACAGTCATTAATCACCCTGATGACCACGTGACATCTGTATGTCCTGAAGGACAAGAACTAGGTGCTGTGAGAGGGTGTGACAGAATGCTTGGCTCACCCGGAAAGCTTCAGGTGACCTGCGTTACCTGGGGGAGGGTTGATGCGTGGTTGCTCTGGGAGGGTAGACAGAGAATGTTCCAGAAAGAGGGAGCAATGTATGCAGAGGCCTGCTGGGGGAGGACAGGGGCCGTCTGGATGACTGTTTACCTGTGTGACAACACGCTGGGAAAAGTTCTGTGGATACTGGCAGTTGGAAGTGGCTAAGAAGGAAGAGTCCACCTGGGGTCAGAGGCAGAAAAGCTGAGAAAGACCAAATGTAGAGCTCCAACCACCTCATGTTATAGGATCCCATGAAAATGACTATCCTTTATCAGTAACTTCCTGACCTTACAACCCTGCAAGTTACCTGCTTCCTGGGGCCCAGCTGTTGACTGCAGGTGTCCTTGATCAGAGCTGCTGCCCTGCTTCCTATCAGTGGCTGAGGCCGTGCAAAGGCCCTGGGCTCCGAGCCCAGTGCTAGGGTCAGAATCTGGAGTCCAGCACAGGCATCGTGGGCAGTTCCTCTCCAGCACCTTCCCCTACCACAGCCATGCTATGAGTGCGGGAGGACACAGGAGGCTAGCTCCCAGCCCCGGGACCCCTGCAGAACCAGGGGGCCTGTCTCACCCCAAGTTAAACATGTTGTCAGTCACATCCACGGCCATGTACAAACATTGCCTAGGACTACCCACCTCCCCGCCCACGCCCCGCCTCAACCTTGCTCACAGTTGAGTTCAAGAACAGAATGAGACTGTGGACCAGCCTGGAGCAGGCACAGTAGGCCCAGGAGCAGTAGCACAGGACTGTGGGGTTAGATCTGGGATCTGCACCATGTGTTGGTCACATGGCCGTGGGCGAGTTACTAAAGCATAAGGAGCATTTTCTCCAGCAGGCGTGGGAACAGTACATGCTTCCCGGGACTGACACGGTTAAACCACACACCTCAGTGTTCAAATTTTATTTCTTCCTCTTTCCTGGAGCAGTGCATGCTGTCATTTCCAGGAGCTACAATAAATATGGGCCTGTCTCTACCACGGAGCTGGTAGCCCGAAAGGTACAGATTCCACTCTCTCTTTCCTTGGTTGTGCTGTCCCAGGAAAATACATGCTTTCTCAGCTTCAAACAACCAGAAACAACCCATTTAGGAGATGAGAAATCTAATTTGAAGACGATGCAAATCTTATTTTTCAGACAAATTCTGAAAACATACACACACACAACTCCGTTCTCCTGTTAGAGGATTATCTACTTAACACAGCTTTAGAACATCACATTTTTTTGTGTCAGGGCTGAGAATAAGTAAGAGTGCCAATGTTCTGAGCCTTACGTAAGGCCGGGAAGGAGGAGCCTGAGCTCTTTCTGAGGAAGGCGTATGGAAGGGCTGCCCAGGGCGGGGTGAAACCCCGCTCTGCGTACTGGATAGAGCCTGGTGGCAGACAGGGGGCTTGTTTCCTGATGAGGTGAGATAGGATCGGAAAGCCCTTTGCGCACTGTGAAATATTTAATACAGCAGGATGGTGCTAATGAGGCTATCAGTGCATTTTAATAATAGCTCTGGGAGACTTGATTTTATCCTATAGCTAATACTCTGTTACGACCCGTTGTGGAATTAAACTGCATTAACTAGACTTCGTGAGTTGTGTATGGCCACGGGGTGTGTGAAGCCTCGCCGCGCCGTCAGCCGTCCTGCAGCACCCCTGGGGAGCTCTTCGCTGGGCCTTTCTCACGGTTGGTGACGTCACGTCCCAAGTGGAACCACAAGAAGACCTCCCTCCCTCCTCGGGGCAGAGCCTGCGGCTTCCGATGTCATCTTCCTCCTTTCTTCAATGAGATCCTCTTCTTCTGGAAGCTGGTTTCACATGGTGGCTTAGATTTTTCCATCTTTGTATCTAGCACCATTTGAAATCAGTGTTTTAGGAGTAAGAATTGCAGCGCAGCGAAGGGCCACCAGCAGAGGAGCCTCCGCGGGTGGGAAGGGCGCCCTCCGCCTGCCACCTGAGCCGGCTCAAGAAAGGAAGACCTTGCAGAAGAGGAGGCACCCTCGCGTATGTGGGCTGTGCAGGGGTGACGGCGCGGGGCGGGTGTGATGTTTAAAAAAAAATTCCGCATCTGAGCAGGGGCAGACGCGGTGCCGGCTCCTAGCAGCCCCCGGGGCTCACCTGCCCATCGGGCCTTGGAACACAGAGGTGGGGCCATGCTCCATGCGGAGCTCGATTGTACCAGGGGAGGGGCGAGGCTGTGTACCCGGAGGACGGTCCCATCCGCGTCAGCACTGCGCCTGCTCCAGACGCCCGGGAACATTCCGCTGCTGTGGCAGTGCGGCTGGAATCGGACTCGCCACCTGCAAGGTCATGTGCGGGACCCCTGGGAGCACCAACGGACCCATCTCTTACACAGGCTGACCGATTTCTCCTGGTGTTCAGAGTCTGTTTTTGTCTAGCACCATTTGAAATCGGTTATGATGTAGGGGGAAAAGCAGCGGCCCCGAAGCCTCGTGCCGGCTCTGGGGAGCCACCGCCTGCGGTTTCCTGGAGGACCCACGGGCAGAGAGTGCGCAAGGACCACCGCGCGCCGTTTCCCCTAACTTCTTTAACTGCATTTATGATCCCTTACTGCAGAGGTAAGAGAGAACCGAATGTATTTTGAGAAATGGCTGTGCTGTATCTGGTGTCCGGGTTGCATGGTGCTGGAAGGTGGTAGGTGCCACCCATGCGATCAGTGGTTGCTGTTGAATTCTCCTTCTGTGACGGGTCTGTTGGTGCTCCTGCCTGAATAAATATTTCCCTCTAGTCAAGTTGTCACGTCTCTGTTTTTCATCTGTCATTGCCTCCATACTTCCGTGATAAGTGGGGTCCGTGTAGGGTTGGCCGCTTCCTAAGCATTTGAGAAGCCAGCCCGGTAGGACAAGGATGGAATTCTGTGAGCCAAGAAACATAAACGAGAGAAAAGATCCCAGAAAGGAGACGTTCCAGCCTGGGCCGAGGGATGCTGCTCATGGAAGGGGAAACCGAGGCTGGTTCCCAACGGCCCCAGCCTTGGCACCTCGGTGGCCCTTGATCCTTTGAGAAATTTTGCTGACCTGAATACACTTGCCCTACGGCTGGTAAAGAAGAGCACTAAGGGGCGCCTGGGTGGCTCAGTGGGTTAAGCCGCTGCCTTCGGCTCGGGTCATGATCTCGGGGTCCTGGGATCGAGTCCCGCATCGGGCTCTCTGCTCAGCAGGGAGCCTGCTTCCCTCTCTCTCTCTCTGCCTGCTTCTCTGCCTACTTGTGATCTCTCTCTGTCAAATAAATAAATAAAATTAAAAAAAAAAAAAAAAAAAGAAGAGCACTAAGGACTCCCCGTACTTATAAAAGACGCGGGAGGTCTACTTCTGGTGCGCAGTCTCCGTGAACCCTTGAAGACAGGGTGAACCTGTTCTGGAAAGATATTCAAAAGATTAGGCAGATTTGACTTCATGGGGGGGGGAAGGTGAGACCGGGGGAATCTGCAGGTCAGAGGGCTGTGGCCCCTTAAGTGAGCGTTTTGCACCAGACCCGCAGGGCCGCCTGTGAGCTGCCTGCAGCACCTGCCTTTCATGCCTGTGGTTCACGAGAAGTGGTGGCAACTCTACTGCCCGGGGGAATATTTCCCAAGTCTGCACCCCCAGATGGCTGCCGCGCCTGGTGGGGTGGGGATGGGGGGCGGTACAGCCTTTGCTGGGAACCCTGCCTGGGGAACGTGCCACACCCCCTCACTGCAGCTGCCGTGCTATTTAGGGCTGTTGAGTGAAGAATCCATGTGCTGGTCCCCAGGATGGGATGGTGAGAATCGTTAGGACCCATGATTGTTTTACTCCCTTTTTGGCTAAGCTAGATACACTAAGACCTGTGTATGGCCCAATGGCCACAGTTCAGCCAGCATTCGGTTCCTCTCCCATGTCCCAAGCCCCAGCCTCAGTATTCCCCGTGGAACGAGTAAACAACATGGATTCTGGTCCCCAAATGCTCTCTAGAAATGCTAGAAAATCAAGTTTCGGATCCAAGCACAAAAACCATAACTCGAGACCTCTTTTCTGTAAAGGTGACGGAGTCCTTCAACAGTGCCACACAGCTAGGTCATGAGAAGCAAAACACATGTCCCACGTGACCAGGGTGCCTCACAGAGGATCCATTAGCTTTATTTAACGAGATGCTACAGCCTTTTACCGAAAATTGCCATCTCAAGGTGGTATTTCATAACAATTCAGTAAGCAGAATGTTTCTTCTGGAGAGATCTTGAACCTAGTGTTTGGGGCCATGCTCTCCAGTTAGAAAGTGCCGGGTCAGACATGAGTCCCCATTATCACCTCTTCTTTTGTTTGTTTTATCATCTCTTTAGCTGTGGGTGTGTAGGTGGAGAGGGAGGACTGGACAGAAGCCTCACGAACCTTGTAAACTGGCACATACTTCCAGTCTGTGGAAATGAGTGCCGGTGATACAAATCCAATCTGACCAATTTAGGCAAGACAGAATGTGTTAAGTCTTGTACCTGATAATTCCTATAAGATGTTGGCCCTGGCCTGCAAGAAGGAGCTGGCGTATGGTGCCAGGGGCTACTTGAAGACTAGGCTGTCCATACATGGGGCAAGGTTAAGGGCTTTCCTTGAACACAAGAGGAGTTACAATTTGGGTTTATTCTTAGTAGTGCTCCACACACTGTAACTTCTAAACAGACTCACCAGGAGCCTTTCAATTAGTGATTCTTAGGTTCCCCCCAATACGGGCTCTGGCTATACCGTTCCAGGATTGGACCTACATTTTTGTTCTAGTTTCCCCAGGTGACTCTCAGATGCAGCCACTGTCAAGAGCCACCCCTCTGTGGTCTTGCTTTCCTACTCAAATGGTGCTGTGAGGACCCCTAGCACAGGTGTGTATTTCCGGAAACAAATGCAGCAACTTGGGGTTGGTCTTCGTCTCCTTGT
>NW_019154175.1:3335204-3355631 GCF_002288905.1 Enhydra lutris kenyoni
ATAAGAAGACAGGAGTTGAGTGGGGGTTGCAGCTGAGCAGGAAGGAAAGATGTTCAGAGCAGAGGGGAGCAGTGTGATCAGAGGCTTAGAGCTGTGACGTGGCTGGGGGCTCCCAAGGACCGTGGAGCTGCCCGGTGTGGCAGCTGGAGGACAAGGGAGGCAAGGGAAAGGCCAAGGACTAGAACACAGAGCCAATCACTGTGAAAAGCAACAGGATAGTGAGGAATGAACAATCCCCATCGTTAAAATTCAGGCTTGATGTTGTTATCTGTCCCTTCAGGGCACTTGAGCCTTTTTGTTTGACTTAGCACACAGCAAATCTAAACCAGGGTTCCTTTAATTTCTCCAGACTCGGTAGAAGACCATTTCTTGAGGATGGCATTGCAGGGTGTTGGTGTAAGCGTGGGAGGGTTTCAGGTGAGTGTGGTGAGAAGTAGTGTCTGTAGTGGAAGCAGGCGGCCTGGCTACTGGAGATGTTGGCCTGGGCAAGTGACTTAACCTATTGTGCCTTAGGTGGCCCATCTTGGGGGGCGGGGGCGATAGTGCCCAACCCGTAGGATAAGTATGAAGACAAGTTAAATTGTACTTAAAATAATAGTACAGGTAGTGTTGAACGTTTGCTATTTCTAAAATTATTAATACTATCACCACTATTGTTTTAAGAAAAAAGACATAAAGTATTCAGTTACTGTACTTGGGAAAAAATAAAATCCCCATTATTTGGAGTTCTCCTTTGGTAATGTTAAAATGCTGTTTCTAATAATAGCAGTAATGGAGAATGGGCCCAAAATAAAACAAGAAAGCGTAAATATTTTGACATCAAAGAAATCAAATACCCTGATTAAGGAAAAGAGCTATCATTCAACCAATGAAAATAGTTGAAGACAGGTGTAAAACAACAAAAAAATTATGATTTGTTGATATCTCTGAAAGAAGTTGGCTGAGCAGAAAAGGATGTGAGCTTTGGTCTAAGATAGTGTCTGGAACTGACAGCGGCGCTCATTCAACTCTGGCGGTTGGTGTTACAGGTGCAGTGAGGTGTCCCCCATAGTCCTCAGAGGTAACAGTCTGGTAGAGAGCACAGACAATAAGGAGTCCCACTGTGGGGTAGTTTGTGGACGAAGTAAATGTGGATCATGAGGAAACTTACCACGGTTTTTTGATGACACATGTCAAGAGCCACAAGAAGTGGCCTGTCAGCTGAAACTGAAGCATGAGTGGGTGAGAGGGTGGGAGGAGTGTGGGGTCTCTGGTCAAAGCTGAAGTTAATTGAGGCAGGGAGGTCCGGAATGCTGACATAATTGAGGTCATTTAATGGACACTGCCAGGAATTGAATAGGGCTTGAGAATAGGATGCAAGAGTGAGCAGAATCCCGGTAATGACGGGCTTTACAAGACTGCTGGCCATGATAGGGAGCCCTAGACATTGTCATGAGGGCATTGGGAAGTCATTGAAAAGTATCAAACTTGGATGAGCTTTGGTCACTGTGTCCTATCATCATGACTCTGGCATGAAATGAATGAAAGGTGGCGAGGTAGCTAAGAGCGCCTGTTCAGAAACACTGGTAGCACTCTAGAGAAGAAATGGCAGTGGTTTGAACTGGAAGGAAAGGTAGAATTAGAGAGATGGAATGGGCATTTGAATTGTCAACTTAACATCAACAAAACAAAAACAAAAAAACCCAGATAATCTATTTAAAATGGACAGGAGACATGGACAGTTTTCCATAGAAGGGAGACAGATGGCCAAGAGACTCATGCAAAGGTTGATCAGTATTACTGATCATTAGGGAAATGCAAATCATCTCACACTTGGCAGAATGGGCAAAATCAAAAGGATAAAGATGTGGATAAATGCCTCCTCCTCCACTGTTGGTTGGAATTCAAACTAGTACAGCCATTGCGGAAAACATGGAGGTTCCTTAGAAATTTAAAAATAGAATTACCACATGATCCAGTAATGTCATTACTGAGTATTTACCCTAAGAATGTGAAAACACTAATTTGATGAGGTATATGTACCCCTGTTTTTATGGCAGCATTATTTACAGTAGCCAAAAATGGAAGCAATCCAAGGGCCTATCCATAGATGAATGGGTAAAAGAAGGTGTGATGTGTATATGTTTATACACACACACACACACAGTGGACTGTTACTTAGCTATGAAAAAGAATGGAATCTTGCTATTTGCGGCAGCATGGATGGATCTAAAGGGTATAATGCCAAATGAAATAAGTCAGTAAGAGAAAGGCAAATGCCATATGATTTCATGCACATAATGGATTTTTTTTTTTTTTTTTTTTTTTTTTTTAAGAGAGAGAGCATCAGTGCAGGGTTTGGGCAGAGGGAGAGGGATTGAGAATCTCAAGCAGCTTCCACACTCAGCACAGAGCCTGATGCGAGGATTGATCTCATGACCCTGAGTTCATGCCCTGAGCTGAAATCAAGAGTCAGACGCTTGGGGCACCTGGGTGGCTCAGTGGGTTAGAGCCTCTGCCTTCAGCTCAGGTCATGATCCCAGGGTCCTGGGATCGAGTCCCACATCAGGCTTTCTGCTCAGCGGGGAGCCTGCTTTCCTCTCTCTCTCTGCCTGCCTCTCTGCCTGCTTGTGATCTCTGTCTGTCAAATAAAAAAAAAAAAAAAAAATCTTTAAAAAAAAAAAAAAAAAAAAAGAGTCAGACGCTTAACCTACTGAGCCACCCAGGCACCCCCATATATGGAATCTAAGAAACAAAACAAATGAACAAAGAATAAAGAGATAAACTAGAAAACAGACCCTTAAATTTAGAGAACAAACTGCTGATTACCAGAGGGGAGGTGGGGGTAAGGGAAGGAATGAGTGAAATAGGTGAAGGGGATTAAAAGCACATTTATTGTGATGATTACTGAGTAATATATAGAATTGTTGAATCTCTATATGGTGCACCTGAAAACTAATATAATACTGCGTGTTAATTATTGAGGAATTAAAAATTTAAGAACTCCTCTGTCTTGTTTGCTGGACCTGTGTGAGTGTGAATAATCCAGAGTCTACACTTTGGCTTCAAAATGTTATATGGATGGGGTGCCTGGATGGCTCAGTCATTAAGCATCTGCCTCTGCTCAGTTCATGATCCCAGGATCCTGGGATCAAGCCCTGCATCCAGGTGCTTCTCCCTCTCCCGCTCCCCTTCCCTGTGTTCCCTCTCGTGCTGTCTCTCTCTGTGTCCAAAATAAATAAATAAAATCTTTAAAAAAAATTTTTTTTTAAATGTTGTATGGATAGCATGTGGGGTATGTTGGAGGCAGTTGAGTATAATCAGTCGGCCCCTGGGCTAGAGGTCAAGCATGGAGACCAGGTTTTAGGACAGCTCTTGTCAATGGTAATGAGGTCACGGGAGTGTGCACATTCCCTCACAGGGATGTGCAGAATGGAGTAACCAGGGTTCTCCCAGCAACCCATTAGGAGCGTCACATTATCCAACTGGGCAGAGAAGGAAGGGTAGCCAGAGGATAAAAAACATCAGTGTCCTGAGGAACAGAAGTAAGCTTATTGTGAAATATTGTAATATTGGGCACAGTTATTATAGTGTGTAAAGCTTACAGAGCAAGTTGTAAACTCTGCATATTTTTGAAAGCATGTCATATAACTGCACATGCGAGGAAGAGAAATACTTCAAATTAGTTGGATGGATAAACCATCTCATTGACATTTCTTTTCCCAAACAGATTACTCTATATGAAAGTCATATTTGGAATTCTGTCGTCTTTTTCTTTTTTTTTTAAACTCTAGGTATTTGTTTGTTTTTTTTTTATGATTTTATTTATTTATTTGACAGACAGAGATCACAAGTAGGCACAGAGGTAGGCAGAGAGAGACGAGGAAGCAGGCTCCCTGCTGAGCAGAGAGCCCGTTGTGGGGCTCTATCTCAGGACCCTGGGATCATGACCTGAGCCGAAGGCAGAGGCTTTAACCCACTGAGCCACCCAGGTGTCCCTAGAATTCTGTCTTCTTTATCTGCTTTCAGAATAGTTACTGAAATTGCATAAAGCAAGGACTACTTGTATTATTTAATCAGGGGCATGCTGTTGCTTAATTCTTTCTTGGTGGTTCCATGATTTCTAATGATGTAATGGATTGGTATCTAGAATGGAATTATATAGAATTTCTAGCTGAAGGAATGTGGGATCCATTAATGAGTGGAGGAAGATGAAATTATATTTAAAATAGTGCCCCCAAAGCAACATTTTTTTCTTGTAAGGATATTCATGGTAAATTTTGATATTTGAGTGGCATCTGTTCACTTGTGAGAAGCTCAGTTCACTTATATGAAGCATGAAATGAAGTCTTAACATGGAAGAGTTTGTGCATATTTATCTTGATCTGTGAACTACACAATGCTTATTTAATAATCACTTGATACTCTAGCATTTCTGAAGTACCCACTGGATACTGAGTGAGTAGGAAAAGAAGACCTGTGATCTCTGGCCTCTAGATACTTGCCTTCTGCAACAAGGAGACTGAGCCTGAAGTGACGGGTTATCATTAGTATGTTTCAGACTATGGGAGAGTCATTGGAGCAGGGTGCTATGTCCTATAGAAGGCTTCTTAAAGGAGAGGCGAGTTTTGACATGAATTTAGAAAAAAGTGGGAAAGGATGTTTATCTACATATATTGTTAGACCTAAACCATTCATTTTGTTTCTTCATTTGATTGTTGAAAGAAAATTCATCACTCAGTAGGACGTTACTGAAAATAAGCAAGGCACAGCCTCAACTACTATCACCACTTGGTTAAAAGCTTGGGAGAATCATTTAAAATCTTGCCAAGGATCTTTCCATTTATTCTGTATTACCTATCTGCTGGGACATCATCGTCCCTGGTTGGCGAAAGAGAGAAAATACTTCATTTTCACATTCTCATTCTCTTATCCCTAGATGCCTGTGATCCTCCTCCAAGATTCGAGTTTATGAAGCCAAATGATACTAAATCCAGTTATAATCCTGGGGACGTAGTATACTTTGTTTGTCGACCAGGATACAAGCCTATTAGACCTTCTCTTCCCATGTTTTCCATTTGTCAGACTAATAACACGTGGACACCTCTCAAGGAGGCTTGTACAGGTAAGGGTACAAAAGTTTTGTTTTGTTTTTTGTTCTAGAGATTTCACATATTTTAGGTTGCATACTGCACTAGCGCAATGATTGTTTTCTCATGTGAATATAGGTTTTAGATAGCAATGTAGCTTTTCAGGTTTTGAAAAATCCCCAGTGAATCTTTTTTGGCAGTTGGTTACCTGGTTAAATGTGAATATTAAGTTTGGCCTTACAATAGTCAAAGAAAGAAAGTAACACTCTCCTGAATTCAGAAGAGCAGTGTAATATTTTGATTTTAATTTAAATGTTTTGAAATTGCTATGAAATAGGCGAATTTAAACATTTAAGCATTTAAATCTTTTGAAATGTTTTGAATTCACTGTGAAACAATGAATTTATAAATTTTCTTTTAGAAAAACAATGTCAGCATCCAGGAGAACCCACAAATGGCCGGGTAGTCATTGTAAATGGATCTTTATCCTTTGGTTCACAGGTTCACTATTCTTGTAATGAGGGGTAAGTTGTTCCCTATTGGAAATAAGATAAATACTACTAATTCCATTTTTTTTGTTCTGCTTCTCTTAAGCATTCCCATAAAGTTGACTTAATTTTTGTTTTATGTCACAAGTCATACTTATAGCCTAACAAGTCTCGGGCTTTTTATTGAAACTGAAAAGATGTGTAATTAGTAGAAAGAAATACAAATTGAAGAAAAGGAAAATTCTATAATACTTACTATATTTACTATAAACATACTGTAAGCATTAACAATAATGACTTTATTTTTTTTAAAGTGGCTTCTTTTTTTTTTAAAGATTGTATTTATTTATTTGCCAGAGATCACAAGCAGGCAGAGAGAAAGGTGGGGGAAAGCAGGCTCCCTGCTGAGCGGAGAGCCCAGTGCGGGGCTTGATCCCAGGACCCTGGGATCATGACCTGAGCCAAAGGTAGAGGCTTTAACCCACTGAGCCACCCAGGTGCCCCTGATGACTTCATTTTTGACAACAAAGTGCACCCTATTTAAAATGACCAACTTACAGAAATGGGAGGTCGAATCGCCAACTATAGATATTCTTGCATTGAGATAATTCTAAGGTGTTACCATGTCAGAATTCACCTGGTTAGCCTGGACCATTATGTTGATGAGGATTTGTTAGTTGGATTTTTGTGACTACTATGAAGTTTAAGTATTTCAAAAAGAGATACGGAGCACTTAAGGATAAAACCTCAGTTCTGTAGGCCTCTTTTAATAATATATATTGGGGATACTGGGCATTTATGAAGCGTTCACCTAGAGGACAATATGGAAATGTATCTTTTCCTTTTCTTTTCCTTTCTTCTCTTTTCTTTTCTTTTCTTTTCTTTTCTTTTCTTTTCTTTTCTTTTTGAGTGATCGAGTGAAAGAGAGTGCATGTGCATGTGAGTGCCGGGGGTCAGGGGTAAGGGGCAGAAAGAGAGGGAGAGAATGTTAAGCAGGCTCCACTTGTAGCAGAGAGCTGGAAGCAGGGCTTGATCTCACAACCCTGAGATCATGACCTGAGCCCAAATCAAGAGCTGAACAACTGAGTCACCCAGGTGCCCTGCATCTGATTTTTTAAATATTGATTTTGTATCCTGCTACTTTGCTGAATTCATTTATTAATGCTACTAACACCCTTGTTCTGGTGGAATCTTTAGGGTTTTCTATAGAGAAGATTGCATCATCTGTAAACTGATAATTTTACTTCTTCCTTTCCAGTTTGGATGTTTTGGATGTCTTATTTCTTTTTCTTGTCTAACTGCTATGGCTTGAATTTCCAGTACTGTGTTGAATAGAACTAGTAAAAGCAGGCATCCTTGATTTACTCCTCATCTTAGAGGAAAAGCTTTCAGCCTTCAGCTTTTCACCATTGAGTATGATATTTGCTGTGGGTTTCTTATGAATGGCTTTTAGTATCTTAAGATAGTTTTCTTGTCTTCCTACTTCATTGAGTATATTTATCATGAAAGAGTGTTGAATTCTGTCAAATGCTTTTTCGCATCACTTGAAGTGATGATGTGGTTTGTGTCCATTCTGCTGATGTGGCATATGGCACTGATCATTTTTCATGTTGAAATATCCTTGTATCCCAAGAATAAATCTTGCTTGTTCATGGTATATAATATGCTGCAGAATTTTGTTGTTTAGTAATTTTTGATGGTATATGCATCATTGTGCATAAGAGATACTGGTCTGTAGCTTTATTTCTTTGTGGTGCCTTTGTCTAGTTTTGGTATCATGTTGATGCTGATCTCATAATGAATTTGAAAGACTTCCTCTTGAATTTTTTGGAAAAGTTTGAGAAGAATAGGTTTAGTTCTTCATAAATGTTTGGTGGAATTCATCCATGAAACAATAAGGTCTAGGGCTTCTTTTTATTGGGAGAATTTTGATTGATGATTCAATCTCCTTCCTAGTTATAAGTCTATTCATATTTTCTGTTCCTTTATGGTTTAGTTTTGGTAGGCTTTGTCTTTCCAGGGATTTGTCTATTTATCTAGGTTGCCCAATTTGCTGGCATAAAATTGTTCAGAGTGTATTATATTTTTATCATATTTGATCATATTTTGTATTTCTGTAGAGTTGATAGGAACCTTCCCACTTAAATTTTGGATTTCAATGAATTGAGTCTTCCCTCTCTCTTTCTTAGTCCATCTATCTAAAGGTTTGTGAATTCAGGGATGCCTGGGTGGCTCAGTTGGTTAAGCAGCTGCCTTCGGCTCGGGTCATGATCCCAGCGTCCTGGGATCGAGGCCCGCATCGGGCTCCTTGCTCGGCAGGGAGCCTGCTTCTCCCTCTGCCTCTGCCTGCCACTCTGTCTGCCTGTGCTTGCTCTCTCTCTCTCTCTCTCTCTGACAAATAAATAAACAAAATCTTTAAAAAAAATAAAATAAAAAAAATAAAGGTTTGTGAATTCAGTTGATCTTCACAAAACCAACTTTTGGTTTTGTTGATTTTCTGTATTGTTTTTCTCATCTATTTTATTTATCTCCTATCTAGTCTTCAGCATTTACGTCTTCTGCTACCTTGGTTTAGTTTTTCTTTTCTAATACCTTTAGTTGTAATGTTTGGTTGTTGATTTCAGATCTTTCATTTTTTAAAGTAAGCCTTTATGGTCATAAATATCCCCCTTAGCACTGCTTTCACTGCATCCCATAAGTTTTGGTAAGCTGTGTTTTCATTTTCATTCACCTGAAAGTATCTTCTCATTTCCCTTTGATTTCTTCTTTGATCCACTGGTTGTTTAAAAGCGTGTTGTTTATTTTTCACAATTTTGTGAATTTTCTGGTTTTCCTTTTAATATTGGTTTCTCACTTCATCTCATCGTGGCCAGATATGATATCTATCTTTTAAAATCTACTGATTAATTAATATTAATTTGTGGCCTAACATAATTATCTTATTAACTATTCATTGTATAATTCATCATGTTATAATATAATAATATATATTATTATTTTATGGCCTAGCTTATGACTGTCCTGGGAGGTGACCCATATGCAATTAAAAGGAATGTGTATTTTGTTGTTGTTGGGTAGAATGCTCTATATATTGTCTGTGTCATCTTGTTGGTTTATTACGTTCTTGAAGTCCTCTGTTTTCCTTATCTTCTTTCTAGTTGTCTTTCCATTCTTGTGAGTTGGGTATTGAGGTCTTCAACTATTAGTATAGAAATACCTATATGAGAAATGTGTAGTCCCCCCTTAATTCTGTTTTTGATTCATATTTATTTATGTCATGGCATATATAAATGTTCGTAATTGTTATATTCTTTGAGTATTCTTTGAGTCTTTACTAATGTAATGTCCTCCTTTGTTTCCTGTAATCGTTTTTTAATTTAAAGTCTATTATATCTGAAGTACAGCCACCCCTGCTCTCTTTTGGTTACTATTCGTGTGGAATATCTTTTTCCATCCTTTCAGTTTCAACCCGTATGTGTCTTTGAAGCTTAAGTGAGGCTCTGGTAGATGTTGTATAGTTGGATAACGTGTTTCTTTCCATTCTGCTGATCTCTGTCTTTTGCTTGGAGAGCTTAATCCATTTACACTTAAAGTAATTAGTGACAAGGAAACACTTCTGAAATTGTGCTATTTTTTTCTATATTCCTTATAGCTTTTTATGTTCCTCATTTCCTGTATTGTTGTTTTATTATGTGTGTAGTTGATTTTTGTAGTGTTATGCTTAAATTCCTCTCTCATTTCCTTTTGTGTATATTCTATAGCTGTTTTGTTTGTAGTTCCCATGGGGACTACAGTTAACATTCTAGAGGCCTAGCACTCCAGTTTGAATTTCAGTAAATTACAAAAACTGTTCATTTACAGCTTCATCCCCACCCCTTTTGGTTATTGATGTCATACTGATCTCTATACTTAATTGTAATATTAGCTTCTACACTAATAATCTATTTTCTTCTAAAAGATTACTGTCTTAAATCACATAGAAAACAAAAATTTTACTTATAAGCCATTGTCACAATAATATTAGCTTTTATAATTACTCAGGTATTTGCCTTTAGTGAGATCCTTATTTACGCATACAGCTTCAAGTTACTTTCTAGTGTCCATTCATTTGACCTTGCACACCCCCTTGTACATTTCTTGCAAGTTAAGTCTAATGGTCACAAACTCCTCAGATTTTTTCTCTACTGGGGAAATCTTAATTTTTCCCTCACTTTCAAAGGATAGTTTTGTTGGATAGAGGAATTTTGTTTGCCAGTTTTTTTTTTTCTTTTAACACCTTGAATATTCAGTCAGCCCACTGTTTTCTGGCCTCCAAGTTTCAGGTGTGAAATCTGCTGATAATCTTATTTAGGATCCCTTGTAGGTGATGATTCGCTTCTGTCTTCAAGCTTTCAAGATTTTCTCTCTTGGTCTTTTGAAAGTTTGATTATTATGTGTCTTAGTGTGGGTCTCTTTGAATTCATCTTTTCATCTTACTTGGAATTTTGGAGCATTTTAGATATTTATATTCATATCTGGCATCAAATTTGGGTTTCCAGCCATTATTTCTTCAAATACTGTCTGTGCCCTTTCTATCTTCTTCTGGGAGTCTTAACAGTGTATACCTTGTTCTGTTTATTGGTGTCCCAGTAGTCCCTTTGCTTGTATACTTTTCTTTAGTCTTTTCTCTTTCTGCTCAGTAGTTTCCAGTTTGCCGGTTCTTTTCTTCTGCGTGCTCAAATCTGTGTTTAATTCCCCTAGTCAAGTCCTAAATCAGCAGGGAGTCTGTTTCTCCCTCTGCATCTCTCCTCTGCTTGTGCTCCGTCTCTCTCTCTCAAATAAATAAATAAAATCTTAAACAAAAAAAAAGTCAGGAGCATAGGCATAGAAATGAATGTGTAAGGTGATTGCTGGAGATCGGAAAGTGGCCAGACTGAGAGATAGAACAGACTTATTTGGACATCTTTCATCTAGGCCAATGTATATTTAAAGCAGAAACTCTTTGGTTAAATTACAGATATGGTCAGCATTCTCATTATATGTCACTTAAGGAACATCTTCAGCAAACTACTATAGCATAAGAAACAACCAAACAATCAAATTTTTTTTCATTATTATATACATCTTGTTAACTGCTAAAGAATCCAATAACTTTTTCTTTTCTCATTCAGTTATCGGCTAGTTGGAGAAAGAATTCTGTATTGTCAAATTTCTATTGATGATGAAAGAAAAGTGACGTGGAGTGGTGATCCCCCACTATGTATAAGTAAGTATAGTCTTTCGTTAGAATCTAGAGCACTAGTTCTTAAAATTTTGTTGTTAGGATTCCTTTATGCTTTAAAATTAGACACCACAGTGCACTTTGCTTTATGTGGTTAGGTGTGTTGGTAGTCATTATATTGGAAATAAAAGAAGTTTTTAAAATAAATATTTATTAATTCACTTTTAAGAACTGTAAGCTCAATGCATGTCAATATATGCCACATATTTTATTTTTTTGTAAAACATTATTTTCCAAAGGAAAGAGAGTAGTGGCATTATTTCACAACTTGGCAAATCTCTTCAAAATCTGGCATAAAGGAAGATGTGTGGATTCAGTCTATTGTGCTCTCACACAATTTATACATATTTGGATAATTTCACCGTAGACTCATTAGGATGAAAGTGAAAACAGACAATAGTATCTTGATACTGTAAACTACCGATTCAGTGAATGGATATACAGTTGATCCTTCAACAACACATATTTTAATTGTGTTAAATTAATTTTAAATGTGTTTAATTGAGTCCACTTAACATGTGTGTTTTTTTTTAAGTGTATGGTATTATAAATGTATTTTCATTATGATTTTCTTAATATTTTCTTTTCTCTAGCTTATTTTATTGTATGAATACAGTATGTAGTACGTATACACAGTGTGTGTTAATCATCTCTTTATGTTCTTGATAAAGTTTGTAGTCAATAGTAGGCCATTAGTAGTTAAGCTTTGGGGGAGTCAAAAGATACATGAGGAGTTTCCACTATGCAGAGGATCAGTTCTTCTAACCCCTTTGTTGTTCAACTGTCAAGTATATTTATAAATTATAAAGCATTTCTCAGCCCTTAGTTTTATTTTTAGTCACAAGCATATTTTCTCATTAAATTCTCAGCATTTCTCTTTTTAAAAAGATTTTATTTATAAATTGTCAGCATCTCTTACAATGAGAACTTAAAATGGCTTTCCAGGTAAACATAGGTATTTCATAGGTATCTTATATAGGTACTTAAGAAAATGAGTTCTATTAAAGTTCACATCTACCTTACTGGTCTGAATTTAGGATAATATATTTTCTCACAGAAACCTTTTTCTAAATGAATATTGGAGTTACACCTAGCTTGTAGAAATCATATGTTAATGAATTTATTGAAGGCAGTTCATAGGTCTTCGCTAACGCTATTGTAATCTTTTCCTTTCCTTTTGCTTTTCGTATCCTCTCTTTCTTTTTTCCACTTTCTAAGGGATAATGTGTCCACCACCTGGAAAAATACCAAATGGAAAATATACCGGTAGTGAGAAGGATGAATTTGAATATAATGAAGTGGTAACTTACAGTTGTAATCCTTCAAATGGACCAGATGAATATTCACTTGTTGGAGAGAGTCGTCTTATTTGTACTGGCGATGGTGTATGGAGTAGTCACCCTCCTGAGTGTAAAGGTAATGTTTTCATTTCTTTCCTTCTTCATTTATAAATATTTTGGAAACACTTGGTAAATACCTACCAGTAAACAAAACAGCCACATGTGCTTGCTCCTCCCATTAAATTGGCTTCTCATTTAATTTTTTAAAAGATTTATTTATTTATTTGAGAGGGAGAGAGAGAATATCTCTAGCAGACTTCCGCTGAGCAGGGAACCTGAGGCAGGGTTCACTTTCACCACCCACAGGATCACAACCTGAGCCAAAATCAGGAGTCAGATGCTTAACCAACTGAGTCACCCAGGAGCCCCTAATTTAGTTTAATTTAGGTCCAGGTGACTCAAAAGTAGTTCTGTTTATAGAACTCCCCAGCCCTTCCCCTACATGTTTTGGCATTCTAATTAATACATTGTGAACTCTTATGTGTATGCATGACTTAGGATTTTCTTCTTTGGAAACATCAAAAGAGCATACAGTGGCTTAAAAATAAGTTTTATCCAAAACCCATCAATATGCTTTCTACAAGAAACTCATTTTAGATCCAAAGACACCTCCAGATTTAAAGGGAGGGGGTGGAAAACAATTTACTATGCTAATGGACATCAAAAGAAAGTTGGGGTGGCAATCCTTATATCAGATCAATTAGATTTTAAGCCAAAGACTATACTAAGAGATGAGGAAGGACACTGTATCATACTCAAATGGTCTGTCCAACAAGAAGATCTAATAATTTTAAATATCTATGCTCCTAACATGGGAGCAGCCAACTATATAAACCAATTAATAACAAAATCAAAGAAACACATCGACAATAATAAAATAATAGTAGAGGACTTTAACACCCCCCTCACTGAAATGGACAGATCATCCAAGCAAAAGATCAACAAGGAAATAAAGGCCTTAAATGACACACTGAACCAGATGGACATCACAGATATATTCAGAACATTCCATCCCAAAGCAACAGAATACACATTCTTCTCTAGGGCACATGGAACATTCTCCAGAATAGATCACATCCTGGGTCACAAATCAGGTGTCAACTGGTATCAAAAGATTGGGATAATTCCCTGCATATTTTCAGACCGCAATGCTCTGAAGCTAGAAACTCCGTCACAAGAGGAAATTTGGAAAGAACCCAAATACATGGAGTCTAAAGAATGAATGGGTCAACCAGGAAATTAAAGAAGAATTGAAAAAATTCATGGAAACAAATGATAATGAAAACACAATCGTTCAAAATCTGTGGGACACAGCAAAGGCAGTCCTGAGAGGAAAATACATAGCAATACAAGCCTTTCTCAAGAAACAAGAAAGGTCTCAAATACACAACCTACCCCTACACCTGAAGGAGCTGGGGAAAGAACAACAGAGAAAGCCTAAACCCAGCAAGAGAAGAGAAATAATAAAGATAAGAGCAGACATCAATGAAATAGAAACAAAAAAAAACACAATAGAACAAATCAACAAAACTAGGAGCTGGTTCTTTGAAAGAATTAATAAGATTGATAAACCCTTGGCCGGACTTATCAAAAAGAAAAGAGAAAGGATCCAAATAAATAAAATGAATGAAAGAGGAGAGATCACAACCAACACCAAAGAAATACAAACAATTATAAGAACATATTATGAGCAACTATACACCAGCCAATTTGACAATCTGGAAGAAATGGATGCATTCCTACAGACATTTAAACTACCACAACTGAACCAGGAAGAAATATAAAACCTGAACAGACCCATAACCAGTGAGGAGATTGAAGCAATCATCAAAAAGCTCCCAGCAAAAAAGGGCCCAGGGCCAGGTGGCTTCCCAGGGGAATTCTGCCAGACATTTAAAGAAGAATTAATAACTATTCTTCTAAATCTGTTCCAAAAAATAGAAATGGAAGGAAAGTTTCCAGCTTTATTTTTTGAGGCCAGCATTACCTTGATACCAAAACCAAAGACTGCATCATAAAAGACAATTACATACCCAATATCCCTGATGAACATGGATGTGAAAATTCTCACCAAAATACTAGCCAGTAGGATCCAACAGTACATTAAAAGCATTATTCACCACGACCAGGTGGGATTTCCAGGGCTGCAAGGTTGGTTCAACATCCGAAATTAATCAGTGTGATACGATACATTAATAAAAGAATAAGAACCGTATGGTACTCTCAGTAGATGCTGAAAAAGCATTTGACAAGGTACAGCATCCTTTCTTGATCAAAACTCTTCAAATTGTAGGGATGGAGGGTACATACCTCAGTATCGTCACAGACATCCACCATGAATATCATTCTCAATGGAGGAAAAACCGAACTTTTCCGCTAAGGTCAGGAACAAGACAGGGATGTCCATTATCACCACTGTTATTCAACATAGTAGTAGAATTTCTAGCCTCAGCAATTAGACAACAAAAAGAAATTAAAGGCATCCAAGTCGGCAAAGAAGAAGTCAAACTATCACTCTTTGCAGATGATACGATACTTTATGTGGAAAACCCAAAGGACTCCACTCCAAATCTGCTAGAACTTGAACAGGAATTCAGTAAAGTGCCAGGATATAAAATCAATGTACAGAAATCAGTTGCATTTCTATACACCAACAACAGAACAGAAGAAAGAGAAATTAAGGAGTCAATCCCATTTACAATTGTACCCAAAACCATAAGATTCCTAGGAATAAACCTAACCAAAGTGGCAAAGAATCTGTACTCAGAAAACTATAAAGTACTCATGAAAGAAATTGAGGAAGACACAAAGAAATGGAAAAATGTTCCATGCTCAGGATTGGAAGAAAAAATATTGTGAAGATGTCTATGCCATCTAAAGCAACCTACACATTTAATGCAATCCCTATCAAGATACCATCAATTTTTTCTGAAGAAATGGAACAAATAATCCTAAAATTTATATGGAACCAGAAAAGACCCTGAATAGCCAGAGGAATGTTGAAAATGAAACCAAAGTTGGTGGCATCACAATTCCAGACTTCAAGCTCTATTATAAAGCTGTCATCATCAAGACAGTATGGTACTGGCACAAAAACAGACACATAGGTCAGTGGAACAGAATAGAGAGCCCAGAAATGGACCCTCAACTCTATGGTCAACTAATCTTCGATAAAGCAGGAAAGAATGTCCAATGGAAAGAAGACAGTCTCTTCAACAAATGTTGCTGGGAAAATTGGACAGCCACATGCAGAAAAATGAAACTGGACCGTTTCTTCGCACCACACACAAAAATAGACTCAAAATGGATGAAGGGCCTCAATGTGAGAAAGGAATCCATCAAAATCCTTGAGGAGAACACAGGCAGCAACCTCTTTGACCTCAGCCATGGCAGCTTCTTCCTAGAAACATTGCCAAAGGCAAGGGAAGCAAGGGCAAAAATGAACTATTGGGACTTCATCAAGATCAAAAGCTTTTGCACAGCAGAGGAAACAGTCAACAAAACCAAAAGGCAACTGGCAGAATGGGAGAAGATATTTGCAAACGAAATTATCAAAGGGCTGGTATCCAAAATCTATAAAGAACTTATCAAACTCAACACTCAAAGAACAAATAATCCAGTCAAGAAATGGGCAGAGGACATGAACAGACATTTCTGCAAAGAAGACATCCAGATGGCCAACAGACACATGAAAAGGTGCTCCACATCACTCGGCATCAGGGAAATACAAATCAAGACCACAATGAGATACCGCCTCACACCAGTCAGAATGGCTAAAATTAACAAGTCAGTAAATGACAGATGCTGGCGAGGATGCGGAGAAAGGGGAACCCTCCTACACAGTTGGTGGGAAAGCAAGCTGGGAGTGCAACCACTCTGGAAAACAGCATGGAGGTTCCTCAGAAAGTTGAAAATAGAGCTACCCTATGACCCAGCAATCGTACTACTGGGTATTTATCCTAAAGATACAAATGTAGTCATCTGAAGGGGCACGTGACCCGAATGTCTATAGCAGCAATGTTCACAATAGCCAAAGTATGGAAAGAACCTAGATGTCCATCAACAGATGAGTGGATAAAGAAGTTGTGTGTATATACAATGGAATACTAACTACATAGCCATCAAAAGAAATGAAATCTTGCCATTTGCGACAACGTGGATAGTTAGAAAGTATTATTATGTGAGTGAAATAAGTCCATCAGAGAAAGACAGTTGTCATATGATCTCCCTGATATGAAGAATTGAGAGGCAACGGGCGAGTTTTGGTGGGTAGGGAAGGAAAAAATGAAACAAGATGGGACCAGGAGGGAGACAAACCATAAGAAACTCATTCTCACCAAACAGACTGAGGGTTGCTGAGGGGAGAGGGGAGGGAGAGGGTGGTTGGGTTATGGAGGTTGGGGAGGGTATGTGCTATGGTGAGTGCTGTGAAGTGTGTAAACCTGGCGATTCACAGACCTGTACCCCTGGGGCTAATAATACATTATATGTTAAAAAAAATAAGAAATTAAAAAAAATAAGTTTTATCATGTATTACAAGACGTCTAAGAGTTCCAGCTACAGGAACTGGTAGAGCAAATTGTAAAAGACTAACCCTCTCCCAAGTAAGAATGGTAAACTCTGGACAAAACGTATTTTAAAAATAGTGTGTAAGGCTGTGAAGAGTGACCAAAAGCAGGGAGACTCTGGAAGGGATTTGACTCTTGGAAGAAAGAACCACTGAAGGGCAGCAAAATATTTACTCTATTGAGGTACATGTGGAACATTCTCCAACACCATATTCTACAAGATACGGTAGTTTAAAAAAATTTTAATCGGGGCGCCTGGGTGGCTCAGTGGGTTAAGCCGCTGCCTTCGGCTCAGGTCATGATCTCAGGGTCCTGGGATCAAGCCCCACATTGGGTTCTCTGCTCAGCAGGAAGCCTGCTTCCCTCTCTCTTTCTCTCTCTCTGCCTGCCTCTCTGCCTACTTGTGATCTCTGTCAAATAAATAAATAAAATCTTTAAAAAAATAAAAAATAAAAAAATTTTAATTGAAATCGTGCAGAGTATAAGGTCAGATCACAATGAAATGAATGTAGAAAACAAAGATATGTAAAAAAGCCCAAAATATTTGAAAATTACACAAGACACTCAATCCATGAGTCAAAGGAGAAAGTCACAGGAAAATCAAAACATGCTTTAAATTGAATAAAAATGAAGAACACAACATATCAAAATATCACTCTTTGTGCAACACAACAAACCAGGAATTGAGCAAAACTATCTGAACCTGATAAAGATGCCACAGCTAGCATTATATTTAATGATGAAAGACTAATTTATTTCCCCCTAAGGTAGGAACAAGACAAGCATGCCCGCTATCACCACTGTATTAAGCATTGTATTGTATTCAGCATTCAGCAAGAGATGGAAATAGGAACACACTGGAAAGAGAGAAATAAAATATACTATGTTCACTCATGAGATGATTAGGTGGTAGAAGATTTGAAAGACTGAAGTTTTAGCAAGGTTGTGAGACAGAAGATGAATGTATAGAAATCAATGTCTGCATACTGGCAATAAACCATTAGAGAATGTTGATGGTCCATTTAGAACTTCAAACTTGTATAAATACTTGTGTATAAATCCGACAAACGTGCAAGATTTGAGTGGCTAAAAACAGCTAAACACTTACTAAAAGAAAGAATATCTCAATCATATCAATAATAGAAATTCAGTAACATTAATTGGAACACTCAGTATAATAAAGATGTCATTTCTTCATAACTGATCTGTATATTCACAAGCCCAATAAAACTCCCAGCAGAATTTTCTATATAAATTGACAAGCTGACAAGTTAGTATGAAAAGACAAAGCAAAATATTCAAAGCATTTTTTGAAAAAAATTAGAACACTCCTCCTTCCTGGTTTAAGGACTTAATTATAAAACGTAGTATGAAGCATATAATCAAGACAGTGTGGTATTGTTGAAAGAGTAGCCTTATACAGCAATGGAATGGAATAAAGTCCAGAAATAAACCCTTCCAGGTATGTCTAGTTGATCTTATCACAGTTTACAAACAAATGAGTGGAAAATGATAAAAGTACTTGCATATTTAGACATGCATATTCAAAAATACCAAAAAGTGGGGCGCCTGGGTGGCTCAGTGGGTTAAAGCCTCTGCTTTCGGCTCAGGTCATGATCCCAGGGTCCTGGGATCGAGCCCCGCATCGGGCTCTGCTCAGCAGGGAGCCTGCTTCCTCCTCTCTCTCTGCCTGCCTCTCTGCCTACTTGTGATCTCTGTCTGTCAAATAAATAAAATCTTTAAAAAAAAAAAAATACCAAAAAGAACCCTTAACTCGTGTTAGTTTAATATAAAAACGTTTACTCAAAATGGATAATAGACTTAAATATAAAACCTAAAACTATAAAAGTTTCATTAGAAAACAGAAAATGTTTGTGACCTAGCCAGAGATTTAAATATACCCGTAAAAGCTTGATCCTTTAATGAAGAAATAAATTAATGAAATAGACTTTTTAAAAGTTCCGCTATGTCTGCTCTCACAAGACACTGATAAAAGCATTTTTTAAAATTAGCCAGGGACTGGAGAGAAAATATTTGCAGAAGTCATACCTGATAATGGATTTATATCTACAATATGTAAAGAACTCTTAAAATGCAATAATAAGGGATGCCTGGGTGGCTCAGTCAGTTAAGTGTCTGCCTTTAGGTCTGGTCATGATCCCAGTGTCCTGAGATCAAGTCCTACATCAGGTTTTTGCTCAGCGGGAAGCCTGCTTGTCCCTCTGCTTGCTACTCCCCCTACTCGTGCTTTTTCTCTTTCTATTTCTCTGTCTCTCTGACAAATAAGTAAAATCTTAAAAAAAAAATAAAAAGCCCACAATAATAAGAAAACAGCCCAGTTTTTATTTTAATGGGCAAATGTTGAATGCAACTATTTCTTTTTTTTTTTTTTAAAGATTTTATTTTATTTATTTGTCAGAGAGAGAGAGAGGGAGAGAGAGCGAGCACAGGCAGACAGAATGGCAGGCAGAGGCAGAGGGAGAAGCAGGCTCCCTGATGAGCAAGGAGCCCGATGTGGGACTCGATCCCAGGACGCTGGGATCATGACCTGAGCCGAAGGCAGCTGCTTAACCAACTGAGCCACCCAGGCGTCCCGAATGCAACTATTTCATCAAAGAAGATATATGGGTGGTGAAAAGTACATGAGAAGTTGCTCAATATCATTAGCAATTATAGAAATGTAATTTAAACCACAAGGAGATATCACTAGATAGCTGTTAGAATGGCTGAAATTAGGGGCGCCTGGGTGGCTCAGTGGGTTAAGCCTCTGCCTTCAGCTCAGGTCATGGTCTCCGAGTCCTGGGATCGAGTCCCGCGTCAGGCTCTCTGTTCAGCAGGGAGCCTGCTTCACCCTCTCTCTGCCTGCTTCTCTACCTACTTGTGATCTCTCTCTCTCTCTGTCAAATAAATAAAACATTTAAAAAAATAAAACAAAAAAAGAGTGGCTGAAATTAAAAAACTAAAACTGAAAGCTAATATTGGTAAAGATACGGAGCAGTTGAAACTGTCATACACTTTTTATAAGAATCTAAAATGTATGAACTCTTTGGAACACAGTTTGATGATTTCTTGGAAAGTTAAGCATACCTTTAACATACAGCTCATCAATCCAAGTAAAATGAAGACATGCGCACATAGGAACCTTTATGAGAATATTCAGCTGCCTTAGTTATAATCACCCCAGATTGGGAACAACCCACTTGTCCTTCAACTGGTGAAATGGATTAGCAGCTGTGGTACATCCAGATGGCAGAATGCGACTCAGCAATAAAAAGGAGTGAGCTCCAATCCATGCAGCAGCACGAATGACTCTCAGATGCATTATGCTGAGTGAAATAAGCCAGAGTCAGAGGCTGCGATCCCATTACGACATTCTGGAGAAGCAACTGTACAGAGATAGAAAACAGATCAGTGTTTGGCTGATGGTGAAGGTGATTGTGTGGGGGTGTGTAGGGTCGATTACAGAGTGGCATGAGGTTGTTTTGGGGGGTAATGGAACTTGTCTGTGTCTTTATTGTGGTAATTACATGATTATTTGCATTTGTCAGCCCTAATACAGCTGTATTCTTAAAAGGATGAGTTTTACTGTATGGAAATTGTGTCTAGCCGACACATTTGGCCATTATGGCCACTAACAGCCATCTGGCACAACGGTGCAAAAATCGGTGAACCTGAAGTCAGGAGAACAGGATTTGAAAAGAA
>NW_019154175.1:3356031-3361359 GCF_002288905.1 Enhydra lutris kenyoni
CAAATCAGAAGGTGAGGAAAGGACACCTTTGGAGCTAAACCCAAGCCAGGAGAATCACGAGCCGACCTACACTATAGGAATTGCTACCGGAAGTTCCTCGGGCTGAAGGGAAAGGACAGCTGCTGGAAAGTCAGAATCCCTGGGAACAGAGGAAGAGCAGTCCTCTGGTTGAAAAGGCTGTCCACTCTCCGGCCCTTATCTACTGCTTGTATTTAATATCATAGCATGTTCTGTCGTACTCACTGCTCAGCCCTGTGGTTTTGTTTCCAAATTCTCCCAAGCCCATGAGTCGATTCTGAAATCAATCTGTGAGGTCATGACCCGTGTGTATTTCTTAAGAGGGAGAGTAGAATGGGAACTAGCAGAGTCCTCCGGTATGAGGCTAACTTGTATTTCAGGCCTGTGTGCTCATATACTGAGCAAGTATATTTATTTGCTCATTTACATCAAGAAGTGTGTTGTTTGATCTCTGGATTGCCGGCCAAGATGTTTGGAAAACGCTGCCCTAACTCCATTGGCCTTTGCATTTCTTGAACATTCCATTTGTGTATGTTATTGCTACCTGAGAACTTCCTTTTTGCATCTCTTTGCATGGCTGCCTGCTTTTCAACTTTTAACTTTGACCTCAAGTATTGCCTTCTCAGAAGGTGTTCCCCAGCTTTCTAGAAAAGCAGTGTCAACAAGACCTTGCAAAAAATCCCTAGAACAGAGGGGGATTTAAAGTTGCTGTTGAACTTACCCCAGATTTGTATGTGGCGGTCAGGCTTTCTCAAGCCTTGTCAGTAATGGGAAAAAATACAGGAAAGCCAGTAAACTATAATGCTAGTCTTTCTGGGTGGAAAAAAGTTACTAGATTTCTCTAAATCTGTCTCCCAAGGGCTTTAAAATGTTTATATGCATACAGGTTTCTTCGGTGTTTTTAAGTTTTCTTTTATTTAACACCTTGCCTTTCATTCCTTATATGTCTCTTCTGGCAGGAAATTACTTCGTACCATTTCTTCTGTTCCTGTGTTCAAGCACTTTCCATTAATTCTGGACTTTCTTTACATTTCAGTCGTCAAATGTCCATTTCCAGACCCTGAAAATGGACGTCTGTTATCAGGATTCAGCAAAAAATACTACTACAAAGCAACAGTCACATTTGAATGCTACCCGGGTTATTACCATGAGGGTGAGAACATAGCAGTCTGTGGTAGTGACAGTACTTGGGAGCCTGCGAAGCCAACGTGTCTTAAAGGTACAGTGGGTGTCACTTGCCTTTTTGTCTTTTTTTTTCCCTTTTAATTCTGTTTCCTCGACATTAAATAGCAGTGATACCAAATAGTTGAATAGAAGCAATTTTAGTATTTAACTCTGTCTTGTATTCATTTCCCTGACAGATGTATGACAGAATTCACAAAAGAATTCTGCTGTGTAATTTTCTGTTTTCATAGGGTCTTTGCATGTTAGGTATGTCACAGAGGTATATACATTCCTCATTTGGCTTTTTTTTTTTTTTTTTAAAGATTTTATTCATTCATTTGACAGAGAGAGAGGTCACAAGTAGGCAGAGAGGCAGGCAGAGAGAGGGGGAAGCAGGCTCACCGCTGAGCAGAGAGCCCGACGCAGGGCCCGATCCCAGGACCCTGAGATCATGACCTGAGCCGAAAGCAGAGGCTTAACCCACTGAGCCACCCAGGCGCCCCTCATTTGGCTTTTTTTATGTGCAAAACTGAATTGGGGCACCTGGGTGGCTCAGTGGGTTAAAGCCTCTGCCTTCGGCTCAGGTCATGATCCCAGGGTCCTGGGATCGAGCCCCGCATGGGACTCTCTGCTCAGTGGGGAGCCTGCTTCCTTCTCTTTCTCTGCCTGCCTCTCTGCCTACTTGCGATCTCTGTCAAATAAATAAATAAAAAAAAAAAATCTTAAAAAAAAAAAAAATGAATAGCAGCCATTTTTCAGAAAACTGAAGCATGGAAATTTTTACTTAAATAAGTTAAGAGTGAAAGGTATGTTTCATAAAAATGGTAAGAAAGCAATAATTCCGAGTCTACATTATTTTTTTCCAGTGCTGATTCCTTCCAGTACCAGTCCTCCGATTTTGAACCATACAGGTTAGGAACTTTCTGCTTGTATTTTTCAAAAATCAAGTCTGATCAAGCTGATCAAGTCTACATTATTTTTTTTCCAGTGCTGATTCCTTCTAGTACCAGTCCTCCGATTTTGAATCATACAGGTTTAGTAACTTCCTGCTTGTCTTTTCCAAAAATCCTTTAAATTCCTGATGCACATGCCAGCAATAACTCCCAGTCATTTGATGCATCTACATTATTTTGTTTTCCAGTATCGACTCCTCCCAGTACAAAACCTCCAATTCCAAGTGTCTCAGGTTTAGTACCTTCCTGCTTATATTTTTCAAAATCATCTGAATCTCTAATGTTTTACATGCACTCATTATGCTCAGTAATGAAAGGAGGAAGAACATATCCTTTTTAAGTTGTTAACAGTCCCAAAAATGCATTTGCCATAGCATACAGATAGAAATAGGTATGTAAACGTGGGCAAGTTATGGACTCCTAAATGTGTATGTATTTGTAAAATGATTTTAATGCCTTCCCTAGTGAGTGATGGTAAACTTTTCATGGGATTCATTTGAAAAAGCACAGTGCCTCGCATATGGGAAGCTCCTAAAGGTAGCTCATATGACATCACTCGAAGAGTATTAGTGAAGAGGAAGGTCCTTGTCTTCTGTTTTTAACGCATGTATTTTCTGTGTCTTTTACTTTGCTGTTTTATTCTTTGTAAAAGGGATCTCTCGGGTCTTTTAGGGTGTCTTCCTGGTCCAGGACTGTTTCAGTTGCTGGGACTGCAACCAGTTGAGTTTGGTTTTCAGTGTTGGTGTTGAAGTTGGTGTTGGTGCTGGGTGCTGGTATTGGTTTGTTTTGTTTTGTTTTTGTAGCACAGTTTAAACTGGGGCATTTCTGCTATCTCCAGAGTAAGACCTGTATTTCCATTCTCCACCCCCACCAAACTCCTTGTTTCATAGAATTATTCTTTTCTTTTTACTGGGCATTTTTATTTAGGAATAGAAAATAAATTTCATAGCCACTGAAGGCAGTAAAAGTCCTTATTCATTGAAATGAAATGAGGGATTTCTTGCCAGTTCTGCTGCTAAGCTACTGTGCTTAAGACCAGAAAGATTATTTTGCTATGGTTGGAAGGAAATATCTTCCAGATTTCGAAGTTGCTATCTCTGAACTCCATTATTTGTATGACTTATTGTCAGTTAACTTCCAGGATTTCCATTTTAAAATACAAAGCTATAGCAAACAATGTTAAACATACATTCTCATGTACTTGTGCAAATAGATATTTAGGTTAAATTCCCAGAAATAGAATTACAAAGTTTAAAAGGTAAGTATTTTTCACTTTGAGAAATAATCTTTTAAAATCAAAATTAAATCCATAATTTTGTATTGATAAATTTGGTGAATTGAAACAAATTAATTTTTTCAGAACCCGAGTCTCCTCATATGACTATGCCTCCGAGTTCAACAACTACACCTCCAGGTTCAGCTGCTCTTTATCCTACTCTTATTAACACTGGGGCCCTGGTGGCTCAGTCTGTTGGGTGTCTGCCTTCTGCACAGGTTGTGATCTCAGGGTCCTGGGATTGAGCCAGGTCCAGCTTCCTGCTCAGTGGGGAGTCTGCCACTCCCCTTGCTTGTGCACATGCTTCTCTTTTTTCTCTCTCAAATGAATAAATAAAATCTTTGGGAAAAAAAGAAGTTTTATAAACTGATGCGTTAAAAATGATGTCCTATATTAATTTACATTTCCTTAATTATCAGTGAAGCTGAACTTTTTTTTGGTCTGCTTTGATTTATTCATGCCCTTTGCTCATTTTTCTATTAGGTTTCTACAATATTTTTCTTGTTGATTTGTCAGAACTCATTATAAATGAAAGTACTGTTAACATGAAGTGAATAAGTTTTTTCTAGGCTTTTTTTCTTTGCCTTTTTACTAGTCAGGTTTCTTTTAAGATTTTTATACTATTGGATATAGATTGCTTTTTGTAATTTTAATATGTAAGTATATGAATGTAAGTTTATAAAATTTCAAACATTGCAAAAGTACACAGAATAAAAGATGGGTTCTTACTCTTTCTCTAGTCCATTACCTCAGTTAATCACTTAATAGTTTAGAGAGTTAATCACTCTTAGTCCATTACCTGACTTTATCACTTAATAGTTTAAATAGTAAACTTTTTACCTGTTTCTGCATATAAGTATCCTTTTCTGTGTAGTTATACATATTTTGGTTTAAATTTTTTCTTCATTCTTGAATAAAAATGGCATCATGCTGTTCATATTTTTCCAAAACTTGCACTTTTTCCACTTCCTGGATTAGTGTTGTATTCAGATTTATTTTATCCCATCCTTTTTAATGGTGACTTTAAGATATGCCACAGTTTAGGGGTGTGTGGGTGGCTCAGTCAGTTAAGTGTCTTACCTTCAGCTCAGGTCATGATCCTGGAGTCCCGGGATTGAATCCCAAAGTCCACTTCTCCCTCTGTCCCTCACCCTGCTTGTGCTCTCTTTCTCTCTCTCTCTCAAATAATAAATAAAATAAAATCTTTAAAAAAAGAGGGATCTGGGGCGCCTGGGTGGCTCAGTGGGTTAAGCCTCTGCCTTCGGCTCAGGTCATGATCCCAGGGTCTTGGGATCGAGCCCCGCATCGGGCTCTCTGCTCAGTGGAGAGCCTGCTTCCTCCTCTATCTCTGCCTGCCTCTCTGCCTACTTGTGATCTCTGTCTGTCAAATAAATAAATAAAATCTTTAAAAAAAAAAAAAAAACTGGTACTTGAAAATAGTTGGAAAGAGGACAACTTATTCTATAGATGTTCCTATTTCGCCACTGGGTTGGAGTGGGTGGGGTGGAGAGGAACCCTATCTCACACCATATACCACAATGAATTTCAGATGCACCGACGACTTAAATGCAAACAACTCAATCAGAACGCATGGTTGAAATGACTGTATATTTCAGCATGGGGAAGACCAAAAGGTTAAGGCAAAACACACATAGCCATTAGGATAAGAGCAACACACCCTACTACCTGTTAATATAAAACTACACATATAAAAGTCCCCTGATGGGAGAACAGTTTATATAAACTGTGGCAGATCTTTTTTTTTTTATATATTTTATTTATTTATTTGACAGACAGAGATCACAAGTAGGCAGAGAGGCAGGCAGAGATAGAGGAGGAAGCAGGCTCTCCACTGAGCAGAGAGCCCGATGCGGGGCTCGATCCCAAGACCCTGGGATCATGACCTGAGCCGAAGGC
>NW_019154175.1:3361459-3392125 GCF_002288905.1 Enhydra lutris kenyoni
TTTTTAAAGATTTTATTTATTATTTGACAGAGAGATCACAAGCAGGCAGAGAGGCAGGCAGAGAGAGAGGAGGAAGCAGGCTCCCCGAGAGAGCAGAGAGCCCGTTGCGGGGCTCTATCCCAGGATTCTGAGATCATGACCTGAGCCGAAGGCAGCGGCCTAACCCACTGAGCCACCCAGGCGCCCCAAGTACCAGTTTTTATTATGAAATTCACGAGTGTTCTAGTCATTCTCCAGTACCCTTGAACTCTACATTCCTGAGCTAGTACCAGATCATTTTTTTTTTCTTACTGTAGTGTATTTTTTTTTTTTTTTTACTATAGTATAGTGTGATATGTTTTTAATTTCTGGAAGAACACTTCCTTCTCAGAAATGTTTAGGCTATTCTGTATGTTAATTTTTTTAAAGATTTTACTCATTTATTTATTTGAGTGAGTGGAGGGAGCAGCAGAGAGAGAGGGACAAGCAGACTCCCCACTGAGCACAGAACTCTGTGTGGGGCTCGATCTAACCATCCCAAGTTCATGACCTGAGCTGAAATCAAGAGTCAGATGCTTAACTGACTGAACCACCCAGGTGCCCTTGTGTGTTAATATCTCTGAATAAACGTAACCACTTTAAATGTACATTTCATGTACATTTAACCACTTTAAGTGTACATTTCAGTGGCATTAAGTGCATTTACATTATTTGCAACCATCATTACTATCTGTATCTCCAAAATGTTTTTATCATCTCACTTTGAATCTTTATACCTATTAAAGAATAACTCTCCATCTCTCCATCCTTCCCCCACTCCCCTCTCTCCCAGCTGTGGCAGCCACTTTTATACTTTCTGTCTCTATGAATTGGACTCTTGCAAGTACCTCCCAGAAGTGGAGTCATTTCTGGCTTATTTCAGTTATGTTTTCAAATCTCATCTATCTTGTGGCATATATGAGAACTTATTTCTTTTTCTGGCTGAATAATATTTCGTATTATGTACCACATTTTGTTTATTCATTCATCTGTTCAGAAACATTTGGGTCATTTTTGCCTTTTGGCTATTCCAAATAATGTTACTCTGAATATAAGCATCTCAGTAACTTTTCAGTTTTGGCAGTACGTATACCTAAGAGTAGAATTATTGGGTTATATGGTAATTCTTTGTTTACTTTTCTGAGGGACAGCCATACTATCTTCCACAGTGGCCACCCATGTTATAGTCCCACCAGTGATACACAAAGATTCCAAATTCTCCACCTCTTTGCCAACACTTGTTCTTTTCCGTTTTTTGACAGTTGCCATCCTAATATACATGTAATAGTATCTCATTGTGGGTTTTTGTTGTTGTTGTTGTTTGTTTGTTTCGCCTTTGGGGGGTGGGTGCTGAACTTATAACTCTGAGATCAAGACCTGAGCTGAGATCAGGAGTCAGTCAGAAGCTTAACCTACTGAGCCAAGCAGGCACCCTCTCTCATTGTGGTTTCCATTTGCATTTCTCTAATGACAAGTGATGAGTATCTTTTCACGTGTTTATTGGTCTTTTGCAGATCTTTGGAGACCTGTCTGTTCAAGTCCTTTGCCCATTTTTAATTGTCTTGTTTTTCTGCTGTTGAGTTTTCGGAGTTCATTATTTTGTGTATCAGTGCCTTATTAGGTGTATGGTTTGCAGGTGTTTTCTCATTCTGTGTATTGCCTTTTCACACTCTGCAGTGTCCATTGATGAAGTCCAGTTTTTCTGGTTCTTCTTTCGTTTCCTGTGTTTTTTGTGTCACATCCAGGCAATAGTTGCCAGATCGGACATCACAAAGCTTGTTATATATGTTTCCTTCTAAGAGTTTTATACTTGTAGCTCTGTGTTTAGTTTTGTATCCATTTTGAATTACTTTTTGTGTATGCTGTAAAAGTAAGGGTCCAACTTCATCCTTTTGCATTTGGATATCCAGTTCTAAGAAATATTTGTCAAAAATTTTGCCCTTTCTCTGTTCGGTATTCTTAGCACACTTGGTGGAGTCATTTGAGCACAGTCATAAAGGTTTGTTTTTGAATTCTCTGTTTTGTTCCATTGGTCTATGTATCTGTCTTTATGCCAGTACCTCTCTATTTTGATTATTGTAGTTTTGTAGTAGTAAGTTTTAAAATCAGGAAGCATGAGTCCTCCCAACTTTGCTCTTCTTTTTCAAAATTATCTTGGCTATGAGATACTGTAGGAATTATGGGGTTTTTGTTTTTTTTTGTTTCTGCAACATGCATTTCAAGATGGTGATGGGGGTTGCATTCAGTCTGTAGATTGCTTTGTGTAGTATTAACAATTTAATGATATTAAGTCTTCTAATTCATGAACATGGGCTGTCTTTCCATTTATTTATATCTTCAGTTTGCTTCAGCTACGTTTTGTAGTTTTCAGTGTGTGAGTTTTTCACCTTCCTGCTTGTTTTATTCCTGAGTATTTTGTTTGTTCTTGAGCTATTGTAAATGGGATTGTTTTCTTAGTCTCATTTTTGGATTATTTATTGTTAGTGTATAGAAATACAACCATTTTTTGTGTGTTGATTTTGTGCCCTGCAGCTTTGCTGAATTCATTTATTCTAATAGGGGTGTTTGTAATCCTTACAGTTTTCTGTGTAAAGGTCATGCATGTCATTTGGAACAGGGATCATTTTATTTCTTTGTTCCCAGTTTGGATGCTTTTTACTTTTTTCTTGCCTGGTTGCTCTGACTAGAATTTCTAATGTTATGTTGCATAGAAGTGGAAAACACAGGCATCTTGTCTTGTTCCTGATCGTAAGCGAAAAACTTTCAGTCTTTGACCATTGAGTATGATGCAAGTGACGGCCTTTTCATAAATGGCCTTCATCAAGTTGAAGTTTCCTTCTATTGCAGATCAATATCTAAATTGTTTATTAAGCCCCCCAAATTTTTACTGTTAAGTAGAATCACATTGAATCCATATTTTTACAATTAAATCCATAATTTTAACAATACACTTATGATATAGTTGCTTACAGTACCACAGAATATTATCACAGGAAATATTACTGGACAAGAAGAACGCTGATCACATACAAATTTGTATTATGATGCCCCCTTTAACTGGAGGAAAAGGAAATTATAAGGGTTTTTATACAAAGGCGAAAAATCACAACCTATGAATTTAGAGGTCTTTGAACTTTATTTTTTTCTTTTTTTTTTAAAAAACGTATTTCCTTGTTTTTTTTTTCTAGGACCTCGCCCAAGCCCTGGTGATGACTCAAAGCCTGACCACCCTAAGACTTTAGGTACTATTTTGGTTATTATGAGATCTTAGAGTTCTACGTGTAAATATCATATTTCAGTTACTTGTAGTTAGAGAAGAAACAGCGTGTATGTCACAAATTGGTAAAAATTGACACTTGTTATTTTAATAGTGTAGATACCATAGTAGAGGTAAGCAGCAGTCTTTGTAAACACATGTAGACAATATAGTTTTTAAGAGGCGTCCCCCCAAAATGATTCCTAGTAGGGTGAGTTACCTTCCTTAATTTCTGTAATTATATATAGATTAAAACACATAAAATGTAACTTGCTGTCCATGTGGTAGTGTTATTTTTTTATGGCAATTTGTAGATCAGTTTTCTTTCTACTTGTACCTTGTATACATAAGCCTTAAAGTACTACAGGTTAGATTAATTTTTTTTCTAGAACATGCTAGTGTGGCAAACTTTATATAGGCCCACATAGTTCACACAATGTATGTAAAAAAAAAAAAGTATAGTTGTGACAGTTAAAGATTTCTTGATAAGTTAATGAAGAGAGCTATCTATTACTTTTATTTATATTAGACAAGTGTAGTAAGGTTAACCTTTTTATAAGTTTAGGCTTGTTATATTTTCCCTCTGAACACTGTAGTCAGACTGTCATTGTGCAGTAAAAACAGGGCCGTCTTAAGGTGCTTAAGAGCTTGATAATTTTTTATGAAATGAAAAGATCAGACTTAAACATGACATTTCATGCATCAACTTTCAGAAATTTAGTATAAATAATGGCAGTTTAGAAGCAGAGGTGCTCCTGACATCATTGCTAAGCATTTAAGATTTTGTGGTATGATTTATTTCTCTCTGGGTAGCCAAAAACGCATGTTTAAGTTTCTGTGCATTATTTTCATCCATGTGTCTGGTATTGAGAATCTCCTTGGTAATGAGGATTATGTCTTGGTTTTAGGGGGTGGAAGATAGAAGGGGTTGATGATAAGATAAACTATTATTTTATAGTTCTGCAACTAACATCTGATGGATGGAAATTTATTTGTGGCAGTCCACAGGCCCCACTTTTGTGGAAAAATACGAATTCCCAACAAAATCACAAGTGATAGAATGAATACTGAGCTAAACCAACTATAATGGAGTAATACATTTTGAAACCGTTTTCTTCTAATCTGCTGAATTCTCATTGTCCTCGTAAGCTGTGCTAACCTGGTATGGTAACTACAGCACAGAACAGTCAAAAGTGAAGTTCCTGTGAAGAGTCTTCCAAAGCCGAAGCCAGAGCAGGGATCCAATTCCAAGAGTTATTGAAAAAAATGAGCCGGGCACACTAGTGTCCCGCCAAAACTAGACAGAGGAGCAGCTTCTCTGCCGTAGCATTGGATGATCTGATCAACATTAAATGCAACTACCTCCTGGGACTCTTGGGTGCTCAGTCTTGAAACTGTTTTCATTTTTTTCTCAGATAAAGTCATCATTGTGGCGACCGTTGTTCCTGTTTGTAAGTAGCCCCAACGTTGATGCCACTTAAATAAGAGTGTTACTCTGAAAAAGTGCATTATTTTTAAATTTATATAATTAAATGATTTTTAATTTAACTTTTCGGTTGCTATAGTTATATAGCCTGAAATGAAGTCCACCAGTCTAGAACAGCCTGACCTTGGTATGACACACTGCGTTTTGCTGGCGAATGTGTAGTCTTTTATACTGTACGTGTCCGCTTAGTCAGAAACCCTAAACGTTACATGTGTTTTCAGGATGATTGGGCACAAGTTTGCGTCCCAGAGATGCTTTGGGTAATTTTCTAAACGAAGCAAGGATTCTTCTCTGGCTTCCTGTGGACTAGTCCAGTGACTCCAGGGAATGGGCCTTAGATAGTAAGAGAGTCCAGAGGGAACATGAATAGATAGGTGCTAAAGTAAAATAACATTTTCTAACGACTGCAATGCAACCAGCACTTACTTATTTCTGCTGCTAAATCTTGAATCTTGACACCCAGTTCTGTTACATGTTATTTTTTTCCTGGTTTCTTGTAGGTGCTGTTGTTATTGCAGCATGTGGCGGCTTCCTGGTTTGTCGACACAAGAAGAAAGGGTAAATAAAAGCGTGTTCTTCTAACTCATGGTCCTGCTCACTCTTGACATTCTTTCGTGCAGCTCTTCTGTTTGTCCTGCATACCGCCTTTTCGGAAACTGTGCCTGCATGAGCGCCCCATCCGTTTGCTTGCGTTTACTGAAACGGCCTCGGGCTGCTGTTAAGGTCCCTGCAGTCAGAGGGCTCGCTGCAGAGTGGTTGCAGCTGTTAGGGCCGCAAGGAACGTTTCCGTGGGATTTGAGATTTCAGTTGTGTAGCAAATCATGGACTATTAAGGGGAACTTCCCCACCTAGGTTTACCCTGTGTCCTACATTGGACTAGTGGCCAAGATTAAATTTAGAACTGCTCACTGTGGAGGCTTAGACAGTTGTACACCTTGCAATTTTTAAATTACATGGTTTTTATTTGTCTGGGTAACTTAGGTAATTGTTTCCATGTGTCTGGGTAACTTAGGTAATTGGAAGAAGCTATGTAGGTTCTCATTCAAATACCCAATTTGATTTGTTTTTATGTTATTTATACTTGTTGAACTGGGGAAGGAAAAGCAGCACTATTTGATTTCCCTCTTATGTTCTCTTAATTTACTAGGTTGAAGTAAAACGGTTGGGGTTGCTGACAGGGGTAAGATTTACAAAGCACCTCATTATTAACTTTATCTGTGTTTTAATCTATAAAAATGAAAAGTGGGGAATCTTAAGACAGAAAAAAAGTGTACAAATATATGTCTTCTGAGCAGAATAGGTTTTTTAAGCATCAAACTTAAATCTTAAATAATTTACAATTTGCGAAAGACTTGAAATAAATCCTGGAACATAGACCAAATTAGGTGCTTTGAAATTTCTGATCTTTATTGATTTTTTTTTCCCTATTGCTTTGAGAAGAGCTTTGAAATCAAACTAATGATTTGAAGACTTTTGGTATTCATGGTTTTGTGGACTATATATCCCCATAAATTAATGTCTGGCTTAGGCTATGTAATAAAAGTACATTATTTACTCATAAAAAGCTCAGGCTTTTAAAATATTACTTAGTTATTTTTTTAAGATTTCTTAATTTAGGGATGCCTGGGTGGCTCAGTCAGTTAAGCATCTGCCTTTGGCTTGTGTCATGATCCCAGGGTCCTGGGATTGAGTCCCACATCGGGTTCCTTGCTCAGCTTCTCCCTCTGCCTCTACCATTCCCCTGCTTCTGCTATCTCTGTCTGACAAATAAATAAAATCTTAAAAAAAAAAAAAAAGATTTATTTGAGAGAGAGAGCATGCACAGGCATGAGGGGCAGAGGGAGAAGGAGAGAGATTCTTAAGCAGACTCCAAGCAGAGCGTGGAGCCTGACATGGGGCTCAGCCTCACCACCCTGAGGTCAGGACCTGAGCTGAAACCGAGGGTCCGAAGCTTAACCAACTGAACCACCCAGGCTCCCCTACTTAGTTATTATTTTTAAATACCCATAGTGCCTTCATTTGAGTCTTCAGTCTTACATTTGTCAAACAATGATATGCATATTTGGTTGCTAAGTCAGCAGTGTATTTTTAAAATTACACATCACTCTGAGTAGGAAATTGCAGAGAAATATTTTTGCAAGTCCAAAAGTTTTGTGTAGAAGTAGGTTCTCAAAACAAAATAGCTCCTTGCTCCTTACTTTTACTTTGTTTACAACAACATTGCGTCAGAATACATACGGGTTCCTTAACAAGTGTTGATGATACTCTCTCTGGCTACCGGTTATTGGGTCTTTTAAAGCTGCACAGTTACCTGAGCAGTGTACCCCAGGTGAAGGGTTTCAGTAGCATTAGTGATCTGAGATCCCATGTCTCACGAGCTCCCAGTGGTGGCGACACCCTGACTTGCCAGGCTGGACACTACAATCAGTGCACCTATATTCTTGAAATTTGAAGAAATACTATCAAACTTAATGGTAAAATTTTTTTCCCATTTAAGGTAATTGGATTTTCTAAAGATGCCACATCTGTGTGTATGTTTTTAAAAAGTGTGTGAGCGATGTAGCTTTATATTGCATTTAGAAAAAAAAAAGTTACGATTCGTGTTATATTCTTTGTAGTGCCTAATACCCATCACCTTTCTCCCTGAAACTGAGTGTTGTTGCCTGAGAAACTTGCTTACAAGACTATAAAGTGCTCTGTTTCTAGGGGTAATTCCAGCATCAGGGCACTAGGCACAGACCATCCCAGATGGCTACTGGAACTTGGTACAAAATGGATTTTGGTGGAAACTTGTATTTGTGATGACTTGGGAACACAGTTACCCTTCTGCAGCCTCCATCCCAAAGCACAAACATTGTGGAAGTCGTCACATTTTAGGTACTCAGACGTCTCTAGGTTGTTTGATGAATGTGGCCCCACACGGATGGGTTCTGCTGTGGTCGTCTGTTCTTAGTCTCAGCTAGGAATAGAATGGGATCTCCAGGGCATATGAAATGGGCCCTTTTCCTTCAGTTTCCTTCTAGAACTCACTTGCTGCCAGACTTTCTCATCCGGGAGTCCGCACCCCTTGCCCAGTGCTTTGCTGTTGCTTGAGCCATGTCTGGCTTCTCATGACTGTGTGGGTCCGGAAGACAGATGCATTTGCTTGGCATTAATGTGTTCACATGTGGGTGGTGATTTTCGTCTCATAAATGTATGATTTTCTCTACTCTGGTGACATGATCCCTGGAGAAGCGAGAGTTTGCTGAAGTCCATTGGAATCATTTACATACTTTATGTATTTTATTACCGGTGATGAATAGTTTTCCCATTTTTTTTTCTGTTAAGGGTATTATTTGGTTTAACTCAGACCGATTTTTACAATAATGACTGAGCCAGTCACTGTGATCTTTAAGCCGTCAGTGCTTCAGTGAAGGTTACAGAGGTCTGGGATGTCCTCCATCGAGTGGCCGGATCAGGCTGTGGGGAGAGGAGTGACAAGGGGCAAAAAACGGAAGGAGCAAATCAACTTGAACCTTTTTCTACGTGGCTCTCAAATTCTTGAGCTCTCAACAAACTCTTCAGACAATTTTAAACAGCTAATAGATAAGAAAGGATTTTGTAGTTAGTCGAGAGAGCAAACTTAAGATCCATCCCAGGAAAATGGGGTGTCCGGTAATAAGTTTTACGGAGTCTTCCCTGGGGGGAAAGCAGATGTGCCTCAGGGAGAAACTGCTCGATGCGGAAGTCAAGATGCATCTGAAGATGTCTTCTTGTCGTAAAACTGACTTCTCAGACAGTGTTCCATGGATCTCATATGTGCTCTGCGTGTTCCCTCTGAATCTAACGTGTGAGAGGCAAGGACCCTTTGTCCTCACAGAGAGTTTACATGATTCGTGTCAGGCTAAATGGTTTCGGGGGTAAACAGATTGCACAGAAATTTAGAATCTGTTCATCTGTAACCTAGAAGACCTCCAACGTCAAAGTAGCTTCTTGCACAAATTTCACGTTTCAAGTTCCTAAATGAGAATCAGAAAAGTTGTCATTTATGATTCTGTCAGCTGTGCGTCCATTTTCCTGTCATTGATTTTATCCCACTTATTATGCCGCTCTGCTGCCTTTTGATTTGATGTGACTGTTTTATTCAGCCCTTTTCCCTTCCTCTGTTCAGCACATACCAAACTGGTGAGAGCCACAGAGAAGTAAAATTTAATTCTCTATGAGAAGAAGAGGTGAGAGAAAGGCTTGCTTTTATCATTAAAAGGTATTGGCTTTGTGTGTTTCTTTTCAGAGATGTCCTTTCTAGAATAGAAAATAGTCAATGAATATTTAGAAGTCAGTACTCTGAACTAAGATATGTTGGCACAAAACATCAAAGAGGTCACTTAGATTCCTATGCCCTTCGCTAAATTATTGATGGTTTTGTACCATTCCTGTTTTAAATAACATGTCCTGGCAGGCGTTTACTTTGACATAGGCTCCAACTGAGTAATGTCCCCGTTGGCCTTTTATCAGATTGTCAGGCTTCCTTGACCTCCTAGTAGCTGTGATTCCAAAAGTGCAGGAATTTTTTTTAGCCCAGTGGGAAGAAATAGCATCTGTACATTTTAAGTGCAGGGAGGAAAATGACCCTTTCTTAGAAACCAAAATATTGTAAATATGGAGTTTAAAGGCATTTATCTGTTTTCCATGAACAGGATATCTGTAGTGTATGAAAGAGAAACCAACAGAAAAAATCCTTAGATTTTGAAAAACTATGAATTGCCTTGCTTTAGACCCTCTGACTCCATCTACCTTGTACTGTTGAATGAAATGAACTGGAAGCCGTCCTCTCTCTATGCCAGAATGTGTGTCTACACGGCCAGGAAGAGAGAGATACGTTATCCCATCACTTATAATGTGAGGTGCTACCCCACCTTACAGTCAGGAGTCTGGGAGCAGACTCTACAGAGGCCAATAGGAAAGGCAGTTTCTTGGTAAAAGCAGAGTGGTGTCTGGGGTCAGACGAGCACAGGGGAAGACCCATCGTACCAACCAGAAGTGGCAGGAGGGGCCTCCCCAGTCCTGTGAACCTTCTTGGTCTCTCAGAATTCCTTTGAGGCTAAGGCCAACCAGGAAGGTAGATTTCAGTCTGTTGTGAGCTTCAAGGTGTCTGCAAACATTTGAAGGTCATATAATGGATGCTGAAGGTCATATAAGACCTCTGTGATCAGTAATCCAAGGTTAGATTTCACCATCTTTAAACTGCTTCGTCGTTCTATCAAATAAGTGTTATCTTAAAATTTAGCTGAGTCCTTTTTATCTTTCTCTCTCGGATTCTGTTTAAAATTCTATGTGAAAAGGGTTCCACCACCACATAAACAAAAGGAAACACATGATTTCCTTGGCGGTGAGGGCTAAATGGGGCATTATTGGGCTCGAAGGCTGGTGGAATTGTTACCAAAAGTTTCTTCTCAGAGCCAGATTTAAGATTTCGTTTTTAGGTCCTACATGTGTTTCTCTCCAGTCTTCCCAGTTAGCCCTCATTTTATTTTAAATGAAGAAATCTTTACTAAGTACTTTGTATCATACTGCTCTATTTCTTACTTTGGAGAGACTCAGAAATGAGACACAAGGATATGACAGTTTCTATACTGAGACTAGTTGAACTTTCGCTACTGGAAATACATGTTTTTAATTGTCCGTTCTCTCAGTGGGCCTCTGGATTTAATTTCTGTACTTCACTGATGTTTTCTGGGTAAATTGCCTTGTAGGAAACAAGAGGTTGGAGGTGATATACCACTTAGCAGAGTAAATCAGCCACTGAGGCAGAGCAGATGCACTAAATTGTTTCCACAAACCAGTGCCTCAGTTTATCTTTTGATCCTGTTAAAATCTCAAGGTCCTTCAAAGTTATTCTGTAGTTGTCATGCTCTCGTGAATGCAGCCACTAAGCCATAAGGCTGAATGTAGTAGTCACCATCCTTTGATGATGCTTTGAACGGGGGACGAACTTCAGTATGGACATCAGGCCTATTTTCCCTTAAATAACACTTGAATTTATAGGACAACTCAACACTGTAACCCTGGTAGTATTTAGGTGGGGAAATCATTTTTAAAATAAATCTCCATATTTAGAGAACTATAGTTCAAAATGAATTACATTTCATTTGTAAAGAAAGTGATTTTTAAATCCTTTTTGTTCAAAGAGTAATGCCAAGTCTTAAGATTCCAGGAACTTCCAGGAACTCTAAGATGTGTTTTATATATTGTTTAGTGTTAAATGCCTTTACTAATATGTGTATGGTACTTCAGCCCTTAAACATTAAAAACAGGAACACTGCATATTGGGAATTTGAACAAGTCTGACTTCCTTAACTAAGAATATTAGTGGAAAATGTTCTAAATAAGGTTTTTATTCAATTAGCCAACATATAGTACATGATTAGTTATTGATGTGGTGTTCGTTTCATTAGTTGTTAGTTTGGTTCCCAGAGTCGAGAGTCTCTCATGGTTTGTCTCCCTCTCTGATTTCTTCCCATTCAGTCTTCCCTTTCTTCCCCTGTGGTCCTCTGCTCTATATGTTTTTGTTTAATTTCCTGGTGATTTAAGGAAGCTATAAAGTGTACGGATCTGTGCTTTACTTTTTAAAGCATCAGCAAGCTGTCTGAGACACGCATGAGGCATCAGATCTGTTGCAAACCCCTGTACAACCTCAGGGATCCAGCGCTCACGTAGCAAGAACACCAGCCGGTGCCAGAGGGAACACTGTGGCCTTGCAATTTTCTCTAAGAGGATTCTGCTCTTTAGGAAAATTCGATTCCACTCTAAATTCCGGCAGGGGGCCCTCTTCTCCCGGTACTTGAATGCAGAGAGGTCTTACTTTAGACAAGGTCCTGTAAAAAGGGTGAGGTTTGGAGGAACGTGGCCATCGGAGAAGCTCAGTTCTCTCAATCTGAGTGTTCAGGCGCATCTCACCTTCTGTGCTAAAAGCAGAGTAAAGATTAAGGCTCGCGTTTCAGAAAAGGAGACTGCTTGCCCTTGGTCTTGCAAAGGGACAGAAAGAGCCAGCAGCTGCGGTGGCGGCAGATGATTGGTTGGGATAAACTGTGGCCCCTGCGTCCTCACCCCAGGCAGGGTCTCCTTCAGAGAAGCCCAGTGGGACGGGGGAGGGACGGCCACTCGAACTCACATGACACTTGAATGAGTTTCATCTTGCACTTGGACCGTTAGTAGGGCCAGTTCGGCAAAGAAGCGTTGCCCCAGGAAGGATAAGGTTGGGAAAACAGCGCGGAGCAGCGTAAGTCCTGTCTGCAGATGAAGGCATGTCTGTGAAGCACTGTCCATGTTCGTTCCCTCTGGGATCCAGGAGGGACTCAGGGAAGGCCAGCTGGAGCAGAAGGAAACAGGAATTCCGAATTCAGTGCGGAGGGGAAGCCGTACCCTCCCCAGCGGTACCCTCCCCATTGCCGCCTACTCTTCAGGGGGGTAGCACTGGCTCCGAAGCAAGGGATGGCTGGGACCTTTATTTGTAACAGGCCGAACTGAATCTTTTCAACTAAAGATTGTTATGCTTTCGAAAATAAGTAGACTTGTACAGTAGTTTCTGCTTCAAATTTAATTTTTTCATTTTAGTAGATTTTTGTGGAAATTGTTATATATGTGTAAATATAAATTATGCTCTTTGTCAGACAACTTATCAATCATCTAACATAAGGGGAAAACAGAAAGCTTCTGTAATGACATAAAAACGTGTATGTAAATTTACAAATTTGCTGAAACTGTAAGAATGTATTTGCAGTGAAATGAGACGTCCCATGTGTCGGATCTTTATTGCTCGTTTTTTTGAAAACTGGATCTTCAAATGTTGCAAAAAATAAAGTGTAGATTGGAGAAGTTTCACTTGTGATGATGCATTCTTTCCAGCGTGCTTGATCTCAGAGGACACGTGCTTGCCCCTGGGGCCCAGCTTCCCTTAGCATCCCACTGCTGCCTGGAGGTGTTCAGCCACAGCATGTGACCTACAGCATCAAGTCCAAGTTGTTTAGTGTGCTCCTTGAAGGCTTCCTACGATTAAGTCCCAGCTTTTCTTCCTAAGATTTCTCCTCCTGCTGCTCTGTGTACTTCTTCAAATAAGCTGCGTCCACCAAGCAGACCGTGTGCCCCGAGTGCTCTGCTGAGTTCTTGGTTCACGGCCGCCCGGAGCCCTCATGGTCCTGCCGGATCCTGGGCATCTTCCAAGGCTCAGCTCCCACTGCCCACCCGCTGAAGCTTTTCCTGATTCGCCCAGCTCTCAGAGCCTTTGTGATTACCCAGCCTCAGGTCACACCACCTCTATATCCCTGCCTCTGGGAAGGAGACACGCCTTCCTCATCACTGGAGTGCATGGGTGTGGTCAAGTACAGAAAAGCCCAATTCCCAGCAATGAAAGTGTAAAATTTGATTTGTGTAACTAATAATGGGGTTTGCTTTTGTTTATGCAGAAAACTTCCTGGTCCTTTTGCAGATTTAAATAAACTCAGAGTGTTAAATGTCTGAGATCAGGCCTCAGTGTTCTGCACCATGTTGCACAGGGAATGGCCTCAGAAGCTTTACTGATGCGGGGTCCCAGCCCCCTGGGTTTTCTTATGTAATTCGCCTGGGATGAGGCCTGGGCATAGGGAATTTTTTAAGCCTCCCAAGTGATTCTAATATGCAGTTAAGGCATAGAACCTCTGCATTCGTGATTCTCAAGCTCCATAGCCCATTTCTATATATAAATTCATAAAGACAGAAGTAAAGCTTATATATACAAAATGCTGTTTTTTATTTTTTTAAAGGTTGATTTTGGTTGGGGGAAGAACAGAGGGAGAGGGAATATGAATCTCAAGCAGACTCCTGGCTGAGCACAGAGTTCCATGCTGGGCTGGATCCCATGATCCTGAGATCATGACCCAAGGTGAAATCAAGAGTCAGACACCTAACTGACCGAGTCACCCAGGTACCCCACAAGATGCTGCTTTTCAAATATAGCCTATTACATCAGAATATAGTCTGAGACATAAGATGTTGCCTAAGGAAACAAGGCTATTTGTGGTTTGAAAAAACAGAGGCAATCTTTCTGATAACACTGCATGAAAATTAGGTTGTCTATCAATAAATAAAACAATTTATTAAATTGTAATTGGCTATGGCTTGAGACTATAGAATATTTTTTAAATTGGCATAAAATGTACAGGGGAGCTTTTAAGGTAACAACCAGAAATTCTTCTGTAAGAAAGCTGGAGAGAGAAAGGATGGGCAAGAATCTGAATTTGCATTGTTCCAGAATATTTTAGCTTTAAAGAAAATGGGCAGCTTTGTTATCTGAAAACTTAGTAATGACCGACAGCTAACATTTTAAGCAAGAATGAACTCTCTTACAGATTTTCACATTTGCATATTTCTACTCAAGAGCAGTATTTAACATAGTCTACTGATTCCCAGAAATGACGAAAAGTCGACTACCTGGGCACATCATTTTTTCTCTACTTAATTTTGCTTTCATCATTTCAAATTTCATCCTGAAAAGTTGCACTGAACTGAAGCGGTCCCTCTTTCTGCGGCGTAGCTCTGCTGCCCTCCTGTGGACGCTCTGGGCATACGACAGTCCCCAAGTCCTTCCAACCAGGTCATTATTCAGACATTATTCAGAGGTTCCCATCCTTCCTGTGATTCCCAGAATACATTTTAAGTTTTGTTTTGGATCCAGCATTAACTAGGTCTTTTCTGCTTTCCTTCTGTGAAATCAGTATTTTTTTTTAAGATTTTATTTATTTATTTGACAGAGACAGATCACGAGTAGACAGAGAGGCAGGCAGAGAGAGAGAGGGAAGCAGGCTCCCTGCTGAGCAGAGAGCCCGATGCGGGGCTCGATCCCAGGACCCTGAGATCATGACCTGAGCCGAAGGCAGCGGCTTAACCCACTGAGCCACCCAGGCGCCCTGTGAAATCAGTATTTTAAAAGAGCTAACCTCTGCCCCATCTTGCTTGAATATGAGGGAGCAGAATACTGGGGGCTGTGATCCTTTCCCTCCCTCTCACTTATATACCCAAAGGTAAAGGAATCACCACAAGTATAGGTCCCAATGAGAAAGTTACCACCCACCCCCACCCCACTGATTCCTGGCTCACTATCTCCCTTACACAGCGTTTGAAAACTGGAATTGTTTTCTGTGGCAGTGGCAGCAAGATTTGAGCTGAACTACGGGAACCAAGCAAGAGCTCTGGTATGCTGGTGCTTAAGGCTGGCAGCTTCAGAGAGAATGGGGAGACCACTGTCATTCAGATGAGCACTTAGTTACGCTGGCTGGGAAAATGCTGGTCATCAGATTACCCAGCACCAGCAGAAAATGCTCCTGGGAAAACACCCCTTCAATCTGTATTTGACATGGGGCTCAATTCCTTACTGTAGAATTTCTTGGATGAGACCACGCTTCTCCAATTGCAGTGTACAGGTAAGTCTTGTTACAAAGCATATTCTGGGGACTACTGAGTGGCTCAGTCAGTTAAGGGGCTGCCTTTGGCTCTGGTCATGATCCTAGGGTCCTGGGATCGAGTCCCACATCTGGGTCCTTGCTCAGCGGGGAGCCTGCTTCTCTCTCTGCCTTTGCCTGCCTCTCTGCCTGCTTGGGCTCTCAATCTTTCTGACAAATAAATAAATAAAATCTTTAAAAAAAAAAAAAAAAAACAGATTCTGAAGCAGCAGGTCCCAGCTGGGGCCCAAGGTTCAGCATTCCCAGTTCTTCTACCTCCTGCTGCTTGTGGTAGGCTAATGGCCTGAAGAGATTTCGGAGTCCTAATACCTGACCCCTGGGAATGTCCCTCCTCTCTGTGGCAAAGGGTCTTTGCACCTGGGATCTTGGCTGGGGCCCTGAGTGTAATGAATGGCTCAGTTCCCTGGAAGGGAGGACAGTGAGGAAGCTGAGTGTGGCAGGAGGCGGCCGCGTGTCCCAGAGGCTGAAGGCTCTGCCTGGAGGGTGCAGAGCCAGGACCACAAGCCACAGACACAGCTCTAGAGGCCAGAAAGGTAAGGAAGCAGATTCTGCTAGGACCTCTCGTGGGAGCCTGGCTCCGCCAATGCCCGAGTTCAGCCTAGTGGGATGATGTTGCACTGTGGATGTCTGAGCTGAAAACAATGACGTGTGTTATTTTAAGAGTTACCGTGTGAATGTTTGGGTCCCGCCAGAATCCCCAGGTTCAAATCCTAACCCCCAAGGTGACAGTCCTAGGAGATGGGGCTTTGGGAAGGGACTAGGGTCATGGGGGCAGAGGCTTCATGAATGGGCCAGTGCCCTTGTAAAGAGGCCCAAGAAAGTTCCCTCAGCCCCTTTCCCCTGGGAAGGCAGCGTCTTTGAACCAGCTAACTGCTCCCAGCCAGCACCGAATCTGCCAGCCCCTTGATCTTGGGCTTCCCAGCATCGCAAAGAGAAGTATCCGTTGTTTAGAAGCTGTGCGGGCTGTAGTATTTTCTCACAGCGGCACAAGGAGACGAAGACCAACCCCAAGTTGCTGCATTTGTTTCCGGAAGTACACACCTGTGCTAGGGGTCCTCACAGCACCATTTGAGTAGGAAAGCAAGACCACAGAGGGGTGGCTCTTGACAGTGGCTGCATCTGAGAGTCACCTGGGGAAACTAGAACAAAAATGTATGTCTGATCCCGGAACAGTATAACTAGATTTGCGTGGTCTTGAAAAACAGATTCAAGATGTCTTCGGACGTCTGCGCAAAACACTTGCTCAAGAGGCCACAGCCCTCCGACCTGCAGATTCCTCAGGTCTCACCCGCCATGAAGTCAAATCTGCCTAATCTTTTGAATACCTTCCCAGAACAGGTTCACCCTGTCTTCAAGGGTTCACGGAGACTGCGCACCAGAAGTAGACCTCCCGCGTCTTTTATAAGTACGGGGAGTCCTCAGTGCTCTCCTTTACCAGCCGTGGGACAAGTGTGCTCAGTTCGGCAAAATTTCTCAAAGGGTCACAGACCACCGAGGTGCCAGGGCTTGGGCCCGTTGGGAACCAGCCTCGGTGTCCCCTTCTGTGACCAGCATCCCTCGGCCCAGGCTGGAACGTTTCTCTTTTCTGGGATCTTTTCTCTCGTTTACGTTTCTTGGCTCACAGAATTCCATCCTTGCCCTACAGGGCTGGCTTCTCAAATGCTTAGGAAGCGGCTAACCCTACCCGGACCCCACTTATCACGGAAGTATGGAGGCAATGACAGATGAAAAACAGAGACGTGACGACTTAACTAGAGGGAAATATTTATTCAGGCAGGAGCACCAAGAGACCCGTCACAGAAGGAGAATTCAACAGCAACCATTGACCGCATGGGCGCCACCTACCACCTTCCAGCACCATGCAACCCGGACACCAGATACAGCACAGCCATTTCTCAAAACACATTCGGTTCTCTCTTACCTCTGCAGTAAGGAATCATAAATGCAGTTAAAGAAGTTAGGGGAAACGGCGCACGGTGGTCCTTGTGCACTCTCTGCCCGTCCGTCCTCCAGGAAACCACAAGCGGTATCTCCCCAGAGTCCGCACGAGGCTTCGGGGCCACTGTTTTTCCCCCTACATCATAACCGATTTCAAATGGTGCTAGACAAAAACAGACTCTGAACACCAAGAGAAATCGGTCAGCCTGTGTAAGAGATGGGTCCGTTGGTGCTCCGGGGTCCCGCACATGACCTTGCAGGTGGCGAGTCCGATTCCAGCCGCACTGCCACAGCAGCGGAACGTTCTGGGGCGTCTGGAGCAGGCGCAGTGCTGACGCGGATGGGACCGTCCTCCCGGTAATATAAGGGCCTGGTTAGCCAGAGGAACTTAGTTGCAAACCCCGGATATAGGGGCGGGCCAGGCCGGATGGAAACATCCAATCAGTGGGGCGCGCATATATTTACTGTGGTGAGTTGAAATCCCATTGGCCACCTGTGTGTGGGCCGGGCTCAACCACCTATATAAAGGTTAGTCTGTGAGGCTGGGGAGTAGGAGGAGTAGGAGGAGGAGTTGGAATAGTGGTTAGGGTGGTCTTCGGGAGAGTCGGAGTGTCGTGGTTGTCTTGGTCATCATAGTCAGAGGCAGCGGCACCCCGGCCAATGGCCTCACCGCCAGCAGCCTCATTCCGGGGAGCCCTGTCCGCGGAGCGACCTCATCGGCAGCGGCCTCGTCTGGAGCTGCCTCGTCCTGGGAACGGCCCTGTCCGGAGTGGCCTCATCTGGGGAGCGGCATCGTCGGGGAGAGGCCTCATCCAGAGCGGCCTTGTCCGGAGTGGACTTCTTGGGAGCCGCCTTGTCGGGGTCGTTGTCGTTGTCTCTTCGTAAGAGACGGCCCCTACCAGTCGGTTTTCAATGCTTGGCACGATTTTCAATGCTTGGCACGAAATAAAGCTTTGCTTGACTTTCGCTTTGCATCAGTCTCGTTCCTTTGATCACGGACCCTAACAGGTACCACAAAAGAGAAAATCCCAGTGTTAGGATGAAATGGAAAGCTCTTAGGCCAAAGTCCAAACACCGGACCAGAAGCAGTTCTTCTGATTCAGGAAGATACAAAGAATTCAAACAGGCCAAGTAACTGTTAAGCAGAAGATTCCTGGAACTCACACCTTACGGTGGACTCATCAATTGGGCAGGACCACCTGTGAACTCTTTCATCCCTCTGGACTTAAAACAGACCCAGACTGAAAGGACAGCCCCTTGCACTTTTGTTCTTTGTCTCTTTCTTCTCTGTAATCCTGGTCCTTGAAACCTTAAACACTTTGTGTGAGAAGAGGCAAGCAAAGATAAAACAGTGGAAAACAGAGGTAAAAGAGTATTTTCCCTAAGGCTTAGGATTGCTCAAGATGCTAGTCCTAGGCCTTCCTAAAAAGGAAGCTAGGGAAGCAGACCAGGGACTTGGAAGAATTCCGAGAGCAGTTTGAGAGAAAACAACAAGCCAAGTAAGAAAAGAATTCTTCTGATGCTAGCATCACAGAATGAAGAATTTCCTGGAATTCTCAAATCTACCACTTCTCCTATTTCAATGACCCAGTTATACCAGACACCTGATTGATACCATCTTCCTCACCGTAAGGGGTGATCTCAGGCTCCTCTTTAGGGCTAGAACATGCCGCTAACAGTACATATGACCTATATTTAACTGTGCTGTCTCAAGAGTACCATAACAGTATTGCCTGAATGCTAAATAAATTTAACTCCAGAAATAATGTAAAAACTAAGACTTTACTGGAATATCCCAGTGAGGCTCAAGGAAGTATTTTATCATGTAACACTCATAAAAATGTCACTAAAATCCACTTCACCCATTTCAGTCCCCCCAAGGATCCATCTGTTAATGCAACTGCTTTCCTAGAACCTAGCTTCTCTCTTCCACCCAGATTTTCTCAAAAGTTCCAGCTCAAGTTGGCTTATAGTTGGTTCTACTACCTGCCCTCACTGTCCGGATCTCTTAGTTCACTAAAGTCTCCATGATCTTCCTAAGGTAAGTGAAATTTTTTTAGCAGATTTCAACAGAACACAGCACTAAAAAAGGAGCAGGGAGGGGTGCCTGGGTGGTTCAGTGGGTTAAAGCTTCTTCCTTCAGCTCAGATCATGATCCCAGGGTGCTGGGATCGAGCCCCACATTGGGCTCTCTGCTCAGCAGGGAGCCTGCTTCCCTTCCTCTCTCTTTCTCTGCCTGTCTCTCTGCCTACTTGTGATCTCTGTCTGTCAAATAAATAAATAAAATCTTTTAAAATAAAAACAAAATTAAAAAAGAACAGAGAAATGCAGAAACTATCTTAGAATGCAGGATAGGGAGACAGAATATAAGCATATATTCACCCTGGCCCATAAATCTGGAAATTTTTACCTCGTTAAAACTAAAGAATTGCAAAATCAAAGAACAAGATACCTTTAATCCCCATTATATTAAAACAACAGATAGCTTCTTATGTTAACACCCAATAAAAAGCAAGGAGGTGATGAAACAGATATCTTCATATGCTGAAAGTACCGCAGCGACTGGCAAAAAGCCTATGAAAAACAATTATGCAATGTGTATAGAGAATAATACAAATATTCATGCCAATTAGCCTTCCTAGGAATCCATTCTAATGGAATTTTTTTTTAAGTTTATTTATTTATTTGACAGACAGAGATCACAAGTAGGCAGAGAGGCAGGCAGAGAGAGAGGAGGAAGCAGGCTCCCTGCTGAGCAGAGAGCCTGATGGGGGGCTCCATCCCAGGTCCCTGGGATCATGACATGAGCTGAAGGCAGAGGCTTTAACCCACTGAGCCACCCAGGCGCCCTAATGGAATATTTTGATATGAAAAATATTTCATGCATTTTTAGCGAGGGCTTCATTACCAGTAAAACTGGAACAACTTAAATATATAATAGCAATTTTGGACTACCCAGATACAGCCACTAGAATAAGTTTATATTTCCCTGTCATGATTGAGATTTTTATTGCATAAGTTTGTAAAAACTTAGATGCATGGGAAAATGTACTAGAATGGATGGCACCAAAACATTTCAGGGTAGGAGGAGTATGGGTGATATTTTGTGTTCTGTTTTACAAATTCTCTGCGAATAATTTTATGAAAAAATATTAAGTTAAAAGGAGAAAACACATACTTTGCTGAGTGCACAAGATAAAATGAGGTTGTATGAGGGAAATAAATGGCTTTTTATACTAGAAGAACATCAGACCGTGTGCTGAAAAAAAGCAGGAAGAATCGTCAGTGACTGATCTCCTGTTGGTCATGCTGTGGGCCAGACTGACGCTGTCCTGCTTTTGTCTTCCCCTCAGGCACAAGTGCTCTCATAGTCGGTAAGTTTTGGGAAGGGCTGGATGAGGAGCTCTCGCACCCTGAACAGTAAGTATGCACTTATATGAGTGAAACCTAAAAGGAGAGATCAGTGTCTCCTACATTACAATTTTGGTTAGAAGGAAATTAAGTCAAAATTCAGGCCACAATGTGGCAAGACGTATCCTCACAGGCATACAGAGTGAGTGTCCTTGACGGAAGGTTCTATACTGGCTTTAAACTGTTACAACTGAATAATCCTCCTTCGTGTTCGTAGCTGGAGAGCCCTACTTCCTCTTTGGTTTATAACCCAGGAAGTTTCCTCAGGATGGTGTAAGGGCCTATTCAGCCAGAGCAGCCCCACCCCGGTTGAACTGCCATTTTGCTGTAAAGCTTAAATTGACCTTGCCCCCCACCCCGGGGAACTTATTTAAAAGCAAGTCCGGGAAACCAGTCCCAGGTAACAAAGTCCAAGTACAAGGGTGGGTCAGGCCAGGTGGAGGTATTCAATCAGTGGGGGCGCATATTGTCTCCTAGCTACCAATGAGTATGGGCCCCCACCCTTTGGGAGTCTTTTGGCACCAATCCTAACCAAGGTGTGATAGGCTGGATCAAATGTCTACTAGGGTAAATTGTAACTCAATTGGTTGCCTAGCATCACTGTGGCTTTTCCTGCCTGTGTGTTACAATCTCATTAGCTACCTGTGTGCAGCCACGCCCAACCACATGGCCTTTGCTCTATAAAAGTTAGTCTGGAAAGCAGGGAGTGGTCGTCCTCTCTGGAGGGGCAGCCTGACCAGTTTGTTTGACGGTCGGTATGATTCTTGATGCTTGGCATGAAATAAAGCTTTGCTTGACCTTCGCTTTGTATCAGTCTCGCTCCTTTAATCCGGACCCATTATTGGGGTACCCAATTTTGGGGGGACCCAACAATGGTATCACGCCCACTCCCACAAACTGGAAACCACAAAGATCAACTTCCTAAGCTCATTTAAGAGGAGTGATTTGGTGGCAGACTTTTGTGGCAGAGGACAGCTCGTCCCTGGGCCTCATACAAGGCAGGAGCACAGGGCCCTTGAGCGGGGGGGGGGGGGGGGCAGGAGCTCCAGGACTGTTGTCACCTAGCTGTTGAAGGGCTGCTGTGGACTAAAGGTTACAGGTTGCTCTGCTCACCCCTTATCAGCCACCCTGCGGTAGTAAGACTAATGCGCTAGATTAAACCAGGAGCAGAGGGAAACTCCTAAAGGTAAGCCTGTGTGAGGTGTTTCTTAAAAGTAGAATTTATCTGCTTCCCCCCCTCTCTCTGCCTTCTTGTGATCTGTCAAATAAATAAATAAAATCTTTAAAAAAAAAAAAGTAGAATTTATACTTTCATTTAAAGAACTCACTGGCAACCTCGAGTGGGACTAGATGTTTAGAGTTTAAAACGTATGGGTTACATTTTCTATGCATTCAATGACACTGTTTTACTGCCTAGGTATTTTCTTTGGCGTGATCGTCTTTCTTTCGTATGTTATTGGCTCTTGTTGGATAACTGTAAAGCGCAAAAAAGGGTGAGCGTAGCCATATTGTCCTAGAAAATGTCTATGACTGTACCTGCCTCCCCTTGAAAGCCAAAGAGAAGTGAAAGTAAACCTCAAAAAAAAAAACCCCAAAACCAAAAACCACTACTACATAACCAGATGTAATAATTCATAATTATAAAGAAGGCCCTTGATGTACATTATCAACACTAAAAGAAATATATATGATATTAAGAACACCTAAAAGTTCTTAAATATATATGATATTAAGAACACCTAAAAAAAAAAAGTCTAGGATTTTATGGAGGATTAAAGTTTTACCAAAAGGGAAATTAGGCAGGAGGAACTTTTCCAAAAGTGTTGATGAGACACTTGGTATCCCAGTCTTGCTGAAACATTCCCGGCTCTGAGCTCTATACCACAGACCTCATCCAGGCACGAGAAGTTACACAGTGTGTCCTGCAGGCTCACACAGCACAGGATGCCAGTGTCAAAAACTGAGGCTTTTTTTTTTTTTGAAAGATTTTTTTTTTTTTTTTAATTTGACAGAGAGAAAGATCACAAGTAGGCAGAGAGGGAGGCAGAGAGAGGAGGAAGCAGGCTCCCTGCTGAGCAGAGAGCTGATGTGGGGCTCAATCCCAGGACCCTGGGATCATGACCTGAGCTGAAGGCAGAGGCTTAACCCACAGAGAACTGAGGCTTTTTACAGGGCATTAAAAAGTAAATATTTTATAAACCCACCTAATTTTGAAACTTGCTAAAACCTTTCAAGGATTAGATCTAAATAAACATTTGTGACCAGGAAGAGAAGGCATTCAGCTTTTTTATTCGCTGATGTATTTAGAACAGCATCTGTGAGGTCAAAGTCAGTAAGATCAATGTTTAACGATGATAAGCAAATTCTATACCCATGAGACATAGCTCGTACCTTCAAGCAATTTGCTTCAGTAAACATTCTAAACACACACACAGTCCCCAAAAACAAGCCTGACAGAAACTAAAGTTGCTACTTCACACAGGATGCCAGGGTACATTTTTTTTTTAAGATTTTATTTATTTATTTGACACAGAGATCACAAGTAGGCAGAGGCAGGCAGAGAGAGGAGGGGAAGCAGGATCCCCTCTGAGCAGAGAGCCCGATGTGGGGCTCAATCCCAGGACCCTGAGATCATGACCTGAGCCGAAGGCAGAGGCTTAACCCACTGAGCCACCCAGGCACCCCAGGGTACGTGTTTTAAAAGCAGAATATCACAGCCGAGGGTCCTACAATCTAGTCAGGAAGTCCATTTCATGATAAAATAATTAGTAGAGATTTACATTTAAGTTCAATCTGTAGCCTTCCTAAGTAACATTCTCTGTATGTTGTGGTTTGACAGATAAAAACACATCGCTCTTCTTCATTATTAAAAAAAAAAAAAAAGTGAAAGTAGCCCTGATACTTTAAATAAGCAAAAGTCTTTGTGCCAATAAACTTTTCCCCTTAACGTTTTTTTAGTGCTATCGTTTGTGAGTCACTTTTTTAAAAAATTAGGCTTTTTAAAAAATTAAGGCTGCATTAAAGTAGTTGGGGCTTCTAATTTTCTATTTCCAGACCACTGTCCAGGTAAAACCAGCCAGGGCAAACGATTCTCTTTCTCTTAGAGACATTTACAACAGTCTCGCCCCTCCTCCCTTCTCCCAACGACTCCATTCCGCTTTCCTAGGGCCTGTTCCTAGTTCATCAACTGACGGATCGAATTCCCGAATCTAGCTATTGTTTCCCTCATATAACTTAAGATTATTTCCTCATATTAATATCTACAGGCATAAAAAAGATTTAATATCCATTTCATAAAAATCATTTCTTTAGAAATGATTATCCTGTCTCATCAAAACACCCTCAGATCACACACCATTTCTTCATACGCTCCATGTCTTAAAATCTGCCTCCTGTCGTTGCCATGTTCTTTGCGAGTGTGATGTGTGATGGCCTCGCACGAGCCTTCTGTGAGCAGCAGCAACCAGGGATGGGGCAGGGAAGAAGATTATGGTCTTCCCTAACCCGAAAGCTCAGGGAGCAAACCCCCCAACCAGCAAAGTAACCCACTATCGAACCTATCATATATGTGTTCCAGAAACATTTCAAAACTTCTCTAAGCCTTTATTTTTTGGGCCTGTGTTTCACTTCTTGGGATAACGAGAAGATTACTATCAGAAAATGTTTTGTTTTCATGTTAGAAATTATATATAACTAACAGGAGGAAGTGCTGAGTTTAAATAATCAGAATCTCCAAGGTCCTTCTCTTGGAAGCAATTGGGTGATTAATCATTGTTCTATGTCCATGTATGGTGAAGCTGACAGACTATGGAGCTGAGCTGTGGCTTCTTATCTGGATCTCAAGCTTTCCTCACAGGAAGGGCAGGAAAGCTCTTTCACAGAAATCAGAGGGAAGTCATATGAGGCACAGAATAGAAGTGGAGGGGACCTTGGCTCTTGCCCTGCCAGCAGAGCAGTTTACGTCAGTGCCCCAAGACTGACAGAACAGTGTAGAAGTAACGGCCTGTTCTGTGGGAGCTGTAGGATCAAACCAGGCCCGGGGCGGGGTGGGGGGGGGCGGTGCAGACACAACTCTGCCTCTGACAGGAGACAGCTCAGAAACTTCCCAGTTTCATTTTGTGGTAGCTCTCTGAGGGGATGTTTAACACACTCATTTCATTCTGTAAATACTTGAGCAACTAACTGCTCTGTCCCAGGGACAGCTCTGAGGCTGGTGTGAGTATCCATTAGTGAAGATGGACTCCTTTAGGGAGTTCTCATTCCAGTGACGGGAGAGAGACCACAAACGAGACACGTAATTAATTAATTATAATACAGGGGATAAAGACTAGGAAAAAACAGCAGAGTAAGGGAGCTCGGGAATGTGGGTGTGGGGCAGATGCCAAATTTAATACGATTAGGTGGGTCCCACTGGGGAGGGTTTTAAAGTGAGGTCATGTCTATGGGTGTATATATAATATATCCTTTCTATTTTTGTCTAATTTTAATTTCTTATAAATCTTCAAACTGCTTATTTTTTTAAATTACTTTTTGTATGCCTTGTATAACCAGCAAGTGAGGAGTGAAGTGGCCAGAAGTGGTGTTAGCAGGGAGAAGTGCAGCTATAAATCCAAGTCACCGGCCCGAGGTGGTGGTTAGGGTCCAGCCGAAAGCGGTGTTGTAATTAGTGGCGTCTTCCCACGGTGGTATTGTGATCCGGGACTGAAGGACCTGATGGCTGTAACTAGCCCTCTCCTCCATCACGGAATTCTGCTCCAACTGTTTACCAGGTAGTACATCTCTAATTGTCCTATACTTACCCTAGGTTTTAAGGTTGCTCTTTGTTTGAATATACTAACGCTGAACTTGGGGAGCAAGCCTGTTCTAGACTAACATCACATCACTGATGATTTCCTATGCCTCCTTGATCTTTAGCTTTCCGAGTTTCAGGATGTCTAATTACTCCATGCATTTCCTCCCTTTGCCCCCACACTGCACTGCCTACTCTATTAAATTATATATATATATTTTTTTAATCTCTTGTGTCCTTGGTCTCTACTATACTCCTTAACAGTGCCCCCCGCAGAAAATGAGCTTCTTGTGAGCAGACACCACCTATCATATCAGACTGAAAATCATTTTTATTTAGTGATTTCTGACTTCCACTTCTACAGTAGTCAGGATTAATAGCAACAGTGGGGGCACCTGGGTGGCTCAGTCGGTTAAGCATCTGCCTTTGGCTTAGGTCACGATCCCAGGGTTCAGGGATCAAGTCCCACGTCAGGATCTCTGGTCAGTGCGGGGTGTCTGTTTCTCCCTCTGCCCTTCCCTGCTGCTCACTGTCTGCCCCTCCCTTACAAAAATAAATAAATGAAATCTTAAAAAAAAAAAAATAACAACAGCTAATATATTTGCTTACAAAATACTTTAAAATGTATTGTCTTTGGTCTCCAAAGCAACTCTGGGATCTTGGTAGGACAAATAACATCGTTATCCCAAAGCAGAGAAGACTCTGAGGGGCAGAGAATTTCGGTGACTTGCTTAAAATCATACCAGCAGGAAGTTGCTCAGGGTTAGGGCTTTGGTCTTCATGATGGAACTCAGAATCCTGAGCCCATTCGGCTTCCCGGTAACAATTTCAGCTGTCACGACTTCTGAATCTCATTCTGTATCACCCAGAGTTGCATATAGTACAAAGGGGGAATATTTCCTTTTTTCTTTCAATATTGCCCCCTATCAATTTTACTTGATTTTTTTAAGCTACTCTGGTACATTAGGCCAGTATCCTTCTAGAAAACAGTAGGAAATCTCTCCCTTTTTACGCTAGTCTGTTACTAGCTTATAAGAAAATTACAGTATTTCTGTAAAGGACTCTGTCCCTAGTAAGGTTTGGTGAAAATGTTCCTGTCCATTCACACAGACTAGCAAGTTCTGTAATTTAACGTTACTGGCCTTTCACTAGCGAAAAATGTGTCATCTGCTTACCGTATATTTCACTGTATATTTATACAATAATTTGTGACAAAGATTAATTAGCAGAAGTCATGCATTGGTCACTCGGGAAAAATGTTAGATTCCTCCATTCACAGTCCATTTATCCTTGCCTCTTGTTTCTGCCTCTGATCTATTCCTATTCCTATACAAACGAGCCTTCTTGTATATACTCAGATAAGTCATTAAAGTCTTCATTAGTCTGAGGCTTGGAGTACAAAACTATTAAGACCACTCACTATAAAGCATCCATGTATTACTCCATGTTCCCATTAACTCCCATCAGTCAGGTGGCTAGCCATCCCACATCTATGTCCCACTCATCACTCAAAACCACTTAGAACCATTCCTCAGATAACCACTTAGCCATTGTTCCTTGGAAGCCCCTCCCCGATTACCAGTCAGTCCAACCCTTTGCTCTTCCTCATGCAAGGATCTCAAGTTGCCCTTCCTCACCCTCTGAAAACTTTGGCTCCTGATTCACTCTTGCTCTTTGTCTCAAGGGATGCCCTCCTTGTAATTTCTAAGAAAGGGTAAAGAGTAACTGAGTAATGAAGTACTGGCAAGTGGCCAAGTGACTTAACTCTTTGTGCTTCCACCCTGAAATCCCTAATACAAACACATACTCCAAACCTAAAGGTACCAGTATTGCATCATGTCTCATTTAATTTCTGTCAGGGAAGTGCTTACTTAGCCCTTGAAGAGGCAGAGCAGCACACCACGTGAGATCCCAAGATTTGTGAGCAGTGAGAGCTGTGTTCACTCCCACCTACTGGCTATGAAACCCCCAGGGAGACACTTCCCTTCTCTGAACTTCATTTTCCTTGTCTGTAAAATAGGGACAGTAGTTCCAAGCTCAATTAACACAGTGCCTCACTTAGGATGAAGGTCAGAAAATGTGAGCTATTGGGGCACCTGGGTGGCTCAGTGAGTTAAAGCCTCTGCCTTCAGCTTAGGTCATAATCCCAGGGTCCTGGGATGGAGCCCCATATCCAGCTCTCTGCTCAGCGGGGAGCCTGCTTCCCCACCCCCCCACCCCCCCCACCCCCGCCCACCTCTGCCTGCCTCTCGGCCTGTTTGTGATTTCGGTCTGTCAAATAAATAAATAAAATCTTTAAAAAAAAAAAAGAAAGAAAATGTGAGCTATCGTTCTTCAAATGTGATCGTTACTGGCATCTCAAAGCGATTAAATCCTTGGAAATACTGTCAGTCTTCCTATGTCTCATGACAAGGACTGCTGCTCTCCAAACTGTGGACCTTAATTGGACAGAACACAGAACTTCTACCTTCACTAAAGCAGAAGAGGAAGCTTTGAGTCAGACCCACTGTACAGGGCCCCTGACCTTGTGAGGCTTCAATGTCACAATCAGGCCATAAAAGGTTATTTGCCTGTCAGAACTGCTGTGGAAGGAAGTGTTGCTTTAGGCATGGATACTTGTCTGTAAGAATTCAGACTCTTTTGACACAATGTACAGGGTGGTTTTCATAGCTTTTTCTCCTTCGAGTTTTGACTTAGTCTTGAAAGGTGGGATTTGGTTATGTTTTCCTTTCATATATCTCACAAAGATTTCAGAAACTTCGGCAAATTCTGCCCTAAATTTCAAAGTGAAAGCCAATGACGAATTTCTTTCAAGACTGAAATGTATATAATTAAGCTATTTTCCTATTTTTCCTTTTCTGCCCATTAGCAAGAATACAGATGGGAAACCTAAAGAGATGATCCATTTACATCCTCAAAAAGACAACAGTGTAAAGCCTCAGACTCTGCAAACCAATCAGGAAGACAGCAGGTACCTCACGTATATCCTGAACTCATGTCTTGGAAAGCTCAAGTACTGAAAAATGAGAATAGGATCTGCATAGGTTGCTGGTCTAGCTGGATCCCTGCGGCCCGGGGTCAGAAGGTACTTCAGGAAGTGGAAATGCCTTGGTTGCTGTTGTGTTGGATTCTGGCTGTTTCCAGCAGTTGGGTGAGGATTGCCATCTGCGCTGTGCACAGGCACTGTTTTCACAGAGCATTCCTCTATTTTTGTGCAGGGGTGCCGTGAACCTTTGAGAGGGAAGCTTTTGTTTTTCTTGTGGAACCCAAGCATTTGCCACGTGGGTGTGCCTCCGGGTCCCCCCACTCCCCTTAAGTGCACAGGGTCACCTCAGGATCCTGTGGAGATTTTGCATTTCCTGCTTCCCAGCTCTGACTCAATTCTCTGCCTCACCTGGCCTCCTAGGACTGCTCTCTCCCTTCTGTGCCCCTCCCCCACCCCCAGAGGCTTGTCACCACACCTCATGCCTGCATTCCAGGAATTGAGAGCCCCAGCTTGGCCTCACAGGTGTTGTGTAGTAAATGTTGAGCTGTTTGCTGAAGGACTGGGGTGAAAAGGGAGATTATGCTACAACCCAAATGGGCATACAACGTATAACTGAATAGTAGAAATCATGGAACCTAAAAGTAACTGTTTTTGTAAATAAGGTCTTACTGGAACGCAGCCTCCCTCGCCTACTGTTGGCCTATTTACAGCTACAACAGCAGAGCGGAGTAGAAACCACAGAGCCCCAGAGACTGTGTGTGTCTTTACAAAACTTAATTTAAAAACTGCTTCACAAGAGGGCTTTAAATAGCATTTAATTCCTCTTCATTCCTGACAGGTTACTGACCTACTGAACACTTTACCAGCTTTCTTCCAATTTAAGGTGCATTCATCAGGCTCGGACTCTACTTACCCAAGGAGCTCTTCCCAACGTGCCCCAGTCAAAAGTGATGTCAATCTTTAAAACTCCCTGCACTTGCTGTCTATACATTTTTAAAATAAACTATTTCCTTTTAAGAATAATAAGTGCCCATTAAGGAAAATATAGAAAATAAAGAAAAATATTAAAAAATATAAAAATGACCTGAAATAGCCTCCACCCATTGGGTGGTACGCTTACGCTTGTTTGCCTACATTTACATGCGCAGGGTTATACACTGAAATTGTACTTACTTTATAATATTGAACTTTGATTTTGTTTTCACCAAATGACAACCATTTCCTTTATCACAAAGCCTATATTCCATAGTATTCAACACAATATTTCTTGTTTTTTGCCTATTAACACTCTTTTATTCATTTGGTCATTCCTACATTCCACAAACATGGATTAGTCACCTTTTTTTTCAGATTTTTTTTAATTTCAGAGAGAGAGAGAGAGAGCACAAGTCAGGGGAGAAGGAGAGAGAGTAGTTCATTCCCCACTGAGCAGGGAGCCCGATGTGCGCCCGTACCAGGACCTTGGAATAATGACCTGAACCAAGGTCAGATGCTTAACTGACTGAGCCACCCAGGCGCTCCTGGATTAGTCAATTATGACATGCACCACACTTTGTATTTATGAGTAAGGACCTCCTTTTTAAATTTCCCTAAATTTCTGAGTAGAGACTTTATCAAATGAGAAGTATTAATATGAGAGAGTAAATTTACCAAAATTTTATTTTAACTAACATTTTGGAAGTGTTCTTTTGCATCAAGGTACATGTCAAACTGTTTACCTTCACCGTTGATCAACTTTTAATAAATGGTAGGAAGTCCTTAATGAGTTTGTCTCCAATCTCCTTTTTAAGATTGGGATTTTGGCCATAATGTTCTCCAGGAGCAGGGCTGATCATCGGTGGCAAGATACGGTAGACAAGGAATGAGTCAGAATCTGCACCCTGCGCCCAAGCCAGGGGCAAGGGCCGAGAGGGTGATACAGGTAAAGAGGTAGATTCCAAAGACACAGCTGCGCACTAAAGGACATGAGAATGTTCAAAGATGACGCAGGTAACAAATGATGTTGGGCAATCTTGTGAGGCGGAGAGAGGAACACTGAGGGATCAGGTAGCAGTAATAATAGGGGGTGTCAGGTGAGCGGCTGGGCCTCCGCAGGGATCTGTCCCCTGGTGGGAGGACAGTCATCCTGGCCTGAAGCACGGCCAGGGAAGTGTTTGGACATCTTGGACTATATGGTATCTTCTGCAAATCGTGACTGCAGTAGGGGGAGGACATGCTCCTGGAGGCAGAGCCTCGTCCAAACTACCAGCTCCTGTTTACTCTCCCTGCCATGGCCTGGCTCAGAAAAGAGAGTCAGAAATATTTCGTGTG
>NW_019154175.1:3402125-3483257 GCF_002288905.1 Enhydra lutris kenyoni
GGCTCAGTCATTATTGTAAAAATCGGTCTGAGTTAAACCAAATAATAAATACCCTTAACAGAAAAAAAAATGGGAAAACTGTTTCGTCACCAGTAATAAAATACATAAAGTATGTAAATGATTCCAATGGACTTCAGCAAACTCTAGCTTCTCCAGGGATCATGATGTTACCAGAGTAGAGAAAATCGTGCATTTATGAGACGAAAATCACCACCCACATGTGAACACATTAAAGCCAAGCAAATGCATCTGTTTTCCGGACCCACACAGTCATGAGAAGCCAGACATGGCTCAAGCAGTAGCAAAGCACTGGGCAAGGGGTGCGGACTCCCGGATGAGAAAGTCTGGCAGCAAGTGAGTTCTAGAAGGAAATTGAAGGAAACTGAAGGAAAAGGCCCATTTCACATGCCCTGGGGATCCCATTCTATTCCTAGCTGAGACTAAGAACAGACAACCACAGCAGAACCCATTCCGTCCGTGTGGGGCCACGTTCATCAAACAATTCAGAGACATTTGAGGACCTGAAATGTGACGACTTCCACAATGTTTGTGTTTTGGGATGGAGGCTGCAGAAGGGTGACATGTTCCCAAGTCATCACAAGTGCAAGTTTCCACCAAAATCCATTTTATACCAAGTTCCAGCAGCCATCTGGGACGGCCTGTGCCTAGTGCCCTGCTTCCGGAGTTACCCCTAGAAACAGAGCAGTGACTGCTTACACTTTATAGTCTTGTAAGCAAGTTTCTCAGGCAACAACGCTCAGTTTCAGGGAGAAAGGTGATGGGCATCAGGCACTACAAAGAATATAACACAAATCTTTAATTTTTTAAACAGCAACGTAAAGATAAATATTAGCCCACACTCTCTTTCAAAGAATCTCTCTTTCATAGGAATCTTTAAAAAGTCCAATTATCTTAAACAGGAGAAAAACTTTGCTGAGCTTGATGGTGTTTCTTCAAGTTTCAGGAATGTGAGCATCTCCATCGAGTCACCCCCTCTGGTGACTCAGAGTGCAGCCCAGGCCAGCGGCAACATCGCTGGGCGCTCATAATAGACTGAGGATATCTGTCTCCGCACCAGACCTATGACTCAGAATCTGCATTTTAACAAGACCCCAGGTGATTAATGTGCACATGAACGTTAGAGAAGCATTGTTCTAGATTGTAAAGGAGGAAGGTATAACAATCCACATGAGAGAGACTTGAGCTTTGAAACAACATAGAACCTAAAGAGTTTGATAAAATAGTTCAATGTCCTGACGTGAAATAATTTAGAGAATCTAAAATTGATAAAGCTGTTCTAGAATACTGATTTTCTAACGGAGTATGTTCCTGTCATGAAAAGGGTAACATATATCCTAAAATATTCTTCATAAATTAGCTCATTAGGCATTTATGAATTTTCCTTCCCACACTTTTTTTTTTTAAGATTTTTTTTTTTTAATTTACTTGACAGACAGATCACAAGTAGGCAGAGAGGCAGGCAGAGAGAGACAGGAGGAGGAGGCAGGCTCCCTGCTGAGCAGAGAGCCCGATGCGGAACTCGATCCCAGGACCCTGAGATCATGACCTGAGCCGAAGGCAGAGGCTTTAACCACTGAGCCACCCAGGCGCCCCCCCACACTCTTTTTAAAAAAACTCTTTTCCCTCCAAATTATGCTACTATATAAAGGATTAATTACATTGCACCAGTTAAAGATATATTTTTCTGAAAATATTTAAAAATTTTATTATTGCAATATCCTGTTTACAAAGAAAATTTGGATGGTAAGCAGTCAAGTATGGCCTTTTAAAAAAATTGAAAGATAATTGACATAGACCATTGTTTTAGCTTTAGATGATCACATAATAATTTGAGAAATATATATATTGCAAAATAGTCACAATAAGTTTAGTTACCATCCACCACAATACAGTTACAAATATATTGCGGGTGTGTGACAGACACTTTAAAGATATACTCCCTTAGCATCTTTCAAATACGTCATATGGTATTATTAATTATAGTCACCGTTCTGTCAATTATGTCCTCCGCGATGTAGTACATCCTACAAACTGCAAATCTTTTGACCACCTTCACTCAGTTCAACTAACACCCCTTCTCCCCATCCTCCCCCACTCCGCTCCATCTCTGGCACCCACCAAACTTTTCTCTGTATCTATGAGTTCATTTTTTTAAGATTCCACGTATAAGTGATATCATAAAGTATTTGTCCTTCTCTGCTTTATTTCACCTGGCATAATGCTCAAAGGTCCATCCATGTTGTCACAAATGGCAGGATTTCCTTTTCTATGGCTGAATAACATATCATCAGATGATGGAATCTATATAATGGGCTATACAATTATGTATAATATTGCATTATACACTTAAATGTACCACATTCTATAATATATATGTATATAGTATATACACAGACACTATATTTTCATTTTATGGTGTATATATGTACCATATTTTCTTTATCCATTTATTCACTGATGGATATTTAGGTTGTTTTCATGTCTTATTTGTAAATAATGCTGCAATGAACACTGGTGTGCAAGTGTATTTTCAAAACAGTGATATCATCTCCTTCAGATAAATACCTATAAATGGAATTGATGGGTAAGTTATTTCTATTTTTATTTTTTTCAGGAACCTCCATACTATTTTCCATATGGTACACTAATTTACATTCCCACTAATAGGGTACAAGGGTTCCCCTTTCTACTGTCATATCTTTTTGAAGTAGCCATTCTAACAGTTGTGAGATAATATCTCTTGGTGGTTTTGATTTGCATTTCCCTGATGTTTAGTGATGTTGAACATCTTTTCATACACCTGTTGGCAATTTCTATGTCTTCTTTAGAAGAATGTGTATTCACATTGTTTGTCCATTTTTTTAAAAAAAGTGAGGTATAATTTACATATAACACATCAGTTTCGGGTGTACAATATACTTAAATAAGATTTGTACATTTGCAAAATTATAGCCATGAATAAATCTAGTTAGCATCCATCACCATACAGTTATAATTCTTTTCTTATTATGAAAACTTTTAAGGTCTACTCTTAGCAACCTTCAAATATGCAATACAGTATTATTAACCATATTACCATGCGGTGCATTACATTCTGTGACTTATTTGTAACTGGAAGTTTGTACTTTTTTGACCTCCTTCACCCATATCACCCACCCCTGCCACCCGCCTCGGCAACCAGTAATTGGCTCCCTGTATCGAAGAGTTGTGTTTTTGTCTTTTCAAGAGACCACATATAAGTGAGATCATATGCTATTTGTGTTCTCTGTCTTACTGCACTTAGCCAAATGCCCTCGACGTCCATCCATGTTGTCGCAAATAACAAGATTTCCTCCTTTTTTTATGGCTGAATAATATCCCATTGTATATGTACCACTGGTTCATTATCCACTCATCTATTGATGAACATGTAAATCACTAATTCCATTTCACTATGATCTTTTCCCCAGGCTTTATCTTGTTCTTTCATTTGGAACATGTTCCTTTGTTTCTTACGTTTCTTGACCTTGTTGGTTTCTAGGTGTTCGACGAAACAGCTCTCCCAGTCCTAAAGCAGCACCCTGGTGTAGGGATATAACTTATCGTTCAACCCAGCCCTAGCTCTTGGTGGTCTCTCAAACCTTTGGGATTGTCCAAGCTGCCAACTTTGTTCTCAGTGGCTCTCAGGAGTTGAGGGTGTTGTCAAGACTTGTCAGTGTCCAGGAGAGGAAGACCCCAGTCAGCACCTAGGCTGATTGGAAGCCAGTCCCTTGGGTGCCAGCTTAGAAAGCATGCAAATATACCTCCTTCAGGGGAATGCTGGGCACTGGACGCTTCGGGGTGCTCCCTCTGTATGGGGCCCTCTGGCGATAGTCAGTTAAGAGCCATTGCTTTATTTGTTACTGTCCCGCTGACCACCAGGGCTGGTTATCAACGGATATGTCCTCTGGGTAGCAGCCACAAAAGCTGGGGCATCAGCCATGTACACAAGCTCCTTTCCCAGAGACATGTACAACCTGGGGCTGGGCAGAAGGAGAGTTTGAAGAAGGTGCCTGTCAGTCTGCCAGTCTCTGGGGAGGACTGTCTTGGGCTTACCCACGTGTGTCTCATTAGAAGCCTATTCCTTAGGCCATAGCTATGCAGATAAGCTAAAAGGCCTGTCACAGAAAGACTGGGATGACTTCAGTCGGCCACCTCTGTGCTGTGTCCTGGACTGGGCAGCCGGTTAACAACGGTCAGTTTGTTAAAGTCCTGTGTGACCTGCAGATGTAAGCCCCACGGGCCACCTGATAGCTGCGTGGGCTTCTTTCCTGGAGCTGCTGGCAATATGGAGTCCAGCAGAGGGACAGACGAAGACAGCGAGGTGTCTGGAGAGGACCGCAGTCAGCCGTTTTTTAGTTAGAAGCCTGTCCCTCAGGCCTCAGAGACGTGGCTATGCTAATAGGCCACCTTCCAGAAAGACTGGTGGCACATTTCAGTTGGCTGCCTCTGTGCTGTGTCCTGGGCTGTGGCTCGTTAACAGGTCCTTCTCTGTTATGGCCTGTGGGACCTGCAATGTCAGCCTCCCTGGTCACCAGTGCCAGGCAATCAAGCGGTGTTCCCTGGGTGGCAGCTATAAACGCCAAAGCCCTGGATGTGTGCACAAGCTCCCTTCTGAGAGACCCCAGCAGCTGAGAGCAGGCAGAGGGGCGGCAGGAAGATGGGGCCCTCCAGCCTCCATGGGCTTTGAAGAGTATTTCAGCCGGGTCCTAGGTGAGGGTGACATTAGATACCTGCCCTTCAGCCTAAAGCTTTTAAGAGAAGCAAACAGGTCTCTTTCACAGAAAGACCAGGCATTTCAGTCAGCTGCCTCTCCACTGGACCCTGGGGGGTTATCCACACGGCCACTTCAGGAACTGTTTCTTGGTTCGCTATAACCTTATAGACATAAGCCCTATTGGCTTTCAAAGCTAGATGTGTTTGCAGACCCATCTCTCAGGTGTAGGTCTTAAAAGATGGGGTGCCAGATGTGGGGTTCAAACATTTTTCTTCCCACGAAGCTCAGACTTGAGTTCCCGCCTGACCATGTGGGTTACCACGTTTGGGGAGGATTTTATGGTGAGATACTATCTCAGTCTCTCCTACCCATTTTGATGTACATTTTTGTGTTTTTTAAAAGTAGGCTCCATGCGCCATGTGGGGCCTGAATTCACAAGCCCAAGATCAAGAGTCAGATGCCCCACTGACTGAGCCAGTCAGGTGCCCCTTGATGTGGGTTTTTTATCCACCGAATGTGTAGGAGTTCATCAAGTTAGTTTTCAGATTTCTTCCAGAGGGAACAGTTCTGTACGTAGCTGTAGATTCTGTGTGTTTGAGAAGAGATGAGTTCAGGATCCTCTTATGATGCCATCTTAAACCAGAGGCTCAGGTTACAAGACCCATTACTGGCAACTATAGAGAGTTTAAGTAATACTTGCTAAGGACCCAGTAAGTATTTTGACACAGAGAATTTAAGCAAAAAAGGAAAATAAGAAGCAGAAAGCTATTTTGTTTTGCTTTCTCGAGAAGTTATTTCTACACAAAACTTTTGGACTTGTAAAATTATTCCACTATTTCCTTCTCATGCTATTGTGTATATGTACTAAAAAATATACTACTGATTGAGAAATCCAATATGTATATCAAAAAATACAAGATTGAAGATTCAAACAAAGGCACTGTGGTTTAAAAATAATAACCAATAATATAAAAAAGTTTGAGTCCTTTACATGTAAAGAATATACTTTTTTTTTCTTAAAGATTTTATTTATTTATTTGACAGACGGAGAGAGATCACAAGTAGGCAGAGAGGCAGGCAGAGAGAGGAAGGGAAGCAGGCTCCCTGCTGAGCAGAGAGCCCAATGTGGGGCTCCATCCCAGGACCCTGGGATCACGACCTGAGCTGAAGGCAGAGGATTTAACCCACTGAGCCACCCAGACGGCCCTAAAGAATATGCTTTTATATATAGCCTAAACCAGATGATTAATCAAAAGGCAAAATATATCATAAAACCATGAATACCAAGAGCCTTAAAATTATTAGTGTTTTTTTTTTAAAGATTTTATTCATTTAATTTGTCAGAGAGGGAGAGTGAGAGAACACAAGCAGGGTCATCAGCAGGCAGAGGGAGAAGGAGAAGCAGACTCATTGCTGAGCAGAGAGTCTGAGATCATGACCTGAGCTGAAGGCAAACAATGACTGAGCCACCCAGGCATCCCTAAAATGATTAGGTTTGATGTTAGAGCTATTTCCCAAGCTACAGGGAAAGGAAATTACTAAAAATCACTAAAAAATCAGAAATTTCAAAGCACCTAATCTTGGTCTATGCTCCAGGATTTGTTCTAAGTCTCTTACTAAATTGAAAGACATTTCACTAAAATTTTAAGTTTGATGTTTAAAAGCCCTATTCTCGATAGGAGATATGTACTTACACACTTTTTTTTCTATTATAAGCCTCCCGTTTTTTTCAGTTTTATAGATTAAAAACAAAGATAAAGTTAATGAGGTGCCTTGTAAATCATACCCCTCAGTAATGTTAAGTTTAATCCCATCAGTTTTACTGAAACCCGGTAAATTAAGAGAACATAAGAGGGAAATCAAATAGTGCTGTTTTTCCTTCCCTAGTTCAACAAGTATAAATAACAGCTCTACATAAAAACAAATCAAATTGGGTATTTTTTTTTTTTAAGATTTTATTCATCCACTTGACAGACAGAGATCACAAGTAGGCAGAGAGGCAGAGAGAGAGAGGAGGAAGCAGGCTCCCCGCTGAGCAGAGAGCCCGATGCGGGGCTCGATCCCAGGACCCTGGGATCATGACCTGAGCCGAAGGCAGAGGCTTTAACCCACTGAGCCACCCAGGTGCCCCTCAAATTGGGTATTTGAATGAGAACCTACATAGCTTCTTAAAATTACCTAAGTTACCCAGACATATGGAAACTTTCATCATAAAAATTTCAAGGAATACAACTGTCCAAGCCTCCACCGTGGGCGGTTCTAAATTTAATCTTGGCCACTAGTCCAATGTAGGACGCAGGGTAAACCTAGGTCCATGATTTGCTACACAACTTAAATCTCAAATCCCACCAAAACGTTTCTTGCAGCCCTAACAGCTGCAGCCACTCTGCAGCGAGCCCTCTGACTGCAGGGACGGTAAGAGCAGCCCAAGGCTGTTCCAGTAAACACAAGCAAACGGATGAGGCGCTCATGCAGGCACAGTTTCCGAAAACGCGGTATGCGGGACAAACAGAAGTGCTGCACGAAAGGATGTCAAGAGTGAGCAGGACCATGAGTTAGAAGAACATGCTTTTATTTACCCTTTCTCTCCCCTTTGAAAACATCTATACAGGCAGGTGCAAAGTACGGCAAGGCCAACAACTGCAAGAGACCAGGAGACAAAGGACATAAAACTTGGAAAGCTGGGTGTCAAGATTCAAGATTTAGCAGCAGAAATAAGTAAATGCTGGTTGCATTGCAGTTGTTAGAAAATGTTATTTTACTTAAGCACCTATCTATTCATGTTCCCTCTGGACTCTCTTACTATCTAAGGCCCATTCCCTGGAGCCACTGGACTAGTCCACAGGAAGCCAGAGAAGAATCCTTGCTTCGTTTAGAAAATTACCCGAAGCATCTCTGGGATGCAAACTCGTGCCCAATCATCCTGAAAACACATGTAACGTTTAGGGTTTGTGACTAAGCGGACATGTACAGTATAAAAGACTACACATTCGCCAGCAAAACGCAGTGTGTCATACCAAGGTCAGGCTGTTCTAGACTGGTGGACTTCATTTCAAGCTACAGAAACTGAAAAGTCATTTAAAAAATAACGCACTTCTTGCAGTTGCATTTTGATTAAGTGGCACCAACGTTCGGGCTACTTACGAAGAGTAAGAACAATCACAGCGATGATGCCTGCATCTGAGAAAAAAATGAAAACTGTTTGAAGACTGAGCACACAAGGGTCCCAGACGGTAGATGCATTTAATTTTGATCAGATCATCTAACGCCACGTCGGAGAAGTTGCTCCTCAGTCTAGTTTCAGGGTGAGTGCTAGCGTGTCTAGCTCATTCTGATCACAGAATCCTTCTAATCAGATTCCATGGTTAGGATCCATCTTAGGAAACTCTTCACTGGAACCTGACTTTTCATGGCTTTGTGCTGTCGGAGCTGTACCAGGTTACTTCGTAAATTAAAGCTCACCAGGACTATCAGAATTCCCTAGATTAGAGGAAATGACCTATGGGTCTCCATACACAGTACCACTTAGGTTTAGCATGTTAACTGGACTACTAAAATTTAAAACTAGAAATGTCCAATTTTGTGAAACTTGGTTCCTTCCTTAACTACCAATGATTGAAACACAATAGATATGTCCAATCAGAACTCCAAGGCCTCATAATGCAGAGTAATTAGTAGCCAAGATAATACCTAATTCCTCAAAGTCTTCAAGTGTTAGTCGGTCACTGGGCTCGGGATAGCCTAGGGGAAAAAATGGAAATAAGTTAAAAAAGAAAGATAGCCAAAAGCTTTAAGGTCCATAAATTCACTGGTTTTATTTTTTGCTTTTGTATGAAACTACTTTTAATTTCATTTTCCTTAATGGTTATCAATAAAAGTGCTGTCATCAATTATAAATTTATATTTGATGTCATCAACAATATTCTTCCTGTCCACTGATATTTCCTGTGACAATATTCTGTGGTATAGGAAGCAAACTTATCACTACCATAGCCTTAAAATTAGCCTGAATTCAACATGATTCTACTTAAAATTAAAAAAATAGTGGAGGACTTTGAAATAATTTGGAAGCTGATCTGGAATAGAAAGTCTCTTCAACATAACAAAAGCCACTTATGAAAAACCCATCGCCAACATCAAATTTAATGGTGAGGGACTAAAGTTTTTCCCTTAAGACCTGGAACAGGGGGTGCCTGGGTGGCTCAGTCCGTTAAGCAACTGCCTTTGGCTCAGGTCGTGATCCTGGAGTCCCAGGATCAAGTCCCAGGATCGAGTCCCGGGATCGAGTCCCGCACCGGGCTCCCTGCTCAGCAGGGAGTCTGCCTCTCCCTCTGACCCTCTCCCCTCTCATGCTCTCTCTCTCTCTCTCAAATAAATAAATAAATAATCTTAAAAGAAAAAAGATCCGGAACAGGACAGGGTGCCTGTGTTTGCCACTTCTATTCAACATATTTATTGCAAGTTCATATCAGAACTAGTTGAAAAAGAAATAAAAAACATCTAAATTAGGAAGAAATAAAATGACCTCTATTCATAGGTGACACGATCTTTTACATAGAAAACTCTAAAGATTAAACACACACACACACACACACACACACACACAGACCTGGTGGAACTAATAAATGAATTCATTAAAGTTGCAGGATACAAAATCAACATGCAAAAATCAACTGCATTTCTACACACTAACAATCAGCAATCTAAAAAGGAAATTAAGAAAACAATTCCATTTATAATTGAATCAAAAAGAGCAAAAGACTTTGGAATAAACATGACAAAGGAGGTAAAGGGCTTGTTACACTGAAAATTCTAAGCTAAAGCAGAAAGAAATTTAAAAAGACATAAAAAAAGGGAAAGCAATCCCTATGTTTGTGGATTGGGGGACCTACTAAAGTTAAGATGTAAACATGATAAAAAACAATCTACAAATGAAATGCAACCCCTATCAAAATTCTAATGATGCTCTTTGCAGAAAAAGAAAAATCCATCTGAAAATTCATATATAATCTCAAGGGACTAGGAATAGTCAAGGCAACCATGAAAAGAGAAAGAAAAGATGAAAGGACTCATATTTCCTGATTTCAAAACTTACTATAAAGCTACAATAACCAAAACAGAATGGTGCTGGCATAAAGACAGACCTAAAGACAAATGGAACAGAAGCCACAAAATAAACCTTTGGGTATGTTGTAAAGTAATTCTCCACAAGAGTACTGACAAACTTCAGTAGGGAAAGAGCAATCTTTTCCACAAATGGTTTTGAAAACTGGATAACTACATACACAAAAGGATGACTTTTAACCCTTGCCATTCACCAAATATAAAAATTAACTCAAAATGGATCAAAGACCCTAAAAATTTAAAACTATAAAACCCTCAGAAGAAACTAAGACAAACTTGATGATGTGGCACCTGGCAATGATTTATTGAATGTGACACCAAATGCACAGGCAACAAAAGAAAAAAACAGATAACTTAGACTACATCAAACATAAAAAAAATCTGTACATCAAAGGACACTAACAATAGAGTGAAAAAGCAACCAACAGAATGGGAGAAAATATCTGAAACTCGTATAATAAGGGATTAATATCCAAGATATAAAAGGAACTCCTAAAATTCAAAACCAAAACAAAACAAAACAAAAAACACAACACAATCCATCAAAAATGAACAAAGGACTTGAATAGACTTTTCTCCAAAAAAGATATACAGAATGCCAATACGCACAGGAAAAGATGTGCAACACGTTACTAATCGTTAGGGAAATGCAGATAAAAATCACAATGAGATTCTACCTCATATATTACCTAACACACAGTATGATCATTATTTTCATAAAGCAGAAAATAGTTGGTGGGAATACAAGCTGGTGCAGCCACTCTGAGAAACAGTATGGAGGTTCCTCAGAAAGTTGAAAATAGAGCTACCCTACAACCCAGCAGTCGCACTACTGGGTATTTACCATAAAGATACAAACGTAGTGATCTGAAGGGGCACGTGCACCCGAATGTTAATAGAAGCAATGTCCACAATAGCAAAACTATGGAAAGAACCTAGATGTTCACCAACAGATGAATGGATAAAGAAGACGTGGTATATATATATATATATATATATATATGCAATGGAATACTATGCAGCCATCAAAAGAAATGAAATCTTACCATTTGCAATGACATGGATGGAACTAGAGGGTATTATGCTGAGCCAAATAAGTCTATCAGAGAAAGACAATTAGCATATGATCTCCCTGATATGAGGAATTTGCGAGGCAACATGGGGGGGTTTGGAGGGTAGGAAGGAAAAAATGAAACAAGATGGGATCAGGAGGGAGACAAACCATAAGAGACTCTTAATCTCACAAAACAAATTGAGAATTGTCAGGGGGAGGGGGTTAAGGAGAGGGTGGTTGGGTTATGGACATTGGGAAGGGTATGTGCTATGGTGAGTGCTCTGAAGTGTGTAAGACTGATGATTCACAGACCTGTACCCCTGGGGCTAATAATACATTTTATGCTAATAAAAATAAATAAATAAGTAAATGAAAAAAAAAGCAGAAAATAATACGTGTTGGCAGAGGTGAAGAAACTGGAACTCTTGTGCATTGCTGGTGGGAATGTAAAATGTATATCCACTGTGGAAGACAGTACAGTTGTTCCTCAAAAAAGTAAACACAGAATCATCATATAACCAGAAATTCTATTCCTAGGTATACAGTACCCCAAAACTGCTAACAGGGACTCAAAATTGAAAATTTTCTATTTTCAAGTTTACCATTGAAAACAGGATTCAAACATTTGGAAGCCAATATGCAGAGAAACATTACTCAGATTAGCCAAAATGTGGAAACAACCCAGATGTCTATCAACAGATGAATGAATAAACAAAATATACAAAACAATTCATATTATTCTGCCATAAAAAGGAATAAAGTTCTGATCCATGCTACAAGGTGGATGAACCTTGAAAACATTATGCTAAATAAAATGAGGCAGAAATAATTCCATTTCTATGAAGTACCTAGACTAATCAAATTCATAAAGACAGAAAACAGAATTTTTACCAGGGCTGGGTGGTGGAGGGAACTGAGAGTTACTGTTTAAAGACTATAATGTTTTAATTTGAGATGATGAAAACGTTTTGTAGACAGGTAGTAGTGATGGTTACAAACAATGTGGATGATGGGGCGCCTGGGTGGCTCAGTGGTTAAAGCCTCTGCCTTCAGCTCAGGTCATGATCTCAGGGTCCTGGGATCGAGTCCCGCATCGGGCTCTCTGCTCAGCAGGGAGCCTGCCTCCTCCTCTCTCTCTGCCTGCCTCTCTGCCTACTCATGATCTGTCTGTCAAATAAATAAAAAAAAAAAAAAAAGAAAGAAAACAAACAATGTGGATGCAATAATGCCCTGAAATGTATACTAAAACAGTCCAAACATTTCTGAAAAGGAAGTATTCTGCCAGATATTAAAACAGATCATAGAGTGGAAAAAAGTGATTCAGTGCTGTTATGAGAATGGTCAGAGTTCAAGGAAACAGAAAGCTGACTGGAACACCTATGAATTTAATGACAAAAAAATTGGCACTTGAAAACAGTTGGAGAAAGAACAACTTATTCAACAAATGTTACTTTGCCACTGGGTGGGTGTGGGTAGAGGGGAGAGGAACTGGATCTCACTCCAGACACCGTAATGAATTTCAGATGCACTAATGATTTAAATGCAAAGACTGCGATCAGAACTCAGGGTTGAAATGTTTAGGAAGTTGTAGCATGAGGAAGACCTGAAGCTTTTATAAGAAAGACACAACATACATAGCTACTAGAGAAAAGATCATTACATACATTAATCCATCTACCTACTGATGTAAAATTTCTATACATGTAAAAGACCACTAACAGAACAGTTAAATAAATAAATACAGTATACCTTTCAAAGTCATCACTGAAAAGAATAACAGTGAATCTAAATATAATCCCAATATAAAACATTAAGTGGAAAAATTGTAAGTTTCAGAAAAATATATACAATATGATGTCAATTTTGTTTGAGATAAAAGAAAAAATACTCAACTATATGTATAATTACACATCTAAGGAATGCTGATGCACTAATAAACTAATGAGGAGACTTGAGTAAGCAGAGCCCTAAACTATTAACCGTGATTAATTCAGGTAATAGACTAGAGAGAAAGAAGTATAATTCTTTACATGTCTATTTTCATAGTGTTTGAAAATTTACGAAAACATATCCATATACCACTCATGCAACAAAAAGTTATAAAAAGCAATCTAGGGGCACCTGGGTGGCTCAGTCAGTTAACCGCCTGCCTTTTGCTGAGGTCATGATCTGGGGGTCCTGATGGAGCCCCGGGTCAGGCTCTCTGCTAAGCTCCCTGCTTTTCCCTCTCCCTCTGCTCCTCCCCTCTCCTCATGCACTCTCTTTCCCTCTCCCTCAAATAAATAGATAAAATCTTTTATAAAAGCAATCTATAATTAGTAGCATACAATAAACAATCTTAAAAGAAACTGACTAGTGAAAAGGCCAAAAAACCCCTGAAAGAATGTTCACTTCATATGAAAAAGGCTTTAACTTAAAATGAGCTCTCACAAATCAACAAGAGAAATATTTTAGAAACCTAATTTTTAAAAAATGAGCAAAAGTTATGGATAAATCAATGTAGAACAAAAAAAGTTCAGCTTCATTGATAAATTCTAGAAATGCAAATTAGAACAAGACATAACTTTGTACTCATCACCTTATCAAGTTGTTAACAATAAAAGCAAGAGAAAGAATTAGTGTACCTGGGTACTTTGAAACTGGAGGTTTGGTTGGATAAGTAGGTTTGAAACCTGGAAAAATAAATTTGATTCAATTCACCAGCCTTATCATTATAAAATTATGGATTTAATATTAATTTCTTATTTTTTATTTCTTAAAAACATCCATTATTTCTCAAAATGAAAAACACACCTGCTTTCCAAACTTTGGAATTCTACTTCTGGGAATTTAACTTAATACATATTTGCACAAGTACATAAGCATGCATATATATAAGAATGTCCACCAAAACCTTGTGTTTTATACGGAAATCCTAGAAGTTAACTGATAGTAAATTATAAAAATAATGTGCTCAGAGTAAACACACATATCTTAAAAAAAAATACCATCCAGGTAGTATCATACTACATAAGAAGTTGTATCTTTTTCTTATCTGCCTAGTATTTCTTGGGCCTTTTAAAAAATATTTGCACATTTAGTTCTGCCTTAACACCATTATATGTTGCTGACGCTTTTGATATAGTCTTTTTCTAACCAATGATAAAAAATGATTAACAATCCCCTAGGGAGTTTTGATTTTATTTTTTTAAAAGATCCCTATAGTTTCTCTTCACAAGCTTTTTCTCACAATTCTTTCAAAAACTAAACTCTAGGGGCACCTGAGTGGCTCAGTCAGTTAAGTGTCTGCCTTTGGCTCAGGTCATGATCTCAGGGTCCTGGGATCTTACCCACATCAGGCTCTTTGCTTTGAGGGGACCCTGCTTTTCCCTCTTTCTCTGACCCTTCCCCCACTTGTGATTTCTTTCTCTCAAATACATAAATAAAATCTTAAAAAAAAACAACCTAAACTCTATCAGTGTTTTATAAACTCTTTCTGAAATGCTTATACTTCAACTCCTTCAAAAGAGCATCTCAACAAACACCGCACCACAGTGTATATGTCCACCAGGCCCATGTGAGTAAACATGAATGGGTCAAGGAGTATAAATTTCATATGCAATCTTATCAGTCCACCAAAAATGTATTTCTTTCCCTCCAAACCTCACAGCACTCAACTAAAGTACACAAGGAGGCTATCAGGTACTAGGTTTATAGGAATTATAAAAAGAAGTATTCTCATTACCATGTTAATATGCATAATTCTCCCAAATCCTTTAAAATAGTATGGCCATAGGAAATATATAAACAAATTAAAAGCCAGTATTCATGATCTGTTTGAGTTCAACACCTCCATGAAATCGTAAAGTCCACCAAATGAGGTGACTTGAATAAGCAGAGCCAAACTAGGACCCTGATGAGGTCAGCCCAGGCTAATGCTCTTCCCACTATTCTGTTGTCTTGTGTTTTCTGAGACAGAGAGAGGCCAGAGAGAGCAGCCCTCAAATCAGGAAGATATTTCCTTCCATTAGAGCAAAATCAGCTTTCAAGTCTTACGTAGAGTAGCTGACAAGTAGTCCCTGCAACAAATCCTCCATTTCATTTTAATGAAGAACGATTTTTCCTGCCTTTTGGTTGCTTTGAAATTTAGGTTCAATTGCCAAATAAAAACACCTAATAAAAACAAAAACAATAATTGTATGAAGCGGCAAGGGCTGGGGATGAGGGAAGACATTCAGGCCTTTTTCTGGAGATAGCAGAAATTTCCCAGTTTAAATTATGCTACATAGAAACAAAAACAAAAACAAAACCAAAATACTAAACTGGATGCAGTCCAGCAACTGAGACATAGTCCTGCATCAGGAAGACACTCTAAAGGAGCCAACAGATCACCTTTAAAAGGAATAAAACAGCAAAGTCAATGACATGTTAAAAAATAGAAGCCATAGGGGTACCTGGGTGGCTCAGTGGGTTAAAGCCTCTGCCTTCAGCTCAGGTCATGATCCCAGACTCCTGGGATCAAGCCCCACATGGGGCTCTCTGCTCAGCTGGGATCCTGCTTCCATCTCTCTCTCTCTCTCTGCCTGCCTCTCTGCCTACTTGTCATCTCTGTCTGTCAAATAACTAACTAAATAAATAAATCTTAAAAATAAAATAGAAGCCATAGACCTTCCTCTTCACTAGTATTAATTTGAGTGATGCTGTAAGTCATATGAGCTACCCTTAGAAGTTTCCTATATGCCAGGCACTGTGCTAAGTGCTAAATGTATCCCATTTTCACTTTATGTAACTTGCCCAAGTTTACATACATTTTGATATCTGCGAACTATGCCAGATAGTTTTAGAGTAACTATATATAACAACCAAAATGGCTATAAACATGTCCTTCATCCTTTCGTTACTAACAATGATGAATGAATATAAATCAAACAACAGTAAAGGATTCTTTGTTAAATATACGCAGGAAAGGACTAATCTGAATGACTCAAAGTTGGAGGTTTTACATTGGGAGAAACTGATACTGAAAAACCAAATAACATAGAATCAACTACTTGGGCATTACCGCTGTCATTTATATGAATTATGCCTTTCATTCTTGACTTATTCATGTAAAAATTCTCATGCTTCAATTGACTCTAAAAGTGGTCGCTGTGCATTCTTTAAAATACTACCCAAGAGAAACTTATATACCCGTGTGATGTACATGATCTGTTAAGACCTGAAAACATACAAAATCACAACACAGAAATCATCTCATGCCTCCATCATGGGAATAAACACAAGACAGAGTTAAATACTAAAATTTCTTCTTTTCAAGGACTCAATGTCATTGATATTGAATGATGCCAAAGAAATAATAAAAGCTAACACAAAAAGATGGAAAAAGACATTTGTACCTCTGATACATTTTGGCATCGCAGGCTCCCAAGTACTATTCCCACCACAGAATACTGGGTTGCTGCCATTCAGATAGAAGCCTGGGAAGCATTCAAATAGAACCGTAGCTTGGTAGGAATATTTGTTGTTGATTCCTGATACCATTCTTCCATGTTCAAGTACTGGATATTCACATTTGACCACTGAAAAATGGAGAAATTAATGGAAAGCTGCTTGAACACAGGAGCAGAAAAAATAGCACAAGGTAATAATTTCCATCAGGAAGAAACATACAAGGAATAAAAGCGCAGGTGTTAATTAAAAGGAAAAAAAAACCCACCAAATAAACCTGTATGCATATATATATTTTAGCTCTTGGGAGACAGATTTAGAGAAATCCAATAACTTTTTTCCACCTAAAAAAGACTGGCATTACAGTTTATTGGCTTTCCTACACTTTTTTCCCATTACTGATAAGGTTTGAGAAAGGCCTGACCACCACATACAAATCTGGGGTAAGTTCAAGAGCAACTTTTAATGTTCTTTGCCCTAGGGGTTTTTTTCAAGGTCATGTTGACACTGATTGCAGTAGCCTGGTTTTCTAGAAAGGTAGGAAACACCTTCTGAGAAGGCAATACTTGAGCTCAAAGTTAAAAGTTGAAAAGCAGGCAGCCATGCAAAGAGAGGCAAAAAGGAAGTTCTCAGGTAGCAATAACATACACAAATGGAATGTTCAAGAAATGCAAAGGCCAATGGAGTTAGGGCAGCGTTTTCCAAACATCTTGGCCGGCAATCCAGAGATCAAACAACACACTTCTTGCTGTATACCAGTATATGAGCACACAGGCCTGAAATACAAGTTAGCCTCATACCGGAGGACTCTGCTAGTTCCCATTCTACTCTCCCTCTTAAGAAGTACACACGGCTCATGACCTCATAGATTGATTTCAGAATCGACTCATGGGCTTGGGAGAATTTGGAAACAAAACCACAGGGCTGAGCAGTGAGTACGACAGAACATGCTATGATATTAAATACGAGCAGTAGATAAGGGCCGGAGAGTGGACAGCCTTTTCAACCAGAGGACTGCTCTTCCTCTGTTCCCAGGGATTCTGACTTTCCAGCAGCTGTCCTTTCCCTTCAGCCCGAGGAACTTCCGGTAGCAATTCCTATAGTGCAGGTCGGCTCGTGATTCTCCGGGCTTGGGTTTAGCTCCAAAGGTGTCCTTTCCTCACCTTCTGATTTGAAAGATTTCCCCTTGATGGAGAATTCTAGATGAAACGCTGTGGGGTTTTTCCAGCAGCCTAGCAGATACTGTCTTCCAGTCTCCAGCGTTCCTCAGGACAAGTCAGCTGTCACTCTTACTCCAGGCGATGGTGGGGGGTGGGGAGGACAGTGTGACATGTGTTTATTCTCCCCTCTCCCTGATTGCTTTTCCTTGTACACCTTTTGTTTTCAGTCACTTGACCCTGGGGGGGTTCTTGGTAAATGAAAACAACGTATTTGTCCTGCTGGGGTCACTGACTTTCTTGGTTCTGTGAGGTTATTGTTTGGGGACAAATGTGATTAATATCTGGCCCATGTTTATTCAAATTGGTGTCTACCCTGTTCTTTCTCCGCTTTCTGACGCTCCAACAGCCTGTATGTTTCACTTCTTGCTACTCTTCCACAGGTCTGTAAGTCTCTCTCTCTTTCTAGTATTTCTTTTCAAATCCTGTTCTCCTGACTTCAGGTTCACCGATTTTTGCGCCGTTGTGCCAGATGGCTGTTAGTGGCCATAATGGCCAAATGTGTCGGCTAGACACAATTTCCATACAGTAAAACTCATCCTTTTAAGAATACAGCTGTATTAGGGCTGACAAATGCAAATAATCATGTAATTACCACAATAAAGACACAGACAAGTTCCATTACCCCCCAAAACATCCTCATGCCACTCTGTAATCGACCCTACACATCCCCACACAATCACCTTCACCATCAGCCAAACACTGATCTGTTTTCTATCTCTGTACAGTTGCTTCTCCAGAATGTCATAATGGGATCGCAGCCTCTGACTCTGGCTTATTTCACTCAGCATAATGCATCTGAGAGTCATTCGTGCTGCTGCATGGATTGGAGCTCACTCCTTTTTATTGCTGAGTCGCATTCTGCCATCTGGATGTACCACAGCTGCTAATCCATTTCACCAGTTGAAGGACAAGTGGGTTGTTCCCAATTTGGGGTGATTATAACTAAGGCAGCTGAACATTCTTATAAAGGTTCCTATATGCACGTTTTCATTTTACTTGGATTGATGAACTATATGGTAAGTGTACGTTTAACTTTACAATAAATGAACAAATGGGTTCCAAGTGGTCATACCACTTTGTATTCTTACCAGCGATGTACGAAAGTTCCAATTGCTCTATACCACTGCTGGTATTTGGTATTAGTCATTTGTTTTTAATTTCAGTCATTCTAATAGGTGTTTAGTGGTATCTATTTGTGGTTTTAAATTACATTTCTATAACTTCTAATTATATTGAGAAACTTTTCATGTACTTTTTTGCCACCCATATATCATGTTTACTGAAATGGGTCTACTCAAATATTTTTTTTATTTTTTAAAAATTGCTTTGTTTTCTATCTATTGAGCTTTGAGAATTCTTTATGTATCATAGTTAGAAGTCCATTATTAGATATGTGCTTTGCAAATATTTTCTCCCAGTCTATGTTCATTTTTTCCCATTCTTTTAACACTTCTTTTGTAGACCAGAAGTTTTGAGTTTGGAACATCCAATTTTTTTTTTTTCTTTAGAAGATCACACTTTATAGATTGTATTTAAGAAATCTTTGACTAGGTCACAAATATCTTGTTTGTTTTCTTGCAAAAGTCTTACAGTTTTACGTTTTACATGTAAATCTGTGGTCCAATTTTCCCCCTAAATTTTATTAATTTTTTAAAAGATTTTATTTATTAAAAGATATTTTTATAAGATTTTTTTTTATAAGATATTACTTATTATTAGGGAGCAAGTGAGCACAAGAAGGGGAGAGTGGCAGAGGGAAAGGGAGAAGCAGGCTCCCTGCTGAGCAGGGAGACCTATGTGGGACTCAGTCCCAGGACCCTGGGATCACGACCTGGGCTTAAGGCAGATGCTTAACCGACTAAGCCACCCAAGTGCCCCAATTTTATTAATTTTTAAGAATTTTAAAATTTGAGTATAGTTGACACATGTTAGTTTCAGGAGTATAACATAGCGATTTACCATCTCTACATGTTATGCTAGACTCACAAGTGTAGCTACCACTTGTCACCATACAATATTTTTGACTACATTTCCTATGCCATATTTTTATTTTCATGATTTATTCATTCTATAGTGGGAAGTCTGTATCCCTCCACTCCCCTTCACCGATTTTTTTCATCTCCCACCTTTCTTTCCTCTGGCGATCATCAGTTTGTTCTATTTATAGGTCTGCTTTCATTTTTGTTTTTTTTTTGATTTTTTTGTTTAGATTCCACATATGAGTGAAATCATATGGTATTTTTCTGTCTCAGTCTAACTTATTCCACTTAGCATAGTACCCTCTAGGTCTATCTGTGTTTTTGCAAATGGCAAAAAATCTCATCTTTTATGGCTGTGTAATACTCGTGTGTGTGTGTGTATGTGCGCGCACGCACACGCATGTGTATCATAGCTTCTTTAGACATTCATCTATTCACGGCCATTTAAGTTGCTTCTGTATCTTAACTATTGTAAATAATGCTGCAATAAATAGGAGTGCATATCTTTTCAAATTAGTGTTTTTGTTTTCTTTAGGTAAATGCCCAGTAGTGGAATTATTGAATCTCTATGATCCATTTTGAATAAACTTTGGCTTGTGTTGCTAACTTTGGTCAAGGTTTTTTTGTTTTTTCATTTTTGTTTTTGTTTTTTGGTATATGGATGTCTAATTGTGCTATACCATTTGTTAAAAACATTATTGTTTTTCCACTGAATTGTTTATATACCTGTACAGTTGAAGAAAATCAACTGGATATGTTGGCAAGCATTTAATTCTGGATTCAGTATACCATTCCCCACTACTCTATATGCCTATCCTTTCACCTTTAGCACATTGTCTTGATTATATGCCTTAAGTATATTTTACATAGTCTTAACATCAGGTAGAGTGAATCCACCAATTTTTTTCAAAATTGTTTTCACCATTCTAGTTATTTTGTCTTCCTGTATAAAGTTTAGAATCAGTTTAACTTATACAAAAAGTTCTTCTGGGATTTTTTATTGGGATTGTGCTGAGTTTAGATAAATTACAGAGAACTGATTATTATATTGAATCTTCCAAACCATAACTAACATATATCCCTCCATTTATTAAGGTTTTCTTTAATTTCCTTTATTGGTGCTTAGTAGGTTTTAGCCTTAAAAATCTTTCATATATATTGTTAGATTTATACTCAAGTATTTCATGTTTTGGAGAAACTGTAAATACTTTACAAATTTCTATTTCTAATGGTTTATTGCTAGTATATAGACATATAACTGTCTTCTGTGTTGATCTTATATTTTGCAACCTTGTTAAAACTTCAGTCTTTGGAATCTTCTACACAGACAATTGGGTCATAAGTGAACAGAGACTTTATTTGTTACTTTCCAATATGTATGCCTAATTCTTTCTTTTGCTTTGCTGTAGTAGCTGGGACATGCTGTACAATGCTGGATAGAGTGGTGAGAGTGGCTTTCCTTCTCTTGTTCCTACCATGAGGGAAATTAGTCTTTTACCATTAGATAAAATGTTAGCTCTGAGATTTTTGTTGATGATGAGAAAATTTCTTCCTTTCTATTCTAGTTGAGAAATTTCATCCTGAAAAAGATAAATTCTGTCAGGTGCTTTTTAAAAAATATTTATTAAAAGGATTGTGGTTTTTTTCTTATTTATAGTCTCTTGATATAGTAAATGACACTGATTAATTTTTAAATGTGAACCAATCTTGCATTTATGGGATAAATCTCACTTTGCTATGACGTATTATTATTATTATTATATATGGCAGGATTTGTTTTGTTGCTATTTTGAGAAGTTTTGGTTCTATGTTCATTAAGACATTGTTTGTAATTTTCTTGCAAAGTTTTTGTCTGGTTTTTGCATTAGGATAATGTTGTTCTCAGAAATGAGTTAAGAAGTATTCTCTCCTCCTAAATGTTTTCAGGAGTTTGCGTAGAGCTACTGTTACTTGTTCTTGATATGTTTGTTAGAATTTTCCAGGGAGGCCATCCGGCAGTGCTATTCTCATTGTGGGGAGGTTTTTAACTAAAAATTCTATTTCTTTAATAGATTTAAGACTATTCAGGGGGGCGCCTGGGTGGCTCAGTGGGTTAAGCCGCTGCCTTCGGCTCAGGTCATGATCTCAGGGTCCTGGGATCGAGTCCCGCATCGGGCTCTCTGCTCAGCAGGGAGCCTGCTTCTCTCCCTCTCTCTCTGCCTGCCTCTCTGTCTACTTGTGATCTCTCTCTGTCAAAGAAATAAAAAAAATCTTTAAAAAAAAAAAAAAGACTATTCAGGGATGCCTGGGTGGCTTAGTAGGTAAAGCATGTGACTCATGATCTCAGAGTTGTGAGTTCAAGCCCCATATTGGGCATAGCCCCATATGGGCAAAAAGAAGATGACTTACCAGGTTATGTATATCTCTGGGCGAGCCTTGGTTGGTATTTTGTGTCTTCCAAGGAATTTGTCAATTTCAAATATAAGTTATCATATTTATAAGCACAAAAGTTGCTTTCATAATATTCCCGTATTATCCCTTAAATGTCTGTAGGATATTTAGTGTTGTCCTCTTTTTCATTCCTGATATTGGTAAAGTATATTCCTTTTTTTTTTTCTTTCAGTCTGGCTATAACTTTATCTATTTTACTGATTTTTCTCCAAGAACCAGGAGTTGGTTTCATTAATTTTCTCTTTTCAATTTCATTGATTTACTTCTACTGATATTATCTCCTTTGTCTCCTTGTTTTGAGTTTAATCTGCTCTTCTTTTTTAGAATAGATTATTGGGGTGCCTGGGTGGCTCAGTGGGTTAAGCCTCTGCCTTCAGCTCAGGTCATGATCCCAGGGTCCTTGGATCAAGCCCACATCGGACTCTCCGCTCGGCAGGGAGCCTGCTTCCTCCTCTCTCTCTGCCTGCCTCTCTGCCTACTTGTAGTCTCTGTCAAGTGGCTGAATAAAATCTTAAAAAATAAAGAAAGAAATAAATAAAAAGAAGAATAGATTATTGAGACTTCTGTTTTTCTAACATAACTATTTCATTTCATAAATTTTCTTCTAAGCAATGTTTCTGATGTGTCAAATTTGATATTTTGATATGCCATATTTTCATTTTTATTCAATTCAAAATACTTTCTAAATTCTCTCGTGAATTCTTCTTTGACTCAGGGGTTGGTCAGAAGTGTCTTGCATAATTATCAAATATTTGAAGGTTTTCTAGGTTATCTGTTTTATTTCTACATTCGTTCCATTGTAATCAGTTAATATATTCTTTTTTTAATCATTTTTTAAATTTATTTTTAGCATAACAGTATTCATTGTTTTTGTACCACACCCAGTGCTCCATGCAATCCGTGCCCTCTCTAATACCCACCACCTGGTTCCCCCAACCTCCCACCACCCCCCCACCTCTTCAAACCCTTCAAATTGTTTTTCAGAGTCCATAGTCTCTCATTGTTCACCTCCCCTTCCAATTTCCCCCAACTCCCTTCTCCTAACTCCCCATGTCCTCCATGCTATTTGTTATGCTCCACAAATAAGTGAAACCATATGATAATTGACTCTCTCTGCTTGACTTAATATATTCTGAATAATTTCAATTATTTGAAATTTGTTAAAAATTGTCATGCCCATTTTAGAGAATGTTCTATATGGACTTGAAAAGAGTAAATATTTTGGGGTGCCTGGAATCAGGTCATGATCTTGGGGTCCTGAGATGGAGCCCCATATCAGGCTCCCTGCTCAGTGGGGAGCCTGCTTCTCCCTCTCCCTACCCCACCCATGATCCTTCTCTCTCTCTGTAATAAATAAATAAAATCTTTTAAAAAGAGGGAAAAAAAGAGTAAATATTTTGCTGCTATTCAGTTCTCCCTTTCTTCTAAGAGTCAAATCCCCTCTAGTGCCTCTCTGTTTGTGATTACTCTTCATTGTTAATATTGTTTTTTTAAATATGTTTTGTCCAGAGCTTTTCAATCTTGTTGGTTAGAGGGTTCATCTTTTACAATTTATTCTGTAGCCAGAACTCTCAGATATCTTGTAGTATAAAAAAATATTTTCTTATTTTTAACCCAGTAGGTGTTGAATTTTTGGGTTCTTTCAAGAAAAAAATTCATAATTCATGCATATACATAGTAGATCACCATGTATGAACTAGAATGCTGAGAACAGGTGGGATGAGGAGCAGGGAACTCTGTAACTAGAACTGATTTCACTTGAACCTGTATTAATCTACAAGGGAAGTCAATTTAACAGGAAGAGGAAGCACATACACACTGTTTTGTTTACTTACAGATAAAACTATTTACAAAATTCCAAGTTCAAGATTTACAAATGAAGAAGGAAATAAATGGAAATATCATTACCTTTACACTGAGGAGGGCTACTACTCCACTTGTTATTGTCAATACAAATAAGTTTGCTGTCTCCAACAAGGGAAAATTCATCTGGTCCATTTGAAGGATTACAAGTAAAAGTAATCAATTCATTATATTCAAATAGAGTTCTGTGACTATTGCTGTATTTTCCATTTTTTATTCTTTTAGGTGGATTACAGTAAATCTCTTAAAAAGGAAATAAAAAGAGGAAATAAAGGGCAAAAGGAAAAGTGTTAAGAAAGCAATATAAAGTCTTACAAACTACCTTCAGTAAATTCATTAACAATTTCTATAAGCTAGCTGTGAATCTAGTACCTATTTAGGCTTCTATGAGAAAATGAATGATCCCAAATTCAAACCACGCACAAATAAACTTTCAAAACACAAAACTCATTTTCTTGAATACCTAAATGAAATACCTATTATTACTTTATAAGGCCATGCTAAGTTTTGTTCTGGTCACCATAAAATGTCCTGAAATTTTAATGAGAAGACATGCTTGTGATTAAAAATAAAATTCACTGCTAGTTGAGAAACTCTTTAAATATATCTATTTGCAAATTACACACACACACACACACACACACACACACACATGCTGAATGAGTGATTTACATGAGTGAATCACTCAATTCACATGAGTGAATCAATTCACATGAGTGAATCACTCAAATGAGTGATTCACAATAATGCCAAGATACTGTCTTTCTTCACTTTCATCCTTATGAACATACAGTGAAATTTTCCAAGGCTACAAATTGTGTGCTTTCACAACAGACTGAATCCAGATGTCCTTCTTTAAGCCAAATATTAAAGAGATTTGCAAAAATGTAAAACAATCACGATATTTTCAGTATCTCTTTCAGAAAATTTATTTTTCATTAAAAAATGCTGTGTATCTTAATGTATTGGGCTTACTATTATTAAACATGAATGAATAATTATTTTTAAAACTTTTCATTTTTTATTCCAATATAATGAATATCAATAAGCACAGCCCACATAAAGAAAAGTTCTTTGGGATCTTTGTCAATTTAAAAGCATAAAGGGGAGCTGAGGTCCAAAAGATTGAGGCTTGCTTGTCTAAATTCTAAAATGAAAATTTACTTACTATTACATGTTGGTAATTCGTCACCCCAATACACATCATCTCCACGACGGTGACAAACTACAGCTTGTTTTCCAGATAAGTAATAACTGAGAAAAGAAAAACTTACTGTTTTCTCTATTAGTTAATAAGATACACATAAAAATGAAAATTTTAATATTGTTGCTTTTCTACACAACAGTAGTTTGAGGAAGAAGTTTCTCAAATAACATATAGTGAAAGTGCTAACCATATCTGCTATTAATTGAATAGAGTTTCTAGGGGTACCTGGGTGGCTTAGATGGTTAAGCATCTGCCTTCAACTCGGGTCATGATCCCAGGGCCCCTACCCACATCAGGCTCCCTGCTGAGCAAGGAGCCTGCTTCTCTCTCTCCCTCTGCTTGGCACTCCCCCTGCTTGTGCTCCCTCTCTGTCAAATAAATTAAAAATTCTAAATAAATAAATAAGTAGAATTTCTACATTTGAACCCTCATTGACCAAAAGCAAAGATGTCTAAATAAATCTGCTGTACCTGTCAGTCTGGCCTCTTTGCTATCTCCAGCAATCACATTACACATTCATTTCTACATCTATGTTCACACCACTCTTCTCAGTAAAAAACTGAGTAGAGAGATTAGGCCCTAGAGCTTGCCTATCTGGCTCTGAGTCTCAGCTTTTTGACTCACTTTCTGTCTGAGCTCAGGCAAGTCCCTTAATGGTCCCCTTCCTCAGCTTCCTCATCTATGAAAAGGGGAACAGTGCACACTTCATGGGATAGTTTCCGGGATTAGATGAGTTAGCATCTGGTACATACAAAAGAGCAATTTTTAGCTTTTGTTAATATTCTTTAGGTAAGAATATTTTTCTGGGGCTAGCTCAGGAATATTACTCAATGAAATATTCTCTTGTAATTTAAATTCATGGTATTCTCTTCTCCTGCTGGACTCTTACTGTAATAAGCATGAATAATTCTATTTATTTGCTACTTCTGATTTATTATTTTGTTTTGACACGTCTCTATACATTGTGTTTCTCAACAAGGCTACAACTTTTTTGAGAAGAGACTATACCTTACACTTGTTGTCTGCCTAGCAGGCTTGCTCTATGTAACTACTCACTAGATGTTCCAGTATTTTTACTCGATCAAATTAAATAGTCGGTGAAACGGTTTATATAGGATCCAGCTGCCTTTTTGCTACGTTATGGTATTTAGGGAAGGATTCTGGGAAAACACAGAGTAGGAAGCACTAACAGTCCGTCTCCCAAGCCAGACAACATCTGCAATGGCGAATCTGCCTGATGGAACTATTCTGGAGCTCTGGAGTCTGATGATGGCTTGCAACTTCCAAGGAAAGACTTGGACAGGTAAAATGCATTGATTTCAGTCAATATCACCTTAGCACAGTGTCTCCCGCCCACAGCAGACAGCTCTGTATGTGTTCCTGGAGCAGCTAAGAAGCAGTTCTGGGGAGCCAGGGTACACAAAAAGGACCCTGTCCTCCAAATACTGGGGACCTGTGCTCTTATCATTGAATTCTGCTTCCAATCCCAGTGAAGCATTCAAAGAGGTGGGCAGCCACTGTCGCCATACCTACCCCTAACTCTTGTAAGCCCCTTTCTAACTGTCTGAAGTGACTTCCAGGGGATGTAAACCTCCAGGACTATTTGCTCCCCATTTCATTTTTCACTTTTTTCCCTCTCCAGAGAGCTAGACATTAAAGACTAGAATATTCAAAACCAACTGCATATGTGAAGAAAATTAAGAAGTGAGTGTGCAGGGGCGCCTGAGTGGCTCAGTGGATTAAGAAGTGAGTGTGCATGCCCAAGGAAAGTCTCTGGAAATACTGTTAGTTTAAATGTCAGGCTCATAAAATATAGGATGAGCCCAGATGTCCAACGACAGATGAATGGATAAAGAAGATGTGAAACAGATATAGATAGATAGACAGAGATAGAGACAATGGAATATTACTCAGCATCAAAAAGAATGAAGTCTTGCCATTTGTAACAACATGGATGGAACTAGAGGGTATTATGCTAAGTGCAATAAATCAGTCAGAGAAAGATAAATATTTTATTATTTCATTCTTATGTGGAATTTAAGAAACAAAACAGATGAACATAGGAGAAGGGAAAGAAAAATAAAATAAGATGCAATCAGAGAGGGAGACAAACCATAAGATACTCTTAACTATAGGAAACAATGGAGGGTTGCTGGAGGGGAGGTGGGTGGAGGGATGGGGTTACTGGGTGATGGGCATGAAGGAGGGCACTTGGTGTAGTTAGCACTAGGTGTTAAATGCAAATGATGTATCACTAAATTCTATCCCTAAAACTAATAATAGACTATACATTAATTAAATTGATTTTAAATTGACAGTAAATAAAGGTCAGTCTGATCCTCAGCAGAGATACCCTACCATAACCACAAAAATATGAACAGTAACATAAAACATTGGCCCTAGGGAAAGGGAAGAATTCAAATGTCCGGTATTCCACACACACACAAAATTACAAGATACACAGAGAAACAGGAAAGCTTGGCCCATTGAAGAAAAAAAAAATAAATCAACAGAAACTGTTTCTGAAAAAGATCTGATGGCAGATCTGCTAGACAGAGACTTCAAAATAACTTCAAAATAACTATCTTAAACATGCTCAAAGAACTTCTCAAAGGAAGAACAGGAGAAAGTCAATTAAATGATATATGAATGAAATGGGAATGTCAATAAGGTGACAGAAAACCTTAAAAGAAATTCTAGAGCATAAAAGTAAAATAACTGGGATACAAAGAATTCACTAGAGGCACTGAAAGCAGATTTGAGCACCAGAAGAAATAAGTGAACATGAAGCTAGAACAACAGAAATTATTGAGTCTGAGGAAAAGAAAGAAAAAAGAGTGAAGAAAAGTGAGCAGAACCAAAGGGACTTGTAGGACACCATTAAATAGACCAACATATACATTGTGGGAGTCCCAAAAGGATAAGAAAGACAGGAAGGGGCGGAGAGAATAGCTCATGGTTGACATCCCAAATGTGATGAAAGACGTGAATATAAACATCCAAGCAGCTCAACAACCTCCAGGAAAAATGAACTCCAAGAGTAACTAAGACAGGTAATAAACTTTCAAAAGACAAAGACAAAAAGAGAGTCTCAAAGGCAGGAAGAGAGAAGTGAGTCATTATACAAGGGAGCCTCAATAATATTATCAGCAGATTTCTAATCAGAAGCTTTGAAGGCCAGAAGATAGTGGGACAGTATACTCCAAAAAGTGCTAGAAGGAAAAAACTGTCAACCAATAAACATCAATCTGGGAAAACTACCTTTCAAAAGTGAAGAGGAAACCAAGACTTTATAACAAAAGCTGAGGGACTCAGTGACCACTAGATGTCCCCTTTAAGAGGGAAGAAATGCTCAAGGGAGTCCTCCAAGATGAAATGAAAGGACGCTGAAAGTATCTTTGAGTCATATGGAGAAATAAATATCTCATTAAATGTAAATACATTGGTAATTATAACAGCTTATATTATTGTATAAGTGCAATTTTTGTTTTCTTTATAACCTAAGAGACTAATACATTAAAGGGAAGAAAAAACAGAAATGTAAAACACAGTGTTACTGTAACTTTGGTTTTTAACTCCAAATCTTGTTTTCTACATAATCTAAAGGACTAATTTAAAAGTAAGATTAGTTTATGTTTTGGAGCACACGATGTAGAAAGATGTAATTTTGTATAATAAACAATCAAAGGGGGTGGTAGTGGAGTTCTAAAGGATCAGAGTTTTTGTATGTTATGACATTAAACTGGTACAAATTCAAATTAGAGTGTTATAACTTTAGGATATTAAATATAATCCCCATGATAACCATATAGAAAATAGCCATAGAATATACATAAAAGGAAATGAGAAAGGAACTTAAACATTTCAATACAAAAAGTCAAATAAACAAAAAAAGACACTAATGCAGGAAATGAGGGCCAGAATAAAGCTATAAGGCATACAGAAAACAAATAGCACAATGACAAAAGTAATTGACTCCTTATCAGTAATTACTTCAAATTTAAATGGATTAAAACCCTCTAATCGAAACACAGAGATTGGTAGAATGGATGAAAATACATGATCTAACTATATGCTACTACAAGAGACTCACTTTCAGATCCAAGGACAAAACAGGTTGAAAGTAAATGGACTGAAAAAAGATATTTTAACAAATAGTAACCAAAAGACAGTAAGGTTGACTATACTAATATCAGACCAAACAGACTGTAAATCAAAAAAGGTTATAAGAGACAAAGGACATTATACATCAACAAAGGGTTTATACAGTAAGAAGATTTAACAGTTGTAAATATTTATGCCACCTGATAACTACCACCATAACATATGAAGCAAAACCTGACAGAATCGAACAAAGAAATATGCATTTCTACATAATAGTAATTCCTACTAGTTGGCGACTTCAGTACCCAGTTCACAGTAATGGAGAGAACCATCAATATAAGTGAGGAAGCAGAGGACTTCAAGAACACAACATTTCTGTGAGTCCTCCTTCAAATCTGAGAGTTGGCATTTTAAATGGGGTGCATTTTGCCAAGGATAAAGTCACCGTGATTACTACATTTTTGATGCTCACAATAAACTTATTATAGATATATAAATATGAGACAATTTTGCTTTCCTTCAGAATTGATTTCTTTGAATTAATTATGTATCTTTTCAGTCTCTTTAAAAAACCCAAGGGTTGTTTGGCTAAAAGTGCAACATTTATGGAAATGCTTGAGGAGCAAAACAAAAATAGAATTAGTAACATTTACCTCATTTCCTCTAAGGAGCAACTTACCCCTCATTACAAAAAAAGTGAGCTGCATTTTCAAATTGAAAGGAGTTATTTGGGGCATAGACTTCGCCATTTTTGAGTACTGGAGTTTTACATTCTTTCCCTAAAATAAAATTTAAAAAAATTTTTTTTAACACCAATTTCAAAACAGATTTAAATCAAAGTCAAAATTCTGTACTACTCTCTGCAATTAATGCAATATCATTTTCTGTAACTAACCGGTATACAAACTTAAAATTCACATTAAACCTGGTAAACAATTGCCAAGAAAAAGATCCCCTGGGAATTTCTTAAATACTGGAAAAATACTGCTCCCTGAAACTAATTTTCACATGAGAAAATCTTGCTGTGGTGGGAAAAAAATGAAAGAAAAAAAAAAGAAATGTAAAAAGTAGTAGTGGAAAATGGACCCTAAAATTTGTAAAAATCTCTAGAGAAAGCAAAATACAATTTTGGGTTTTTGTTGTTGTTGTTGTTGTTTACTTACTGTAACAAGCTTCTTCAATAGGATACCATGAGTGATTTTGCTCACAGTAAGTCACGACAGAGCTCATAGCTATGTATCCTGGGAGACACTCATACAATATATCCTCCCCAACTTCATAATATTTTTTAAGGGCACTCCTGAGGAACATAGTTTCATATTTTGGTGGCTCACCACAGGCATCTAGGGATAAGAGATTAAGAACATGAAATTTTTTTTGGTATTTTTTTATGCATTTTAAAAAATACATGTATTTATCTGATGCACCAGCCAAGGACTGTGGTCTGACAGGATGTAGGTAATACAGAATAAATGGAAAGATCCTTGGCAGGCTTTTAATGATACTTACGTGCTTTTACCCAGGTGGTGGGAGGAGTGGAGGATGTGCCCTGCTTGCTTTAAGTAACAGGCTATCAGCATTTTATTTGATGGGGGATAAGCTGAATTTTCATGCAACAATAAATTGAAAAGACAAAATCAATGTTTATGATCTTAAAATATATAGGTATGCAACCTTTCCCACTTTTTTCTTTTTTCTTTTTTTTTTTTTTAATATTTTATTTGTTTATTTGACAGAGAGTTAGAGAGAGAGCACAAGTAAGCAGAGCGTCAGGGAGAGGGAGAGAGAGAAGCAGGCTCTCCGCTGAGCAGGGAGCCTGATGTGGGGCTCGATCCCAGGACCCTGGAATCATGACCCGAGCTGAAGGCAGCCGCTTAACCAACTGAGCCACCCGGGCGCCCCCCACTTTTTTCTAAATTCATTTAAAAACTCGCCTCTCCTCTAAGAAGCCTTCTGTAGTACACAGCACCCTGCTCCAGTGACTCTCCCATAGTCTGAAACAAACTAATGATAACTCGTCACCTCAGGCTCAGTCTCCTCGTAGAACGCAACTTCCCAGAGGTCAGGGATTGTAGGTCTTTTTTCTATGGCACTGTGTATCCAGTGGGTGCTTCAGAAATGCTAGAACTATCTTGGAACTCTGGAGTCTGATGATGGCTTGCAACTTCAAGGAAAGACTTGGACAGGTAAATTGCATTGATTTTGGTCAATATCATTATGGGAAAATAATGTTGCTTTTTTGGGCATTACAATACTTGAACAATAGATGCCATTATATAATCCCGCAGTCTGCATGCAGAAAATTCCCTAATGTTCCAGGGGAATTTCAGGAAATTGAAAGTGCTCTACTATAGAGCAATCCAACTGTTCGCCTCTACACTTGCAAAAATCCTACAATGCTCCCTAGCCTTGCAAAAATTAAAATAACTCTCTGACCCCAGCACAAACCCACAGCCCTGCCCAAAACACTACCTTCAGAAAATCATGGTCTCCGACCTAAACTGGAATTGCAATGAAACCTGACCTACCCACTATGTTTCCTATGGCCACCCAACCAAGTTTTAAATTTTCTTTGCTACCTCAGAGAGAGACTCTTGTGTTTACACCTGTCAATTGTAGTTCTCATTTCCCACTCACTTCTGGGCCTATGAAAATCAGTCAAATTACTGTCAAAGTCACTAGTTGAGGCTCCTGGGGGGCTCAGTCATTAAGCATCTGTCTTTGGCTCACGTCAGGATCCCAGGGTCCTGGGATCAAGTTCTATGTTGGGCCCCCTGCTCGGCTGGAAGCCTGCTTCTCCCTCTCCCACTCCCCCTGCTTGTGTTCTCTCTCTCGCTGGGTCTCTCAATGTCAAATAAATAAAATCTTCAAAAAAAAAAAAAAAAGTCATTAGTTGACTCCGTTTTTGGTAAATTTAACAGTTTCTTCCCCAGTAATATTAGTTACTCTGTCTATAACTTCTGCAGCCATTGATCCTTCTTTGCTCTCTCCTGCCTGAAAAGCTCTCTCCCTGATTTCTAGGAAAGCATACCACCCAGTTTGGCAGCTTGTCCTCTGGCTCCCTTCTTTCTGCCCAATTGGATAATGTGACGCTCCTAATGGGTTGCTGTGGGAATCCTGGTTACTCCACTCCGCATATCCCTGTGGATGTGCACACTCCCGTGACCTCATTACCACTGAGAAGAGCTGTCCCAAATCCTGGTCTCCATCCTTGATCTCTCCCAGGTGCTGGACTGTTTATATTCAATTGCCTCCCTGAAAATGTACCCCATAGGGTTAATGAGATTGAAACTAGAAGAAAGTTTATACTTTTTTTTTTTTCCCCAAAGAACTGTTTCTCCCTAATCAGCTATTGTGTCTTCTCAGACCCTACTAACGAACTCATGAGCTGTTACTGCAGAAGCCTGGGAATCAAGGTCAACAAACAGATATGGGTCCAGTCTATGAGCAAGCAAGGCTGTGCATTCTTTACCCTAGATAAGGAGTCCAAGATCCAATCCAGGTTATACTGGCTCTCAGCGCAGGCCTGGAGCCCCTTCTCCTTGCCCTGAGATAACTTCGTGAGGTCAGAGACTAAATTCTTCCCCCTTCTGATGGATACTCAGGTATCCACCCCAAAGGGAACACGGGATGTATGCATGCAGGACACTCAATGTACAAGTTCCATCTTTCCTCTTGAATAAGTTGTTAAATTTCCCTGCTCTTTTCATAAATATGTATATAATCTCAACCCTTATGATTACAAAAACACTGTCCTCTCTCCCTTCAGAGAGGGGGTGGGGTTTCAGGCCTGCACTCCTGCCTCCTTTGGTTGCTTCTCAAATAAACTTTCCTTGCTGCATATCTAATGTCTCCGTGATTGGTTTTGCTTTGCATCAGGCAGATGGACTTGAGTTTGGTTCCATCTGGAAAGTGTCATGCTCTCTCAGATAACATTAGGAAGCCAGAGTGTGACCTCTTGCCCAGCAAACAAGAGAGTTTTCACAACTCAAATGCCTATTCTGTCCCTCTAATTCCACCTTTCCCTCCAGTTCAAACCACTGCCATTTCTTCTCTAGAGTGCTACCAGTGTTTCTGAACCGGCCCCCTTAGCCACGTCACCACCTTTCATTCATTTCATGTTTCACACTGCTGCCAGAGTCATGCTGATAGGACACAGTGACCAAAGCTCTTCCAAGTCCGATATCTTTCAATGACTTCCCAATGCCCTCATGACAATGTCTAGGGCTCCCTATCATGGCTGGTAGTCTTGTAAAGCCCGTCATTACCGGGACTCTGCTCACTCTTACATCCTATTCTCAAGCCCTATTCAATTCCTGGCAGTGTCCATTAAATGACCTCAATTATGTCAGCATTCCGGACCTCCCTGCCTCAATTAACTTCAGCTTTGACCAGAGACCCCGCACTCCTCTCACCCACTCATCTTTCAGTTTCAGCTGACAGGCCACTTCTTGTGGCTCTTGACATGTGTCAGCAAAAAACTGGGTTAAGGGACACCCAGGTGGCTCAGCCAGTTAAGCTTCTGCCTTCAGCTCAGGTCATAATCCCAAGGTCCTTGGATGGAGTTCGGCATCATGCTCCCTCCTCTGCGGGAAGCCTGCTTCTCCCTCTGCCTGCCGCTCCCCCTGCTTGTGCTTTCTCTCTCTGACAAATAAATAAAATCTTTAGAAAACAACAGGGGTGAGTTTCCTCGCGATCCACATTTACTTCATCCACAGACTACCCCACAGCGGGACTCGTCATTGTCTCTGCTCCCAACCAGACTGTTACCTCTGAGGACTATGGGGGGCACCTCACTGCACCTGTAACACCAACCGCCACAGCTGAATGAGCGCCGCTGTCAGTTCCAGACACTCTTAGACCAAAGCTTACATCCTTTTCTGCTCAGCCAACTTCTTCCAAAGATACCCGCAAATCATAATTTTTTTCTTTGTTGTTTTATGCCTGTCTTCAACTTTTTTTCATTGGTTGAATGATAGCTCTTTCCCTTAATCAGGTATTTGATTTCTTTCATGTCAAAATATTTATGCTTTCTTGTTTTATTTTGACCCCATTTTCCATTATTGCTATTCTTAGAAAGAGCATTTTAACATGATCAAAGGAGAACTCCAAATAATGGGGATTTTATTTTTTCCGAAGTACAGTAACTGAAGACTCTACATCTTGTATCTTAAAACAATAGTGGTGATAGTATTAATAATTTTAGAAATAGCAAACATCCAGCACTACCTCCGTCTTTTTTTTTTTTTTTTTTTTTTTGAGTTGGATGTCCTTTATTCAAGGGAACACAATCCACAGATTGAGGGAATGTGGTGACTTTCATGTTCTGGAGCACTATTCCTGAGGGATTTGGAGCGAGAAGGAGATTTATAGAGCTTTCCAAGAGGAAACTCAGAAACAGGGCATGATTGGCTGGGAGACTGGAGATTTCCTTATAAGGTTAGCCAGCCCAATTCCTCAAGAAAGTCCCCTAAGCTTTGAGGATGGTGATTGGGGTATGCTGGGTGTCCCTGACAATTGTTTCCCATAAGTGCGGGCAGACTTAGAGTTAAATCTGTGATGTGGGCCAAGTCACTGGGTCTCCATTTCGTGGGTCCTGATATATGGTTTAACTTTATCAATTCCCTACCTCCATTCTGTACATCCATTAGACTACAATTTTCCAAGGACAGTCAGTGATCATCATCACGGTAACAGGAACTGGAGGGAGATGGCAATGTCAGATGTTCCTCAATTATTTTTACTTCTCCCCGCAAAATGCACATAGTAATCTGCCTCGGAACGCCAAGATTAGGTTGCAAGCCCTACTCGTAGTTGAATTTTTTTGTATTGCCTTCATTATCATTCCCCTCTCCCCTTAGGATTCTTTAGTGAAAAGCTCTAGATTTGTACCTGGATTTCAATCAGATAATACATGCAGTCCTTTATTTGCTTTGCCCATCAAAAACAATCAGAAGGAGAGGTGCTCAGGGAAATGACCTATACTATTATTTTTTTTTTTTAAAGATTTTATGTATTTATTTGACGGAGAGAAATCACAAGTAGGCAGAGAGGCAAGCAGAGAGAGAGGGGGAAGCAGGCTCCCTGCCAAGCAGAGAGCCCGATACGGGGCTCGATCCCAGGACCCTGGGATCATGACCTGAGCCGAAGGCAGAGGCTTTAACCCACTGAGCCACCCAGGTGCCCCCCTATACTACTATTTTAAGCACAATTTAACTTGTCTTCATACTCATCCTACGGGTTGGGCACTATTGCCCCCTCTCTAAGATGGGCCAGGTAAGGCACAGTAGGTTAAGTCACTGGCCCAAGCCAACATCTCCAGCAGCCAGATCCATTTCCTGCTTCCCCTACGGACACTGCTTCTCACCACACTCACCTGAAACCCTCCCACGCTTACACCAACACCCTGCAATGCCATCCTCAAGAAATGGTCTTCTACCGAGTCTGGAGAAATTAAAGGAACCCTGGTTTAGATTTGCTGTGTGCTAAGTCAAACAAAAGGGCTCAAGTGCCCTGAAGGGACAGATAACAACATCAAGCCTGAATTTTAATGATAGGGATTGTTCATTCCTCACTATCCTGTTGCTTTTCACAGTGATTGGCTCTGTGTTCTAGTCCTTGGCCTTTCCCTTGCCTCCCTTGTCCTCCAGCTGCCACACCGGGCAGCTCCACGGTCCTTGGGAGCCCCCAGCCACGTCACAGCTCTAAGCCTCTGATCACACTGCTCCCCTCTGCTCTAAACATCCTTCCTTCCTGCTCAGCTGCAACCCCCACTCAACTCCTGTCTTCTTATACTGAATCCACTCAACCACTCCTCTAGCAAGCACCATCTGCTTCCCCGGGGAGGCAGTGCCCAGTGGCCTCCTCTTGGACTGTCCTCCGCATGGATCGCTCAGTCACTATCACGGGTTTCTGTGTTCAATAGTTCCCCTGTTATGGCCCATGAGGCCATAACACCAAGCACAGCATGTCCCTCAGAGGAGCTGGGCAAAACCATCTGGCACTCAAAGGACCACTGGTGTCCAACAGAACACCTCGCTGAAGAATATACTGGGATGCATCTAATACTGAAAAGCATCATCTTTAAGCTTTGGCCAGAAAGACCTGGCTACAGGATTTCCTCTGTTGCCTAACTCCCAGGATTCTGGTGACCCAGCAACTGACCAGATAAGGACTGCTCTCTTTGCATTATAACCTGTAGAGTAAGGAAGTAAGAAACTACCCTGTAAACACTTAATGGATCTATCCTGGCTTCATCCACCAGAGAGAAAGAAAAGATGTAAAAGAGACATCACTCACAGCAGGAGGTGGTGGGTTTTGTCCAAAACGCAGACCCCTTCTAGAAGAATGAGACTGGTTCTGAATTGGACGAATGTTGGCTTCTGCCATCTCATGCAGCCGTCAACTACCTCCCTCTGAGATGGGAAGCCTCCAGGCACAATGCTGCCTGCTTACGAACCTACTTCTGGCCTGTGAGCTGCTTCAGAACTGAATGTGTATTCTAGTCCCGTATTTTCCCTGCCCGACATAAGGAGGCTCATTTATACTTTCTCTAATTTCATACCTATCCTGATTTTACCTTTGAACTTTCAACTTGGTTTTGTGTTTCCTTTTCTGCATTTTTAAGTTTTGCTACCTTCCATGTTGCAGCCCAGTCATTTTATTTTCTCTCTTCCAAACAACATCCAACGTGAGCTCCAAGGCTCATCTAAACTTGATCCTTTTTTAAAACATTTTTTTGTTTTCTTTTTATTGCCCCTGGTCCCTCCCCACGCTACTCCCCCCACAGAAATGAACTTTTTCATGATCGGGAACAAGCAAGATTAGAGTATGGTGAGCTCTACAGATTCTACAGAACAGGGAAGACAGAGCCTCTGTGATGGTCAGCTTCCCCTGACTTAGCTTAGGCACCGCAGAAAGGCCATCCTGAGGACAGGTGTTTAAAGAACCTTCCTCCTGGAAGCGGGAGGACTGGTTTCTGGCACTCTAAGCCCCAGCTTCGTTATATTATTTATTTAATTTATATTATTTATATCTATATAATTATTATAATTCATTTTCTGGTACTCAATACTTATACAAGCGTGTTGACACTGGGCAAAAAATTGCAAATCTGGAACCGCAAGTGTGACAAGACAGAGAAGCTCTCTACATTCTCATGGGGAGAGCAGAAAACATGTTTGCAGGGGTGACTCCCAGTCAGGGGGGATTTGAGCTGGTGTGCGTGTGTCTGTCTGAGATAGGGTGGTCAGAGAGGGGCCTCCTGAGGGGCTGACACCTCTACTGAGCTTGAGAGATAAGAAGGAGCCAGAGGAGAATGTTCCAAGTCTGAGGGAATAGTAAGTACAGAAGCCCCACAGAGGCGGAGTTTGGCCCACCAGGGGCCCCTAGTGATTGGTAAATGCTATCAGAGGGTCAAGCTCCTTTCCCCCAGAGCACTTCTTTTGGGTTATAACGTATTCACGAGCAGTATGTTTGTTCTGCCACTCCTGATAAATTTTAGCAACTATTTCTCCACCGCCACTGTGTGCCTGACACTGGGGTTCTCACGGCGAGCAAACGTGTCTGCTCACCGCCAGAGGGCACAGCCTCTCCAGACTCTTACCGGAGTTCAGAGAGAGCAGGAGCACTGGGGCCACCAGAAGGACCCCGACCAGGCGCCAAGAAAAGCGCTTTTCGGGGTGAAAGCAACGGGCGACGTACGGCGCGCAGGACACCGTCATCTTCCCGGAGACCCGCGGGAACCTGAGAGTCCGCCAAGCGACACCCTCCCAGGTTTGGGGGGCCGACGCAACAATCCCGAGTGGCCGGGTGTCAGGAGCCCGCCGCGGGGGCGTGGCCTCAGCGCGGTTTGGGCGGAAGTACTCTCCTTCCCGAAGTGGGCGGGGCCAGCCGGCTCTCGGGGGCGGGGCCTGGGTGGGGACCTACTGACCTCTGGAACCTGGCGTGGGAAGGAGAGGGTCGGGCTGCGGGGTCGCAGAGCTGTTCGGTCGTCTCCGCGGGTGCCAGGCGGCCCTGCGACGATCCCTTGCGCACTGACCCGACGTCCCCGGCGGCTTGCGGGGCTCGGCGGGCTCACCGCCCGGACTCAGGAGGGTGCGAAGGGAAGCAGAGCTGGCGGGGTCCTCTTTGTCCCTTCTCCGGAACCGAACGCCTCACTGAGCGAAAAGCACAGCGACCTGAAACTAGAAACCTAAGGCCAGGCAGCGGGTCGTCGTGGGGCCGCACCCCTCCAGGCTGCTGTGTGTTTTGGGGCCTCCGAACTGCCCGGACTCCCTGCCCTTGTTTCAAGAGTTGGCATGAGTCGAGCATATGGAGGGACAGTGCTTGTGATTTGCGGGGCTCTCAGCATCTGCTCTGGGATCCTCTGGAGGCCTGATAGATTTCAGAATCTCAAAGGTTTGGCCACTGCACTCCCAGCCCCTCAAGTAAAGCAAGGTAGATGAATTATTCATTAGCATTTGGGGCCTCACCTCTCTGGGATCCTTGCCCTTGAGCAACTAAATGCTTTATTGAAGAGGGGAAAAAGATGCATGAGAAAGGTAAGGACAGGGTGTATTAATTGCCCATCTCCTGGAAGTGCTTTAATTAAAGCCGTTATTGTTGGGATGGAGAGGAATCCATAAGAGGGGAAATTTCCTGATGACCCAGTCTCTCAGTGGAAAATCAAGAGGAAATGAGCCAGATCTGTTTGTAGCATTCTGACTAAACCTGTATGACTAAGAAGAGGGGAAAAAAAAGTCACAACCTGTATTAAAAGAGTACACAAAAGGAATTGACATTTTCTTCCCATTAGCTGGCAAAGAACGACAAATGTCAGCCAGTGTGAGTAAATGTATTGGGGGGACCAACACCTTCAAACTTCGGCTTTCAATTTAACTTTTTCGTATGTTGTTTTTAAATGGCCATGACTTTTAAACCACCGGTTGCATTTGGACTTTATCCCAAAGAAATCATCAGAGCTGTGACCAAAGATGTATAATTTTGGAAAAAATAAATAAATCTTCAGTGTCTAGCCAAAGAACAAGGAATTTTTAATAGGTGGTTTTATGAACATCTATGCAGCAGGAGTTTAAAAAATCTATGTGAGAAACTACAATATATATGTAAGTTAAAAAAAAATAACTGACTCCAAATAAATGTTTGCCTTCAGCATTCTCATAGAGCAATTAGTTTAAAATTAACTGTCAGTGATAGGATTATGGGTATTTCATTTTCTTTATGCTTTTCAGTTTTCTATATTGACCCTGTGTTTTAGGAATGAGAGGAAGAAAAATTTTCAGTCCAACCTATGTATCAACTACTATTTTGTTCATAGAATGATTCGGGTTGATCCCACATCACACAGAATTAGGGTATAACAGAATGCTGGGGAAAGGTAAGCTTTCTGTATTAACCTCAAATGCATCTTCTGGAATTACAAAACTCTCTGTATATTTTAAAGATTTCTGTACCTGAGAGGTACTAAAAACTTTGTGGGTTCATCAAACCATGGAATTGCCTCTTTTCCCAGAACAACACAATGTTTGGATTCTTGATGGCCTATGAAACAAAAGGTATGGAAATAATACCTAAAACATCTCACTGTCAAAAATCCACACACTCAGGGCTCCTGGGTGGCTCAGTGGGTTAAAGCCTCTGCCTTCGGCTCAGGTCATGATCCCAGGGTCCTGGGATCGAGCCCCACATCAGGCTCTCTGCTGGGCGGGAAGCCTGCTTCCCCCTCTCTCTCTCTCTGCCTACTTGTGATCTCTGTCAAATAAATAAATAAATAAATCTCTAAAAAAAAAAAAAATCCACACACTCCATCACAACACTGACTTAAAGGAGGTATAATTAAGGAGAGATTGAGTGAGAAAATCAGGGGGGATTATTTCTGTTATTACTGTTACAAAGAGTTATATAACAGAAATGTTCTGTTGTCCAATGTTGACACTTAACTGTGAAAACAGAGAGTCTCTTTTTCTCAGCCACCATCTGTATACAACGGTATATGTCAGTTACATCTCAGTAAGATGAAAATACTTTCCCATCTATTTCTAGTCTTAGAAGTAAGTTTTTATTCTCATGCGTAAATTAAAAGGTGGCAAAGTATGGCAGGAGTTTGGTTTCCTAGTTACACAAACTAGATTAGAGTCAAGAATTGGGGTTTTACTGGAAATTTCTTTCAATCAGTAAAATCTGTACTGGGGGATCTTCATATTTAGCTGTTACTGGCAAGACACTCTAAATATAATTGGATAATTTCACATAGAGTAATTTATTTTCACTTGCCCCAATAAAGGCTCCATTGGAAATTTGGAGCCCTTTTCCGTATTTTTCCGAACAGGCTCCTTGACACAGGGATAGAGTTTTCCTGCTGTAGCTCCAGTGCTAAGACAGTTCTAGGTCTCTCGTAGGTGCATAATAAATGCCTATGAATACTGCATGAAATAAATGGGTGTTGCTGTCAAATGCCTCTAACCTGTCTCTGCCTGTTCTCCCCCAGCATGGATTTACCAAATAAGGGCTGGGAAGATTCTGAGAGATTTTGTTTTAATAATCTTAGACAGTAGGAACATGGTGGGGTTTGTCTCTAAAGGAGGGAGCTACAACTGTCTGCCCAGAAAACGTCCTGTCTCAGGCAGTGCGAGCTGTGATAGGAAGTGGAGCTACTGTCTGTCCCTTAGCCTTGAGATCATTTCAGTGACTTAGTTCAAAGGGAGAGTGTTGACATTGAACATCCTGTAGCCTGGACAGGAATAGAACTCAAGAGCCAAGGCTTTGAGTGAGTTTGGGCAGTAAAGGCTCCTGGTGCCTGCAACTCCCCTAAAGATTTTTGTCACCCCGCCCAAGTGACAAAGAGGAGAGCATGGAGAGTATGCCTGTGTGTCCAGCAGGTTTGAAGCTGTGTGCTAGATCTCCTTTAAGGCCTCATGAATGGCACTAGGGTGGAGGGAGGGGTGTGGGGATGTTATCAAACAGAGGCCAACTTGTGTAAAATTAATCTGAATGCCAGATGCTTCTTGGCCTCCTAAATTAGTGTATTTCCATCATGCTTTTCAGAGAAATGGGCCTGTGAGGACTCTCAGAAAAGGCTTTCCACGGTCACAGTGAATTAATTACACACTAGGTTAGCTGTGAAACGCTGAAAGAGACTGCCTAAACAGAGCAAAGATAAGCCATCTTTTTGATGTTGGCCCTGGGAGCTGTGCCACCTCCGTTTGTACCTGGTGAGCACCTGCCAGACAGTTGACCTTCATATTTAGCTGTTACTGGCAAGAACATTCCAGTGATAAGCCACACCCCACGCAGGGAGGGATTCTGAAACCAGGAGGTGCAGAGATGGCGGCACTTCTCAGAAGGAAAGCATGTTCATTTTGTTTCCTCTTGGCTTTTGAAGGCTTTAAAAAGTAAATATATTACAAACCATGTTCCAGACATAGATTTAGAAGGAAAAAAAATCTTTTATTCCTATCCCATTGTAGTGAGAAAATAGAACATACCATTTAAATGTCATAGACTTTAACTTACACCTCACAATTACGTGTACACAAAAAGGAAATGAGAAACAAAATTAGATTGTTAGCACTAAGAATAATCTTGGAGACCTGCTTCTTGGATGAAAAATGTAAGGCCAGAGGTTAACAGAATTACTCAACAATGCAAATGAAGTTAGACAGGTCAGTATTTTACCCATAGTTAGTAGAAGCAGTATTTCCCATGGATCACTGATGTCACAGGCAAAAAAATCTCATGAATTCCTTGAAATTCAATGGCATGGTCATCAGATACTGGTTAATCACAATACTTACTGACCTACTGCATTCTGGGGGGATAAAGGAATTTACATTTTTTTCTTGTGGTAGGGAATTTTAATTCTAAGAAAGGCCAATTCCCATCAGTTAATTTCTAGCCCTTGTTTAAAATGTACTTTTTCAGAAACTCAAGACCTAATATATTTCCCAAAGTTTCCCCAAGTTTCAACTAAGCAAAACCACTGAGGATCTTTTCATATATTCATTGGTTACTTGCCTTTCTTTTATTGAAGGCCCGGCTGGATATCCTTTGCCCATTTACAGGGAGGAGAGGTGAGGAGGTTTGGTCTTTTATTTTTTTACTCTCTAAATATGCCAGTTACCCTTGTCTTTGATATAAGTTATAATTTTTTCCTCCTAGTTTGTCAGTTGACTTTGTTAATGCTGTTTTTCCCCCTTTTTTCTATGATTTTAAAGACAACTTCCAGTTGATGTCCAGTTCCCTCTTTATATTTATCGAGATAAGTGTGGCACAATACACTTGAAAAGCAAACCAGAATTACACAGAAGTTAGCAGTCGTCATATGCAAGTCTATTGTTAACTACCCAGAAAGATTCTGGTATCTTCTAGATCATTAGCATGGCCGATCTGCAAGTGTGTGGACCAGTTACAGACTCCAGGACCACTTATTTAGAGACCTGTACATTTATGTTGCAATTCTTAAATTCAGGGTTTCCTAGTTTATTGGGTGTATTCGGAATCTATACAAAAAGTAAGTCACTTGCTTTATAATAAAATCCTCCTTTTATTTGAGTTAGTATGTTTTAGACACACAGTACAAATTGCTTTTGAAATAGAGCTTAGGAAATACCCAGATCTCATTGTTTAAGATGTTTCTCTTGAAAACCTCTCCCCCTTCTGTCTAAACAGAAGACACTGTGGTTGCTTCTGCCTTGTATATAATAAACAGAAAATACTTTTTTCCTAGTGATAGCAAAAACGGATCTAGCTATATTTTTCTGTTCTAATAGATTTTGCTCTACAGAAGAAAAAGTGACTGTTAAGAAAGATATGTGTATAAAGAAGCAAACATGTATGAAGAAAGGTTAGCAAAAAATCAAAATATTAACAGTGGTTATCACTGAATAGTATAATTACGTGTGACTTATTTGTTTTTCATATCTTCCTCCTGGATTTTGATCCTCTCGTTAATGAGCCCATTCCATAGTATGAACATTTATTTGAAAGTGAGAAAGGGAAATCACCAACTTGTAAACAGAAATCCAAAGTGACGCCGTCTTCCTTTATGTAACTGAGACTATTTATAAACCCTGAGTGCAGTCTTTTCCCCTTACTAGCTGAGGTGTGCATTCAGCAGCGGAGGGCAAGAGGACTGACAGTAACCCAGGCTAAGAGGAGGGAGTTTTACGGGGTCCTGGGAGCGTGTCAGCATCTTCTTGGGCACATGTCTGGTCTCTGCGAGGTCACGTCTGTCATTGTACGAGTCTCCCATCTTACTCTGTTGAATAGGCTCCTTTCCAACAACATTGTGATTCAAGGTGTTGCCCAGCTCTGTGGTACTTTGTCAAGGAAGGGCACTGAAATAACAGGATGTTTTTATTCAGGTGACAGCATGGTGACAAGGGAACGGCCCACGAATTTGCTGCTTAAAATGGTGATACTAGCATTACACATAATTACGAGTTCAGAAGACGTGTTTCTGCCCTCCTTAGTGGTTGCTGTGTAGGGCCCAAGAAAATACGGCCAAAGTTGAGACACTGAGTAGATAAGAGAGAGATTAATGAAGAAGTGGACCTTTCCTCGTCACCTTTTTTTGCCAAAGGAAAAGTGTTCTCACAATTGAGCGACTAAATAGAAAGAGCCTCGTTCCAGAAACATAGAGGTCCCTCATAACACACGAAATATTTCTGACTCTCTTTTCTGAGCCAGGCCATGGCAGGAAGAGTAAACAGGAGCTGGTAGTTTGGACGAGGCTCTGCCTCCAGGAGCATGTCCTCCCCCTACTGCAGTCACGATTTGCAGAAGATACCATATAGTCCAAGATGTCCAAACACTTCCCTGGCCGTGCTTCAGGCCAGGATGACTGTCCTCCCACCAGGGGACAGATCCCTGCGGAGGCCCAGCCGCTCACCTGACACCCCCTATTATTACTGCTACCTGATCCCTCAGTGTTCCTCTCTCCGCCTCACAAGATTGCCCAACATCATTTGTTACCTGCGTCATCTTTGAACATTCTCATGTCCTTTAGTGTGCAGCTGTGTCTTTGGAATCTACCTCTTTACCTGTATCACCCTCTCGGCCCTTGCCCCTGGCTTGGGCGCAGGGTGCAGATTCTGACTCATTCCTTGTCTACCGTATCTTGCCACCGATGATCAGCCCTGCTCCTGGAGAACATTATGGCCAAAATCCCAATCTTAAAAAGGAGATTGGAGACAAACTCATTAAGGACTTCCTACCATTTAATTTAAAGTTGATCAGCAGTCAATGTACACAATTTTACGTGTACCTTGATATAAAAGAATGTTCCAGAAAAAGTTGAGGATACATGAAAAGTTTGATAAATTTATCTTCAACAATTTACCGTACACTTCTCATTTGATTAAGTCTATACTTAGATTTGGGGGAAATTTAAATGGGAATCCTTACTCTAAGCTAGTTTAGCATGGCAAAGAAAATGTATACATACAATACTGGCACATTAAGTGAGTGATCAGTGTTTGAGGACTGAGCAAGTCAATGAGCGTAGTAGTGCTAACAGGCAACAATGATAAATGAAATTTTGAATACTGTGGATATAAGTTTACATACAGTTTGTAATGGTGCAAACCAAACTAGGATTTAATATACAGTTAATAAAATCCTAGTGTATAAACTTGTAAAGTATGTGAATAAGCTTAGGATTATTAGCCATTGGATGGAGGTTTTTACAGGTAGTTTTTCTATTTATATTTTTCTGGTATTTTCTATTATTTTCCTAAGCACATATTACTATTAAAAGAAAATATTCCGAAAATGGTAGAGATAGTATGTGCTATGAGTGCCAAAGACAGACATTACTTTGCACCAGAACATTTGGGGAGAGCTTCTTGGGTGAGTGAATTCTGAGCTGGGCTAATGCAATTTTGATCGGAAGAAAAATGGTCAAGTGTTTAGGTAGGTACCCTGGCAGGACTGAGGAGAAATCAACTCATCTTTAATTAATTTAATTTAATTAAAGTTACTTTGTGTGTTTCTGTTGGTGACAGGTAGCACAGTGGGCTTTGAAACACTTTTGTACAGCTTTTCCTTCAGAGTAAAGGACAAAGAATGCTTCAACCCAAGAGCATAAGGTAAAGCAGCATAATATTCTCTGTCTTACTTTATCTTAAAATCTCCTGCATTGTTTGACTTCTGTTCCCATACATATGTTATTTGTGTTAACATAGTGTTCTTTTCCAATGCAACTACTGGAATAACATCAGAAAAAAATTACTCTCCTAGAAGGTCACACCATGTCCTGACTTCTATATCTTGTGGATCTACCAGTTGGGTTTCCCCAGGTACATGCTAATGGTCTTTTGAGAAGAATCAGCTGGATGATCATTAAAGCTTCAAAAAGTAAATTAGCAATTCTGAATTTTTAAAAAGCAATGCCTGTTTCATTTGCTTTCATAAACAGCCATGAAAGACAAGCTATGCAACAAAAGCAAAGTGAGTAAAAGCCTGATAGTAAACAAGGGATTCACACATTCTAATTAGGAGAAAGTTGACCCTACCTTCTGTGTTTGTTTAGAAGATCTGAATTGTGTACATCATGATTAACTATAAATGCCTCTCCCACCCCTTTACCTTTTTCTGTGGCCACTTCTGTCTTCTGTTGAATTTAAGATTTCTGACATGTTTGTTGCTAAAAAATGGCTGGTTTAGGGGCGCCTGGGAGGCTCAGTGGTTTAAGCCTCTGCCTTTGGCTCAGGTCATAATCCCAAAGTCCTGGAATCGAGCCCCACATCGGGCTCTCTGCTCAGCGGGGAGCCTGCTTCTGCCACTCTATCTGCCTGCCCCTCTGCCTGCTTCTGCCTACTTGTGATTTCCACTCTGTCAAATAAATTTAAAAAAAATCTTTAAAAAAAATTGCTGGTTTAAATTAATGCACGCTGATATATATATGGGAAAGAGGACAGAACGGAGATTTATTTTAAAATGTGATACTTTTGGGCGCCTGGGTGGCTCAGTGGGTTAAAGCCTCTGCCTTCAGCTCAGGTCATGGTCCCAGGGTCCTGGGATCGAGGCCCGCATCAGGCTCTCTGCTCAGCAGGGAGCCTGCTTCCTCCCCTTTCTCTCTCTGCCTGCCTCTCTGCCTACTTGTGATCTCTCTCTGTCAAATAAATAAATAAAATCTTTAAAAAAAAATGTGATACTTTTGCTTCTGTTTTCTAGAAAGGGGCCTAATCCCTTTAATGGGCTTTTGTGCTGGTGTTTCTAACAGTGTCCTAAGAATCTGGATAGGAAGAAATTTTAGGATACTTGGGCATAGCCAGAGTAAGCAAGGACTGGGAAAATCCTCTGTATGATAAAGAAAAGTGGAATTTTGAATTTACAAGAAAACCAAGAGTCAAAATAAGGAACCCTGAGAACATGTTAAAGATTTTAACAAAACTGACAGGTGTCTAATGTGGGAGAGGCCTAGGAAAAGGGTGGCAAGGCAACCAAGGTTTACAAGGGGATCAAGCAGTGAGAAAATCAGATCATATGATATAGTTCAGGGTCTGGAGCTTTTCTTCTTAAGGACCACATAGTAAATATTTTTGGCTCTGGGAGCTACCTAGTCTCACCATCTGTGGCTTCTATTCAACTCTTCTGTCGCAGAGGGAAAAGTAGCTGTAAGTAGGCCAACAGTGGGTGAGGCTGTGTTCCAGTAAGCCCTTATTTACAAAACAGTTACTTTTAGGTTCCATGATTTCTACTATTCAGTTCTACACTGTGTGCCCCTTTGGGTTGTAGCATAATCTCCCTTTTCACCCCAGTCCTTCAGCAAACAGCTCAACATTTACTACACAACACCTGTGAGGCCAAGCTGGGGCTCTCAGTTCCTGGAATGCAGGCATGCGGTGTGGTGACAAGCCCCTGTGGGCGGGGGAGGGGCACAGAAGGGAGAGAGCAGATCTAGGAGGCCAGGTGAGGCAGAGAATTGAGTCAGAGCTGGGAAGCAGGAAATGCAAAGACTCCACAGGATCCTGAGGTGACCCTGTGCACTTAAGGGGAGTGGGGGGACCCGGAGGCACACCCACGTGGCAAATGCTTGGGTTCCACAAGAAAAACAAAAGCTTCCCTCTCAAAGGTTCATGGCACCCCTGCACAAAAATAGAGGAATGCTCTGTGAAAACAGTGCCTGTGCACAGCGCAGATGGCAATCCTCACCCAACTGCTGGAAACAGCCAGAATCCAACACAACAGCAACCAAGGCATTTCTACTTCCTGAAGTACCTTCTGACACCCCAGCCCCAGGGATCCAGCTAGACCAGCAATCTATGCAGATCTTGTTCTCATTTTTCAGTACTTGAGCTTTCCAAGACATGAGTTCAGGATATACGTGAGGTACCTGCTGTCTTCCTGATTGGTTTGCAGAGTCTGAGGCTTTACACTGTTGTCTTCTTGAGGATGTAAATGGATCATCTCTTTAGGTTTCCCATCTGTATTCTTGCTAATGGGCAGAAAAGGAAAAATAGGAAAATAGCTTAATTATATACATTTCAGTCTTGGAAGAAATTCGTCAGTGGCATTCACTTTGAAATTTAGGGCAGAATTTGCCGAAGTTTCTGAAATCTTTGTGAGATATGTAAAAGGAAAACATAACCAAATCTCCCCTTTCAAGACTAAGTCAAAACTCAAAGGAGGAAAAGCTATGAAAACCACCCTGTACCTTGTGTCAGAAGACTCTGAATTCTTACAGATAAGTGTCCATACCTAAAGCAACACTTCCTTCCACAGCAGTTCTGACAGGCAAATAACCCTTTATCGCCTGATTGTGACATTGTAGCCTCTCAAGGTCAGGGGCCCTGTACAGTGGGTCTGACCCAAAGCTTCCTCTTCTGTTTTAGTGAAGGTAGAAGTTCTGTGTTCTGTCCAATTAACGTCCACAGTTTGGAGAGCAGCAGTCCTTGTCATGAGGCATAGGAAGACTGACAGTATTTCCAAGGATTTAATGCTTTGAGATGCCAGTAACGATCACGTGTGAAGAACGATAGCTCACATTTTCTGACCTTCATCCTAAGTGAGGCACTGTGTTAAGTGAGCTTGGAACTACTGTCCCTATTTTACAGACAAGGAAAATGAAGTTCAGAGAAGGGAAGTGTCTCCCTGGGGGTTTCATAGCCAGTAGGTGGGAGTGAACACAGCTCTCACTGCTCACAAATCTTGGGATCTCACGTGGTGTGCTGCTCTGCCTCTTCAAGGGCTAAGTAAGCACTTCCCTGACAGAAATTAAATGAGACATGATGCAATACTGGTACCTTTAGGTTTCAGTATGTGTTGGTATTAGGGATTTCAGGGTGGAAGCACAAAGAGTTAAGTCACTTGGCCACTTGCCAGTACTTCATTACTCAGTTACTCTTTACCCTTTCTTAGAAATTACAAGGAGGGCATCCCTTGAGACAAAGAGCAAGAGTGAATCAGGAGCCAAAGTTTTCAGAGGGTGAGGAAGGGCAACTTGAGATCCTTGCGTGAGGAAGAGCAGATTTTTATACCAACAAGTGTTCCAGAGCAGCTTCCAAGGCACAATGACTAAGTGGTTATCTGAGGAATGGCCTAGAAGGGGTCTTGGATGATAGGTGGTACATGGAGTGAGAGAAAATACAACCTTAGAATATGCTGAATGAATGGCTATCCAATTGAATGATGGTGGTAATGAGGTAACAGAAAATATGTATTGTTTTCTTCTCTCAGTACCTGGCACAGATCTCTGAGACGCTTATATAATTTTAAGTATCACTTGAAAAAAATGTTATTATCTTATATATTTCTTTTAGTGTGAATACTTCTCTATAATGTACATCAAGGATCTTCTTTATAATTATGAATTATTACATCTGTTTATGTAGTGGTTTTTTTTTTTTTTTGAGGTTTTCTTTCATTTCTCTTTGGCTTTTAAGAGGAGGCAGGTACAGTCATAGACATTTTATAGGACAATATGGCTATGCTTACCTTTTTTTGCGCTTTACAATTATCCAATAAGAGCCAATGACAGATGAAAGAAAGAAGATCAGGCCAAAGAAAATACCTAGGCAGTAAAACAGGGTCATTGAATGCACAGAAAATATAACCCATACATTTTAAACTCTAAACATCTAGTCGCACTCGAAGTTGCCAGTGAGTTCTTTAAATGCAAGTATAAATTCTACTTTTAAGAAACACCTCACAATGGGGTGCCTGGGTGGCTCAGAGGTTTAAGCCTCTTCCTTCAGCTTGGGTCATGGTCTCAGGGTCCTGGGATCAAGCCCCACATCAGGCTCTCTGCTCAGCAGGGAGCCTTCTCCCCACCACCCCCCGCCTCCCACCTGCCTCTGCCTACTTGTGATCTCTGTCAAATAAATAAATAAAATCTAAAAAAAAAAAAAAAAAAAGAAAGAAAAGAAATACCTCACACAGGCTTACCTTTAGGAGTTTCCCTCTACTCCTGGTTTAATCTAGCACATTAGTCTTAGGGTCAGGGTCACTGATAAAGTGTGAGCAGGGCAGTCTGTAACCTTTAGTCCACAGCAGCCTTTCAACAGCTAGGTGACAACAGCCCTGGAGCTCCTGGCCTCGGCGCTGGAGGGCCCTGCGCTCCCGCCTTGTGTAAGGCCCAGGGACCAGCTGTCCTCTGCCACAGAGTCTGCCACCAAACCACTTCTCTTAAATGGGCTAAGGAAGTTGATCTTTGTGGCTTCCAGTTTGTGGGAGTGGGCGTGATACCATCCTGAGGAAACTTCCTGGGTTATAAACCAAAGAGGAAGTAGGGCTCTCCAGCTACGAACACGAAGGAGGATTATTCAGTTGTAACAGTTTAAAGCCAGTATAGAACCTTCCGTCAAGGACACTCACTCTGTATGCCTGTGAGGATACCAGTCTTGCCAGACTGTGGCCTGAATTTTGACTTACTTTCCTTCTAACCGAAATTGTAATGTAGGAGACACTGATCTCTCCTTTCAGGTTTCACTCGTGTAAGTGCATACTTACTGTTCAGGGTGCGAGAGCTCCTCATCCAGCCCTTCCCAAAACTTACCGACTATGAGAGCACTTGTGCCTGAGGGGAAGACAAAAGCAGGACAGCGTCAGTCTGGCCCACAGCATGACCAACAGGAGATCAGTCACTGACGATTCTTCCTGCTTTTTCAGCACATGGTCTGATGTTTTTCTAATATAAAAAGCCATTGGTTTCCCTCATGTAACTTCATTTTATCTTGTGCACTGAGCAAAGTGTGTTTTTTTTTTAACTTAAAATTTTATCATAAAACAATTACAGAAGAGAGTTTATAAAACAGTATACATGAAAAATATCACACAGGATTGTACTACCCTGAAAAATCCTTTACTAGGTAAAACTGTCCTAAAATTGTGGTGTACATTTTTCTAGCTGCCTAGGCCGACTATGTCTGCCTCACTGATTTTTTCCTACATTCAGCTCCAGAAAGCTGTTTCTGGAAGCTTATGATTTCAGGATGCCTCTAGTAGGTCTTCAGGGACTAGAGAGCCTTAAATTAATCTTACTGTTCTAGGGCTTCTGTCTCTTTCAACCTGTTGGCTCTAAAAAGAATCAGAAGAATGACAGACAAGGGTGCAAGTCTGGGTGTTTCAATCAGTTTAGCATCTTCCTTTCATTCAAATCATGATCCCCCAGGGTCCCAGGATTGAGCCTGGTATAGGGCTCCCTGCTCATTGGGGAGTCTGCTTCTCCCTTTGCCCCTCCCACTGCTCATGCTTCCCCACCACTCTCAAATAAATAAAATCTTAAAAAAAAAAAAAGAAGAAGAAGAGGGTGCAAGTCCTTGGAGTCAGATTGGCTCGGTTAAAAATCAGTTTAATATATGGCTAAAAAATAGCCATATATTTTCCATGTTCATTGATTTTTCTATATCTCATTTATCCTACCTGTGTATTAGAGATCACAGTACATCTAACTCATCTAACCCTAAATATTTATTGAGAACATATAAGCTATTTAATTCTGGGTACTGGGGACACAAGTGAAATAGACAAAAATCCCTGCCCTCATGGAGCTTTTATATATCTATATATGTGCTTAATTATAATCATTAACTTGCTCAAGAGCTCACAGAATTAACAAATGTGAAGGACTCAGAGAAGCCTTTGTCATAAAGGAAGCACCAATAGATGGATGGATATTAGTTCTTGTTTACTGCTCGTAATATATATATCTTTTTCTTCATCACAAATGTAATAGTATCCAAATAATACAGAAATATGTGAAGTAAAAATAAGAGTCCCTGTAATTTTTCTCCTGTACTGTTAAGAATTTCGCTTACAACTAGATGTCCATCAACAGATGAATAGATAAAGAAGATGTGGTGTATATATATATATACAATGGAATATTATGCAGAAAAATGAAATCTTTCCATTTGTAATGACGTGGATGGAACTAGAGGGTATTATGCTGAGCGACATAAGTCAATCAGAGAAAGACAATTATCATATGATCTCACTGATATGAGGAATTTGAGAGGCAGGGTGGGGGGTCATGGGCAAAGGGAGGGAAAAATGAAACAAGATAAAACCAGAGAGGGAGACAAACCATAAAAGACTCTTAATTTCTGGAAACAAACTGGGGGTTGCTGGAGTGGAAGGGACCGAGTGGCTGGGTGATGGAAACTGGGGAGGGTATGTGCTATGGTGAACGCCAGCCATGAACTGTGAAAGACTAATGAATCACAGACCTGTACCCCTGAAACAAAAAATACATTGTATGTTAATTAAAAAAAAAAAAAGGATTTGGCTCGTAACTTATTTAGTGGACTTCTCTTCCTAGAACATCTGTGAAATGAAGTCTCAGGATGTAATAAGCCAACAATTCTGGCTATAATCAGTATTTATTGAGGAAGCATCAAGTGATTCCTTGTCTTTTTTTTTAAATTTCTTCTTTGCCGGTATTCTCTGGAGAGCAAAATTGCTTTGGCTGAGAACTACTGATTTTTTTATAATATCCTGAAATGTTCTGGTACATTCCTTTCTGGAACATTTTCCTGTGATCTAAGTTTTTATGTATTTATAGCGTCTTTCTCTCTAGCTAATACTTCAACAGTGGAACGAAGTATTCAATATATGTCAGCTTGTATGATCATCGCAACCACCACTTATATGTTCGTGAGAACACTATTAACCCTTCATTATATTTGCACAGAGATCTCATCTGGCTAATGTCTTCAAATTTACTTTTCCAAGTATGTAAATTCGAAGACAAATTTGTTGACATTTTATGATTTTCTCTATGCTATCAGAAAACTCAAAACGCTGCCCTTCCTTTAGCTGTTTCATAAATATTTTTATATTTTACCTTAGCTGTTCTATGGTCACTTTTTAAACTTCTCTTTATTCCATCTGGTATTTATTATAAGATAAAAAGAAAGGGTCGGGGCACCTGGGTGGCTCAGTGGGTTGAGGCCTCTGCCTTCGGTTCAGGTCATGATCCCAGGGTCCTGGGAAGGAGTTCTCTGCTCCGGCTCTCTGCTCGGTGGGGAGCCTGCATCCCCTTCTCTCTCTGCCTGCCTCTCTGCCTACTCGTAATCTCCGTCTGTCATATAAATAAATAAAATCTTTAAAAAAAAATTTCTTCAGTGCTACCTTATAGCATTTGGTCATCTTTTCCTTTCCCATGGTTTGATGTCTGTTATTATGTTTTATCTGCAAGATACATTTATTTTATTAATATCTGCTTTGTTCCATTTACTTATGAAAGTAAGTTTATTTTTTTGTGCTGGCATAAAGTAATTCAGGTATTGTGGCTTTCTATTTTCTTTTACTATCTGGTATGGTTACTCTTCCAATTATGTGAATTTTCTCTCTCTCGCAGACACATCTTCAGAATTCTCTAAAGGCATCCAGTTGGTTCAACAGTGAGATTTTTGCCAAAGAAGTAAATATAATTTGACATTAAGGGAGTGTCAAATTTATAATTTGGAAATATTATGTGAGTCAGCTTAGTTAACATGTTTAAGGGATTAACTATAAAAAATAGATCTTGAACAATCTTAGCATTCAATCATGTATTATAACAAAGAGTTATAAGAGTTGTGGAGGGCAGCTTCACATTAATTTTGATTAAAGATGATTATACACTGTTAATTTTGCTCAATAGCATCTTGATGTGTACAAATTTAGGATTGAGGGTTTTCTATCTTATATCACTCTCTAGTTGTTAGCAGAGGGGTACTCTTCTACTGAGCTCAATGATACATGATTTCTTTTTTTTTAATTAACTAATTTTTTAAAATTTGAATTAAATTTAGTTAGCATATAGTGTGTTCTTAGCTTCAGGGGTAGAGTTTAGGGATTCATCAGTTCTATACAACACCCAGTGATCATTACACCAGGTGCCTTCCTTAATGCCCATCACCCAGTTACCCCATCCCCCCACCTGCCTCCCCTCCAGCAACCCTCAATTTGTTCCCTGTAGTTAAGAGTCTCTTATTGGGGGCGCCTGGGTGGCTCAGTGGATTAAGCCGCTGCCTTCGGCTCGGGTTGTGATCTCAGTGTCCTGGGATCGAGCCCCGCGTCGGGCTCTTTGCTCGGCGGGGAGCCTGTTTCTCTCTCTCTCTCTCTCTGCCTGCTTGTGATCTCTCTCTCTGTCAAATAAATAAATAAAATCTTAAAAAAAAAAAGAGTCTCTTATTGACCTCCCTCTCCATTTTTAACTTATTTTATTTTTTTTCTCTTCCCCTCTGTTCATCTGTTTTGTTCTTCAATGAATAAAGAAGATGTGGTATACACACACACACACACACACACACACACACACACTGGATTATCACTCAGCTGTCAAAAGAATGAAATCTTGCCATTTGCAATGACGTGGATGGAACTTTAGGTATTATGCTAAAAGAAATAAATCAATCAAAGAAAGACAAATACCATATGATTTCACTCATAAGTGCAATTTAAGATACATGATTTCTAAATCTGCTCTATCCAGCTGTACCAGCTTAAAATCCTGTATACCAGTGAGGGAGACCAACCATCTTGTCTCTGCACCTTGGAAAGTGCTCTCTCACTCATGTTGAAATATTCTTGAAGGCCTGCACTACCATTGATGTGCTCCTGACTTTTAAGGCCCCAAGGCTATGAACAAATCATTACTGTGCCATGCAATCAACAATAGAGTAATATAGACAAAAAAGGTTCAGAGGGGTTCCTGAGGAGAGATGGATGGGTTGAGCAGTGTGAGAAGAGTGAGGCTTGCCTTACTTTCATTGCAAGGGCTTTCTGGGAAGAATTAGGAGCTCCTGTCGTACTCCTTAGCTCTTAGCAGGTGTTATAAACATCACACCACATTCAGTGACAGTATTGCAGAACGAATGAATAGTAACCATGACTAAGGAAGGACCTACATTTCTTGCAGCTCCATTTACTAGATGTGCATATGGCAAGAGGAGGATTCCATGTGTCTTCTGCCTGGCATTGGCTCTGGGGACTGCCTTTCAGAGTATACCCATCCTCACACTCGAAAGTTATATTATCTCCATAGTGATACACTTTTCTCATTTCCAGCTCCTTCCGGATTCCATTCATAAACTCTGGGATGATACATTTTACCTCTGAAATTAGAAAAATCAGAAGGAAATTGACATTTTATTGTTAATTGTTAATTGAAACTGACATAGTGGAGAGATCTATGACCCCAAACTGCTTTGCCTTCAGCAAAGATGTCATGTTTTCAATCAGGAACTGTTGACACCCACCCAACATCTTAGGATTTTAAATTCTCTGACTTTCATTTCTTGGGTAAAGTAAGAATATGGAATGTATTATGCATCCACTTTTAATTATTGATACCTCTGCAACTGGGGAAAGATTGGGAGATATGATCACCATGTTCTAACACTGGATCCACTTTGGTCACCCCATAAGGAAACAGGAATATCACATTAACTCTCCCTAGGTATACAGTACATACTCGTATTTTGCTTCTTGATTTAATGCATGTTTCTGGCTCATTTCTATGCATAGAACAAAGAGGCTAGTAAATCATGATTCTAAATTCAAAACATAATTTTTCTACTTTTTCTTCTTTGTTTTGCTTTTTTTTCTGCCCAGCTGTCGATACCTTCTTCAGCTTTAAGCAAAGCCTGCTTTTTAGTTGTAATTATTCAAACATGAGGCTAAATTATTCTTTTCTGTATAGGAACCAACAAGATAAAGTGGTATTTCCCAAAGTATGGTCTGTGGTCTTCCTACTTCAGAATATACTGATGGGTTTGTTAAAAGTAGTCCAAACTCCAGTTCAAAATGTCAGAATCAGAGTTCTTAGGAATGACGCTTGAGATCCTAATCTTAACAAGGTTCCTGGCTGATTTTGCTCATGCTAAAGACCTAGAATGACTGCTATAAAGCACGTTCAAAGAGGACAGTTATTAAGACAAAATGAATTTTACTTAAAAGCAGCTGCCAAGAGAATAGAATATTACCCTTTTATTTTCAGGAGAAGAACCTTCCTAGAGTCTTGATTAGAATACTTAATCTTTGAAGTATTCCTTGACCCTCCCTACTTCTCCAGGCGACTAAAGCAAGGAGGGGTAAGCGTTCCTATTTCTGCAGAGACACAGGGACTCCACAGTATATGCACTCCATTCTTGTAAATAAATACAGGAGGGCCATTTACACCTCTGTAGAGGACCTCATTTTCTTTCTCTAAAATCAGAGTGTGGCTAGCCAAGGACTTCTGAGACTTTTCGGTTGCGGAGCGCCCTCTGGCCCTATAACCACCATGGCAGCCATAGGACTAACTGCTCCTTTACATTTGAAACACAGGCATGCCTGAAATCCCTCCTACCTCATCCCTGCTCTTAGTTTTCTAAAAAGAAAAGAAGGGGGACAAAGAGCAAATTGCTAACTTACTGCTGTGCAAAGTCAAAAGAACCACATTTGAAAGGAGACAGAATACAGTGCAGTGTTTAAAAGGATGGCTGGGGGGCGCCTGGGTGGCTCAGTGGGTTAAAGCCTCTATGTTCGGCTCAGGTCATGATCCCAGGGTCCTGGGATCGAGCCCTGCATAGGGCTCTCTGCTCGGCGGTTGCCTGCCTCTCTGCCTACCTGTGATTTCTGTCTGTCAGATAAATAAAATCTTTAAAAATAAATAAATAAATAAATAAAAGCATGGGTGGGGCAGTGGCCCAACGCAGGCACCACCACCCACGAGCTGCATACCATGGACTAGTTACTGGGTCTCTCTCTCAATTCTCTCTTCTGTAGAATAGCAAGAATAATCCCAACTCATCAGACTCCTTGAGAGATTAACACAAATAATTTTTATTAAAGACCTCAGTACCATGCTTAGTCACAGAATATTTTTAATCCCAAATTTTGTAGTTTTTAAGAATATTAACAACAAAAGATTTTAAGTCTATGCAAACACAGACAGGAATAAAGGCAGTAATTCCTGGCACTTGTTCTAGGGAAGAGATGAAATAGCACTTCACCTTTGGTCTTGGAAGTTATAATAAGGACCCATATTCAGTAATTCCAGGAATTAATTGCTCTCAACCTTGCTCCATGCTTCAATTTTCCTTACAAAAAAAAGTGTACTTCTAGTTTCTTATTTAAGGTATTGGTGAGGACCCCTTGTGACTCTCTGAGATCCTTCAGAGCTAAGATACATTATTAGTTAAAAGTCCACAAATCATTTTAAATTGGTGTTTGATGTCTACCGTATTACTGGAAATTCCATCAGTTCATTCTACTACTTTGGTAGAACTAAGAGTCCTTGGGTAACCTCCTTCCCATCTTTTTTTCCCCCACTTTTCTCCCCCCTCTATTGACACTCATTTCACAATCTTCTCAGAAAGATCTCTCAGTCTTATCAGCCCCGTGCATCCATTTTCCATTAAAAAACCCAACAAGAATAATAAATACCTTTGCAAAAATGATCAAATTGGCTCCAGGTTCCCTGGTTTGTGCAGAATATGAAGGCTCTTCCCACCAACAAGTAGCCTGGGTCACAAGTGTAGTTGACAGTCATTCCAGGAAGATATGGAGATGCAGGTCTTTCAAGGTAATACCCATTGTGGATCTTGGGCAGATGGGGGCATTCTAAGAACAAGACCCCCCCAAAACACAAGAAAAGACATTCACTGAAACAAAGAAGTACAAATACGCCAACATATCTAATAGCATGTTTGACTCTTAGAGACACAGGAAGACCCAAAGCAGGCACTACTTATTTCCCAATCAGTGGGAAAACTGATTCTTTAAATGTAGACCTTCAGCCTGTAAACAGGACCACCTGTATTCTCTTCCTGCAAACTGCATCAGATGGGAGTACCACCGGGGTCTGCAAAGGACCACTTTGGTGCTACCTGTCCTCACTGGTGCACAGAGCTGTTTCAAGGACCAGGACAGCCACGAATGAGCCCCGGATTGTACAGATATTGTCATTTAATGCCAGACTAATATGTAAAAGGAGGGAGCTGCCCAGAGCACAACCTTGAACTCCACTTCTCTAGGACGTCTTGAGTGCCTGTTGCTAAACATGAGACGAAGGGTCAACAAAATGCAGTCACAGGCTGAGCAGAACACTTAGAAGGAACAAAAGCAATACAAATGCCTGCCTTGGAGTTTCCTTAGTCATTTCCATCGCATCAAATCTAAAGTAAAATACAGCCATCAACATGTGCTTTTTGCTCAGCACACCCATCTATCCAATAGAAATACAGCTGGGTTTTTGTGTGTATGTGTGTGTGTTTTTGTTTGTTTGTTTGTTTTTTTAAAGTAGGCTCCATGTCCATTAGGGAGCTCAATGTGGGGCTGAACCCACAACCCTGAGATCCAGACCTTGAGGTCAAGAATCGGCCGCTCCACCAACTGAGCGACGCAGGAGCTCCGAAATACAACTTGTAATAGAGATGGTACGACAGAGTGTTTTCTTTGGCATTTGCTTTTAGTGCTTGAAAGTAGTCTATGTAAAGTGTGGGCCTCACTGATTCTTCCCATTGTCTCCCTCCTTCTCTTGTCACTATCCCACACTCCTCACCCCAGAAGGAAGGGCCATCAGAGGACCAGCAATTGGGACACAGCAAGGCACATCTAGAACACACCTGTCATTCTCCCAGTAGGTAATTCTGTGTGCCTTACTTTTAGAAGAAAGCCACATTCCCAAGCCAAAATGACTGTCCCCATAGAAATAGGGAGGTTCTCACCTAGATATTCTGATCTAGATGGGACATAGGGAAATATGTATGCACTGACCTGTAGAACCAGCAAGTTCGCAGCGAGGGGCAGGGCCACTCCAAATCCCGTTCCCTTCATCGTCACTTGTGCAGCGGAGGGTGCTCTCCCCGATGAGGTTGAAGGTCATCCCTCTGGCTGGGTGGTGGTCACACATGTAAGTAATTTCCTTTCCATAGGGAAAGTTTCCCTGAGAAGGTCTGGTGTGCTGCCCATTAAGGATAGAGGGAGGATTTGGACAAAAGATTTCTGGAAAGAAAGCAAGAGCTTTAGTTTCCATTAGCATTTCAATCAACATGATCCTACCTCCATGGTAACCTGGGACTGTATTTTTGCAATGGGAACACAACTACGGTGGGTGGATTTAAATATGTAAGACTTGTTCTTTCGGAGAAGTAACTAACTGAAGTGAGACTTTAATTTCAGTTTATTGTAAAAGTCCAAGACCCTCCAGGTAGCTAAGATTCGATTGGAAAGGTAACTAATTTGTTTTTTAGCAACTGTTGTTGCTGCTTGATGTCTGGCATAAAGACAGTCTTGGGTTGACACTGGGGGTATAAGACAGATGAGGTTGGCCCTCAAAGATCTGAAGTTGCGAAGAAATCTTAGTGAATCTTTATTAAACATAGACTATCGTTTTCAGCAGATGTAAGTGTTTCTTGATGATTCATGACCATTATCATCTGTATCAATACCAAATACACAATAGCATATACACTGATTCCTATTGGGCTCTTCAGAGCCAGATCAGGTGGCTCTAGGAGTCTTTTCTTTTGTGTTTTTCTTTCTTCCAATTGACCGGCTGTCATTTCTTTCTGCTTTTAGTCTGTTTCTAGCAGTCCTCTCCCTAAAACTAATTTGATGCTTTGAATCTGATATGAATTTAGGAATAGATACCCAAGCCTGTCAGAATTGTGTGAATAAACAAAGTGAAGGCCTTCATACAACGAACAGTGATTGATTTCTCATATCTCGATTTTATCTGTTTGTATTTATCGAAAGCTTACTTATGTATTTACCTTCAGATTTATATGTCTCAGGAAAGTAGAGTTTTTTGATATCTGAGTTTTATTCAGGTTGGATGTTCTTATAAAGTTCCAACACAATCCCATAAGATGTCCTAATAGTTTTCTAGCAAGATATTTTAACAGAAACCAGATTAAAAGGGTGATTCACAACTGAATGAAGGTGGTTCTGTACATTACATTTCTATGCACCTGTGCTTCAAAAAGTAAGTAGATAGAATCTTGGAGGCTGCTGAGGATCCAAGGGAGTTGGAATTCAAGGGAAGGGGCTGGTGGGGGGGAATTGCCCTACCCACATTTGCTGCAACTGAGGAAAAAGCAAAACTGGAGAGAGCCAAACATGGTGGACACGCACCAGAGAGAGAGAATTTGCAGAGGTCCAGCCAACCTGATGGGAGAAGCAAGCACCCATCCAGGCAGGGCAGAGAGGAGTTTGGAGGCAGAGGAGAAGGAGGATCTTGAGGAACCAGCTCACTCTTCAGGGCCAGAGACTGCCCTCACAGAGGAGGTAGAAAGCAAAAGTGCTGAGTGATTGACTGAACCCACTTTTCTCCAGGTGCACAGATTTCTGAGAAGGGACCTTTGCAACTCTGGGTGTGGGGGTGGGGTGAGGTGGGGTGGGCCGGGGTGGGGGGCAGACAAGAATAACAAAGGTCATTGAAGGAACCTCTTCCCTGGCCATCAGCTTTGGGATTTCAGCAGGGGGTTTGCCCTCAGATCTCTGGCAGTATCCCAGCTTGAGGATTCTGCCACTGTTGGGGTGGGTTGTGGGCACCCACAAAGCAACAGGTGCTAAAACCACACCTTACCCAACCCTGCCATCAGCTTTTTCTACACCAGCTTTTTTTTTTCTTTTTGCTTTATTTATTCATTTAACAGAGAGGGAGAGTACAAAGCAGGGAGAGCAGCAGGCAGAGTGGGAAGGAGAAGCAAGCTCTCTGCTGAGCCAGGAGCCAACTCGATCCTAGGACCGTAGGATCACGATCTGAGCTGAAAGCAGCCGCTTAACAAACTGAGCCACCCAGGAGTCCCTACACCAGCTTTTTAAAATCAATGCTCTCCAGTGCAGCCCGGAGCCAACGCGGGTAAAGAGAAACCAAAAACGAGCTCTAGCGCCCCCTTCTGGAAATCAAAGGAGTGGCTTCTAATTGCAAGTACGTTGAACTGCAGTAAACAATTAAAGGTATGTGCTACTTTAAATGGGATGGCAGAGACATTTTGTCAAACGCTATGAAAAATCACAGGAACATGGTATGGCAAAGAGGAAAGGGTCATTCTCCAGTGGTCGATCGCAAAGGCATGGAATGTTGCAATCTAAGTAAGAATTCGAAACAGCTGTTAGGAAGAGATCCCGTGGTGAGCTACAAGAAAACTCTGAAAGTCAATTTAGTGAACTCAGGAATAAAATTAATGAACAGAAAGAGTTATTTATCAAGATGTGGGGTGTGTGTGTGTGTGTGTGTGTGTGTGAATATTATACAGCCATCAAAAAGAATGAAATGAGGGCGCCTGGGTGGCTCTGTGGGTTAAAGCCTCTGCCTTCGGCTCAGGTCATGATCCTAGGGCCCTGGGATCAAGCCCCGCATCGGGCTCTCTGCTCCGCGGGGAGCCTGCTTCCTCCTCTCTCTCTGCCTGCCTCTCTGCCTACTTGTGATCTCTGTCTGTCAAATAAATAAATAAAATCTTAAAAAAAAAAAGAATGAAATGTTTCCATTTGGAACCATGTGGATCGAGCTAGAGTGTATTATGCTAAAAGGAATAAGTCAATCAGAGAAAGACAAATACCATATGATTTCATTCATATGTGGAATTTAAGAAACAAAACATGAACATATGGTGTGGGAAACAAACAACAAAGAAGGTGGAAGGAGACAAACCATAAGAAACACTTAAAAAAAAAGATTTTATTTATTTGAGAGAGAGAGTGAGAAAGAGCATGAGGTGGGGGAGAGGGAGAGGGAGAGACAGACTCCCCGCTGAGTGGGGAACCTGATGCAGGCCTCAATCCCAGGACCCTGGGAACGTGACCTGAGCCAAAGGCAGACGCTTAACCAGCTGAAGCCATAAGACAGACACTCTTTAAGGATAGAGAACAAACAGGATTGATGGAGGGAGGTGGGTGGGGATGGGATACATGGGTGATGGGTATGAAGGAGGGCACTTATTATGATGAGCACTGGGTTTGTATATAAATGATAAATCACTGGATTCTACTCCTGAAACCAATATTGCACTGTATGTTAACTAAATAGAATTTAAATAAAACTTTGAAAAAAAGAAAGAGTTCTTTATCAAAGAGATTGAAGTTTTTAAAAAGAACCAGATAGAACTAAACCACCCTTTTATTTATGCACACTAAAATTTTCTATTTCTCTGAAACAAATAAACAAACAAACCAACAAACCAGACAGAAATTCTGGAGATGACAAATTCAATGAATCAGATGAAGATTAGATTAGAAAGTATTGGAAATAAGACAGATCAGATTTAGAACAGATTAGTGACCTGGAGGTCACTAATTTAGAGATAACTTAGAAGAGAGAGGACTAAGATTTTTAAAAAGTGATGAAACCCTATGAGAGGTATTAGATATGAGAAAAACAAATATAAAAACAATTGGTCTATCAGAAGAGAGGAGAGCAAGAATTATCTTTAGAAAAATAGTAGTTGAGAACTTCCCTATCATGGGGAAGGAATTAAACATACAAATCCAAGAAACTAATAGAATACCATATTATCTCATTGCAAAAAGGCCCTCCCCAGAATATCTTGTAATGAAGCTGCCAAAAATCAATGATCAAGAAAGAATCTTTAAAGCAACCAAGGGAAAAAGAAAAAAAGTAACCTACAAAGGAAGCCCCGTTAGGTTACCAGTATATTTCTCAGAAGAAACTCTATAGAACAGGAGTGAGGAATGATATATTCAAAGTGGCGAAAGAAAAACGGTCAGCCAACGTATGTTTTCTAGTAAAATTAGCCCTCAGATATGAAGGAGAAATAAAGGCTTTCCCAGAAAAAAACTGAGGGGGGAATCACCACCACCAGACTTGCCTTACAAGAAGTGTTGAAAGAATGTCTTCAGCTGAAATGAAAAGACATCAGTGAGTGACATAACAGCAAGTGAAAGTACACAAAGGTGAAAATAAAACAGAAAACCATAACTCTATTGGAATGGCATGTTAACCACCTAATTATAATATAAAAACTTACAGAAAAGAACATTCATTAGAACTGTATCTACTATAATTTCTCAATGAATATACAACATGAAAAGAGGTAAACTAATAACAAAAATATAAAAAGCTTAATAGGTGAAGGAAGATAAGGTGTTATCAGCTCTGAAGCCTGCGAGGTCTGGAAGCCTGGGTAATCCAGGTTCAGCTAGGAGAAGCCACGCTTCTCAGAGAACGTTTCAGAAAAGGTGACATGGAATGGGTGTTTTGCAGACTCCTAAGAGACCTTCAGAGAAGACATGACTTGCAGAGAAAACATGGAGAGGACAAACAGAGTGCTAAGAATAAGTCAGCAGGATACACTTAAACTTAACGAGGCTCTGGAGCAGCTGGTTTGGCCCCATGCTTTCATGGATGTAAGCCAGGTCCCTTTGCCCACTTTGAGCCAAAGTTGAAAAGGTTCTTGTGGCTTTGCTTGTGATGATTCACCATTTACTCTAAAAATGCAACTGTGGGACAGTCCATTTTGCATATTCAGTACACAAGCGATGTTTCCTGGAAGCCCAGGCCATGGCTAGAGGAGCACTGGTACCACCTGTTTTGAAACCACCCTTTGGTGTCATTTGGGAAAGTGAGGCAGTATGTGAATATTGTGGTTGGACTTTTGAAATTACGTGGGCTGATTAATATCCTGATTTTCCTTCAGAGGGGCAAGTTTGCAACTTTGACAGAATGTTTGGCATTCATTCTGTATGTCCCAAGCCCTGAAACAAAATGCGAAGTTAGGCTGTGAGTATATGGCCAGGGAAAATTTCTCTGGTGTGGTTTTGCTAGGTTTCGGGTTTTTCTCTGTTACCATTTATTAATACCCAGAAGTTGAAAGCTAAGTGATCTTCATGGTGTATTCCTCTTTCTGGTGCTCCTAACAGTGACAATACATTAGCCACCAGTGGCAGTGGGCAATGTTCTATGTGTGGAGAGTGCCTCCCACCCATGCCTCACACCATAAGTGAGCATATCTTCTGTTCTGCTGTGTGAAGAGTAGTTTCTTCTTTCACAGGTATTTTTCTTGTCCTAAGTGTGGTGCAGATGTATGTAGTCTGCAGCCACTGAAATCAGGAATGGAGATGTCAGAAGTGAATGCTCTTTAGAGACTAAGATTGTTTCCTCTGAGAAAAAGTTTTATGTTCAAATTCTTAATATTCGTCATCCTAAGCAAACTGTTTAGGTGTCTTTTATGAGAGGATGTGCTTCTCAGCTACCGTCTTCTGTTCCTCTCCAAGCATGACAAGATTCCAATCACTAGGAACCACATGATTCTGAATATATTATGTAAACAATAATGTTTATTTTTCTTTAAATCATTCCATTCAATTCTTTTTTTTTAAAACATTTTATTTATTTGACACAGAGAGAGAGATCACAAGTAGGCAGAGAGGCAGGCAGAGAGAGAGAGGGGGAAGCAGGCTCCCTGCTGAGCAGAGAGCCCAATGCGGAGCTCGATCCCAGGACCCTGAGACCATGACCTGAGCCGAAGACAGAGGCTTTAACCCACTGAGCCACCCAGGCGCCCCTCCATTCAATTCTTAATATCGAGAATAATGGACATTTTTTTTGGTCAGACTACTAAAGATCTTCTTTCATTTTGTTCCTTCCTAGAAAGATTTTGGAGACTCTAGGATGAATGTGTTTTATTTTCAGAAATGGAATTATAACATCATAATCTGACAATGATAAGACCCTGGGGTTTTGAGCTTTTAAATTCTAGTGCCCCAGTTGTAATTTTTAGCTTTTATCCAAACCCAGTTTTTGAGGGGTTCGGTTGGCTTCATTCTCAGGCAAAATGATGGCCACCAGAAGCTCCAGACTGATGTTCTACCAGCTTTCTGATCCCCTTGGAGTGAGAGCTTCTTGCATACTAGTTCCAGCTAAGTTCAGGACCTCACTGTCATTGGTCTGCCTGGGATTACACATTTGTGAAGCAGGACAAAAAAGGACTACTCTTGATTACTAGACGTGTACCTTGTGGACCCATAATAGGAGAGCAGGCAGTTCACCACAGGAAACTCAGGTGCCATTAAAAGAATAGTGGATGTTGGGCAGGTAAAAACAATAGATCCCTAATGGAGTCTACATTTGCCTTTTTTCATATCAAAGGTCTGTATGCATTCTTTAATTTTACCAATGATCTGGGTTGATCAGGACATAAGTAACTGAATGGTTGACTTTCACTACAGATTTAAAAGGATTAAATAAATCAACATTTTGTTATACCAACAACAACAAAAAAGATAAGGTGTTATCAACATAAAAAGGACTGTTTTCTCTATGAGACATTTTGTATAAGCCACCTAGTAAACCCAAAGCAAAAATCTAGGGTCATGAAACACAAAAAATGAGGATGATCAAATCACCATAGAAAACCACCATTTTGCAAAGATAGGCAGAAATAGAGGGGAAAAGAAACAAAGGAGGAACAAGAGGAACAAGACAAGCAGAAGGCAGATGATACGAAGGCAGTAGTAGTAAGTCCTTATGTAGCAATAGTCACTCAAAATACCAATGGATGACTTCACCAGGCACAAGGCACAGAGTAGCTGAATGGATAAGAAAGAAGACCCAACTATATGCTGCCCACAGGAAACTCATTTCAGCTCTGAAGACACACATAGGCTCAAAATGAAGGGACGGAGAAGGATATTCTATGCAAATGGAAATCAAAAGAACATGGGCATACCCATACTTTACATAACACAAAATAGACTTCATGCCAAAAATGATAACAAGAGATAAAGAAGGTCATTATAAAATGATAAAATGGTCAATCTATCTAGAAGATATAATACATAATTATATACATACCAAACATCAGATCACTAAATCTATTAGGGAAATATGCAGAGATCTAAAGGGAGAAATAGACAACTGTACAATACTAGTAGGGCACTTCAGTTCCTCTATATGAGCAATGGTTAGATCAGAGAGAAAATTAACAAGGGAACATTGGACTTGAACCATACTCTCGAATAAATGGACTTGACAGATAGATATAGAACATTCCATCCAACAGCGGCAGAATACACATTCTTCCTGAGTGCGCACAAAACATTTTCCAAGATCACATGATAGGGCATGGAACAAATCTCAGCAAATTTAAGATGACTGAATTTAAGATAACTATTTTTTTTCTGACCTCAATAGACATATTTTTTTTTCTATAAATCTACAATAAGAGGAAAACTGGAAAATCTATGTGGAAACTAAAAACTACATGGAAACCAAACAACCCACTTCTGAACAACCAATCGATCAAAGAAGAAATTAAAGAGAAAATAGAAAAATGATCACAAGATAAATAAAAATGGAAATAACAATATATCAAATCTTATGGGATGCCACAAAGGCAGTTCCCCGAGGAAAGTTTATAGTGATAAATGCATATGTTAAGAAATTGGAAAGATCTTAAATAAACAACCTAACTTTACACTTCAAGGAACCAGAGAAAGAAGAATGGATTAAGGCCAAAGTTATCAGAAGAAAGGAAACAATAAAGATCAGAGTGGAAATAAATGAAATAGAGAACAGAAAAATAATAGACAATATCAACAAAACTAAATCTGGTTTTATGTAAAGATAAACAAAACTGACAGACTTTTAGGCAGACTAAAAGAGAGAGAGAAGACTAAAATAAATAAAATTAGAAATGAAAAAGGAGACATTACAACAGAAATATATAGGACCATACAACACTATTATTAGCAATTATAGGCCAACAAATTAGATAACCCAGAAGAAATGGATAAGTTTCTAGGAACATAAAACCTACCAAGACCATTTCAGAAAGAAATAGAAAATCTAGGGACGCCTGGGGGGCTCAGTTGGTTAAGCATCTGTCTTTAGCTCAGGTCATGATCCCAGGGTCCTGGGATTGAACCCCCTTCATGGGCTTCTTGCTCAGTGGGGAGCCTGCTTCTCCCTCTCCCTCTGCCTGCTGCTCTCCCTGCTTGTGCTCTCTCTCTCTCAAATGCATAGTTAAAATACTAAAAAAAAAAAATCTGAAGGGACCAGGAACTAGCAAAGAGATAGACACAGTAATCAAAAACCTCCCAACATTGAAAATTCTAGGGCTGATAGCTTTACTGATGAATTCTACCAACATTCAAAGAAAAATTAATACCAACCTCTCTCAAACCTTTGCAAACAACTGTAGAGATGAGAATGTGTCTAAATGCATTCTATGAGACAAGCATTAGATTGCCCAGACACTAATGCCTGATTGGGACACCAGAAGAAAAGTCAACTATAGAACAATATCCCTGACGATAGAGAGGCAAAGTTCTCAACAAAATATTAGGAAGCCCAATTCAAGAACACATTAAGAGGTTTATACACTATGACCAAGGGGGATTTATCCTTGGGATGCAAGGATGTTTCAACATACACAAATCAATAAATACAGCACATTCCATTGATAAAATGAAAAATTTAAAATCATAGGATCATCTCAATAGATGCAGAAAAGAGCATTTGACAAAATACAACATCCTTCATGATAAAAACCCTTGGCAGATTGGGTATAGAAGGAACATACCATAATGTAGTAAAGGTCATATGTGACAAATCCATGCCTAACATTATATTCAATAGAGAAAAATGGAAAGTTTTTTTCTCTAAGATCAAGACAAGGACGAGGGTGCCCACTCTTATCATTCTTATTCAATGTGGTACTGGACATCCTGGCTAGAGCAATTAGGCAAGACATCAAAATAAAAGGCATACAAATTGAGAAGGAACGAGTAAAATGGTCACTATTTGCAAAGGTTATGATTCTGTAGAGTGAAAAATCCAAAAGACTCAAACAAAAACACTTGGAACTAATCAGTGACTTCAGTAAACTTATAGGATATGAAATCAAGATACAGTAATCAGTTGCATTTCTATATACTAAGAACGAAACATCTGGAAAAAAAATCAATAAAACTTTCCCATTAACAATAACAACATCAATAAGAATAAAATACTTAGGAATAGACTTAACCAAGGAAGTGAAAAATATGTAAAATGAGAACTACAAGACCTGGTTGAAAGAAATCAAGACACAAATGGAAAGACAACGTGTTTTCATGGATTAGAAAAATAAATATTGTAAAATTGTCTATACTACCCAAACCCAAGTATAGATTCAATGCAATCCACATCAAAATACCAATAGCATTCTTCCCAGAAATAGAAAAAACAATCCTCAAATTTGTCTGGAACCACCATGTAAACACAAATCAATACCCAAAGACCTAGATTAGCCAAAGCAATTTCGATGAAAAAGAACAAAGCTGGAGGTATCATACATTCTGATTTCAAACTACACTACAAGGCTACAGTAATAAAAACAGTATGGTACTGGCACAAAATCAGATACCTAGGCCAACAGAACAGAATAGAGGACCCAGAATGAACTTCCTGATCATACAGCCAATTAATAATTGACAAGAGAGCCAAGAGCACCACTCACAAAAATTCACTCAAAATGGATCAAAGGCTTAAATATAAGACCTGATACCGTAAAACTCCCAGAAGAAAGTGAAGAGAGGAGCCTCCTTGACATTGGTCTTGGCAATGACTTTTTGGATATGACACTAAAAGCACAAGCAACAAAAGCAAAATCAACAAATGGGACTGACTACAAGAAACCTGAAAACTTACGCACAGCAAAAGAGACAACAAAATGAAGAGGCAACCTGTAGGATGGGAGAACATTTTACAAGTGATATATCAGATAAGGGGTTAATCTCCAAAATGTACAAAGGACTCATACAACTCAATAACAAAACCCAAACAATCTGATTTAAAAAGGATAAAAATACACATATCTTGCTGAGCACTAAGGTATAGAATTGTTGAGTCATTATATTGTACACCTTAAACTGATATAACACTGTATGTTAATTATTCTTCAATAAAAAATGGGCAAACCTAAATACACTTTTTTCCTAAGAAGACATAAAAATGGCCAACAGGTACATGAAGAGATGCCCAGCATCACCAGTCATCAGGGAAACGTAAATCTACGCCACAATGAGGTATTACTTCACGTCCAGTGGAATGGCCATCAGCAAGAAGACAAGTGTTATCAAGTGCTGCTGAGGATGTGGAAGAAGAGAAGTCCTGCACACAGGTGCTGCAGCTACAATGGAAAACAGTATTGAGGGCCCTAAAAAAAATTAAAAATAGTACTCGATATGATCCAGTTACCCATATGATTCCACTTCTGGGTATTTATCCCAAAGAAAATTAAAACACTAACTCAAAAATATATGGGGTGCCTGGGTGGCTCAGTGGGTTAAGCCTCTGCCTTTGGCTCAGGTCATGATCCTGGCATCCTGGTATCAAGCCCAGCATCAGGACCCCTGCTCAGTGCGGAGTCCACTTCTCCCTCTCCCTCTGTGCCTTCCCCTGCTCATGCTCTTGCTCACACTCCCCCCCGTCTCTCAAATGAATAAACAAAGCCCCCAAAACATGTATGTACCCCATCTCATTGCAGCATTATTTACAATAGCCAAGATTGGAAACAACTGTGTCTAATGGTAGATGAATGGATAAAGGAGATGTGGTGCCTACATACAATGGAGTATTACTCAGCCATGAGAAAGGAGGACATCCTGCCATTTGCTACAACATGGAGAGACCTTGCGCACATTATGCTAAGTGACATAAGTCAGAGAGAGAAAGACAAGTACTATTCAGTATCACTAACATGTGGAACATAAAAGAAGAGAAACTTGTAAAAACAGAATAAAATGGTGATTGCCAGGGGTTAGGGTGTGGGGGGACAGGGCAGATGTTATTTAATAGTACAAACTTCCAATGAGTAGTAAAGAAATCCTTAGAAGGATAATACACAGCACAGTGCACATAGACAATGTTGTATGAGGAACATCAAATGTGCTAAGAGACGAGAACTTAATTATTCTAACTACTAAAGATAAAGGATGACTATGTTAAAGTGGTAGAACTGTTAATTATCACTACAATGGCATCGTATTACAAGGTATGATAGTAACAATGCTATATATGTCAAATATATTTCAAAAAAAGAAAAGGGAGAAAAGAAATGTAAAAGATAAGGCATGAGAAATGAAATATTCACAGATTCAGAGGTAAATGGTAAATGATTACTATGTTCTATCATTACATAATAGTTTTTAAATACTCATATAATTACCTACATACATGTTCACATGCACATATATGGATAACCAATATTGACTCGGTTCAATGTGTATTGACCTATAAATATAGATGTGGAAACATTTTCATGAAAGATGTCCCCCTAGAAGATTGATACAGTAAATTGATAGTATTTTCCTAACTTGGATTTTTTCAGAGAATTTTAAATTTTTGGTGGGTAAAGAAGGCATTTTGTATATAACCCCTTGTCCATTTCTTTGAATCTTTAAAAGCCAATGTTATCTTCTTTTTATCAATACCTGTGAATATAATGAACACATTTCTTAGAGGAAATTTATAAAATATGGACAAGCAAAGAGAAGAAAATGATGATGGTCCAAAAAGAACTATTTTTAGCAACTTTATGTATATTGTTTCAGATGTGTTTGTGTGCATATGGTCCTGCGGCTATGGATATATTTTCTACAGTATCATCTTTAGTGCCTGTTAATATTTGAGCACATAGATACATAAATATACTGTCTGTTTCCACTTGGGTGAGGCAGCTCAATCTCTAATGGTCATGGTATACTTTTCCGCCTTTCTTCAAAACTTATCATACTTATTTCTTCTATTAACTGTTTTCCAGTCATGCTGAACATTTAGATTCTTAACATTTTCCACTATCCTAAATATTGTTGCATTGAGTGCCTGTGGACCAAAATCATGGGGAAATTCCATGATTATTTTCTTGGGATAAATTCTCAGATATATAATTACTAGGTGGAAGGGCATTTACATTAAGGCTTTTGTACCTATTGCTCATAAGCCCTTCCAGAAGTTTGTGCCCACTTTCACTGTCCTCAGTTCTGTGTGTGATCCTGATTTCTTCCAGTTTGAATATTTTACCAATTTGCAATCTGTCATTCATCCATGCTGCTCAGAGTTTTGGAAGTTCACCTTATCACATCTCACTGAAAAGGTGCATGGCCAACTAATCAAGAACAAATACAACCAGGACATGAACCTGAAGAATTTAAAGAAAGGATGAAGTGCAAAATGACCAGAGACTTGGGGCAATCACTAAGATTTATGAGATCTTGTTTCATTTTTCAGAGTAAAAATAATACGGAAGGGAGTAAACCACTTCTTGGGCTTATAATGTGCTATGAAGAGGTGGCAGAGACAAATTTTATTTTCTTCACTGTCTTTTAAATTTAGTCACGAGGAAAATCTTTACCCGGGAGAACATTTACTATCAAAGTAGGAAAGGAGGGCAATTTTACCTAAGTTCAGATCCACAGTTCCAGATAAATAACCTCCTAAAATAAACAATCAGCTGGAGGTCTATGCAGCCCATGACTCCAGTTTTTGAATATCTGAGAGACTACTCTTTGCAAGATGGACCAGATTTCCTCTTTGTAACATGGGGCAGATTTGGATGGAGGAGAGGGAATTATGGGGAAAAGGCCACGTCAACTCACCCTCACACACAGGTGCTTCCTTATCCCAAGTGACAGTACTGCCCAACAGGAGACAAGCCGAGGAAGGGGAGCCAATGAGTCGATACCTAGAAGCAAAGAATGGAAAAATTATACTCTACACTTATTTTCTACTTAAGTCCCTATGAGAAAAGAATTGTGGATAGATGCTACAAATTACAGGCAGATTAAAACAGGAGATGTCAAGGAAGAATCCTCATTTCCATCTGAAAATTGGTCATTTCTAAGGACAGGTTTAATTCTCACCGCTTTCATCCATGTTTCTTGCTAGTCCCTCATTACAGAATGCAATAATGCCCTTCTTCATCAAGGAACATTTTGTACTTGTCTTTAGGGAACCTCAAGAGCTAGTCTATCCATGTGCACGTCCATCCAGGAAATGACAAGCTCCTTGATTAAGGGAAGATATCTTATTGAAATATTTATATTCTCTAGAATCTCACCTAGAGACTTTTAACCACGTGGTACTTGAAAAATATCTGTTGGATGAAGGATAGGATGATGGTTTTGCTAAGATGACTCAAATGTAATAGGTGGGAGTACTTACCTATTGTGCCATAAAATCATTCAATGTAGGTCATCAAGATTGGAACATTTCATCACTTATTTTTTATTTAGTAGGTATCTATACTGTTACTGTAAGAAATGTCACAAAGGATATTCAGCTAAGCTATTCACACATTTCATGTAGAGTAGGGTTAAACTTGATTAAGTAAAAGATAAGGGGTATAATGCAATGTCATATAATAGTGAGTAGTTACTGGAACAGCTAAGAACTTTGCTTCTTGATTATCGAAGACGTGATCAGGGCAGTAACCATTTGTAGCAGAGTCTCCTGGTATCTCTATTATCTACTTTCCTCTTTCTCATTAGGGATGGAGCCCTGTATTTTTAACCGGGCTTTTGGGCATCTTCATTAAAGGTTCCCTGTGGTTGTGTATAGCCACGTGACTAAGTTTTAGCTACAGGGATGCACCTAGAGGGTCGTGTGAAACTTCTGGAAAGTGTCTTTAAAGGAATGGGTGTTCCTTTCCTCCATTGTTTCTCTTTGCTGGCGAGAGTTGGACCATGTGATGACACAGAGTCTCAAGTGGAAGGATCCCAGGTTTATGTGGATCACGGAGTCACCTATTAGCCCTGGGTTTGTACATTTTACCGTTTTCTTGAAGGACTTCCCCTGCTCTTCTTAACCTGAGAAGGAAGTAAACTATTATCTTGTTTAAGCCCGTTATTTTGTTTGTTCTGTCTTTTACAGCTTAATCCAATCCTAACCTATATACCAGGTCTTCCAAAAACAGTGATATAAAGGTGACGGGAACTATGTGGGTAGAGCAATGATAGTGAGTACTTTTGTAAATGAGTTGAGTCACTTTTATATTGAGTTTTACTTATTGTTACTTTTCTTTTTATTGAGTATGTTGTAAAATCTTTTCCAATGTGCCAACAAATATTTCAAATGCGCCAACAAAATCCTCCAAATTTCTTCAAAGAAACTATTTGAGAAGCCCTACTGTATTTCCTTCTGCCTTTCTCCTATTATACATTTAACAATTGTCTTAAGAGCACAGGATCATGGGTGTCATGACTTTTGACTATAGATGTTGCTTTTAATGTGTTCACTATGACTAAGTTAGAGAATTGGAGTAAAAAATGTGAGGCAGGTTCCAGTCTATGTATGGCTGTAAAAAACAGGAAATATTTTTGAATGTATTATGAGACACTAATATGCTCCAGTAGCAATTGTTGTAATTTTTTCTGACTTGATTTCCCATCTCTCTGAAATTCTTTTACTCCAGCCTACTCCTTAGCTTCCCAGGACATTAGGAATTCAGGTGGCCTTGAAGCTAACCTCTGATCAAGAAAAGCCCTGAGATTCTCTTCCCTGTGAGCAAAATACACACTGTGCAGAAGCATGCTGACACAGACATTGGAGAGACCATTACATAAGTTCAGGGATGGGATATGTAAGGGCTGGAATATGGTGCTACTTCTATCCTTCCTATTTGTTCATGGACTTAGAATTAGTTTGGAGTAGAGGGAATCTATGGAGATATTCCATAGGCTGCAAATGATTAAAAGTAGCTCACAGATACGATTCTGTCACACATTCAGTTGTGTGTTGAACTTTGTATTTTACAGAGAATGTAAGCTTTCTCTCGAGGAGTCATTTATAAAAGTTGTAACATATCACTCCTCAGAGTGTATCTCAATACATTTGCACATAGGAAAAATCAAAACAGCTATATGCTCTCATTATAATACAATAACACTAGCAATCAATAACTACAGAATAAATAAAAAATTCAAAGGTTGGGTAGGATCTTGGTCAAAGACAAAAGTAAAACAGACATTGCAGATTACCTTTAGGATAAGAACAACATGATCAGCGAGTCATGTGTTTCACTCTTCAAAGTGTTTGACATAGATACACTTACTTAATTTTTAAAATGATGCTTTTAAGTGAATATTACGCCTAGCCCCCATTTTACAAAAGAGAAAACAGAGTTTAACAAATTTGTCCGAATTCACATGACAGTTACTAAGGTTAGAGTTTGAATGCCAACTGGCCTCAACAACCTGTAGTGATAAACCTGACATTCATTATTCAGTGCCTTCCTTATAAATGCTGATGCAAATATTACTCTTTGAAAATTTCTGGGATGCTGATACCAAAACTGCCTTAGAGGAATATTTAATACTTTTGTCATTTGACAAGAAAAAGTTCAGGGGTGCCTGGGTGGCTCAGTTGTTTAAACACCTGACTTTGGCTCAGGTCATGATTTCAGGCTCCTGGGATAGAGCCCCACATCCGGCTCTGTGCTGGGTGGGGAGTCTGCTTGTCCCTCTGTCCCCAACCCCCAAACTCTTTCTCTATCTCTCTAATAAATAAATAAATAAGTAAAATCTTCAAAAAATTTTAAAAAAATTTCATATAAGTGAACCCAACATTTTACTTTAGATGTTTTAAAGACTATGAACATGAATATATAAAGGAAGCTGGTCTGAGGAACCAGTAAAATAAACCAATAAGTACGAAAAAGAGAATAGAAATGATAAGTAAATCAAAGAGCAGTTTCTTTAAAGTGGCTGATTAAAATAAACAAAACTTGGCCAATCATAACATCACAAAATAACAAATCTACAGATACACATGAATGAGAAAATAGTTATCATTATAGATACTGAGGAAACTTTATAAAAAAGTACACATTAGGGGCACCTGGGTGGCTCAGTGGGTTAAAGCCTCTGCCTTCGGCTTAGGTCATGATCCTGGGGTCCGGGGATCGAACCCCGCATTGGGCTCTCTGCTCAGCAGGGAGCCTCCTTCCTCCTCTCTCTCTGCCTGCCTCTCTGCCTACTTGTGATCTCTGTCTGTCAAATAAATAAATAAAATATTTTTTAAAAAGTATACATTATAATGTACTTTATAAAAATATTATGACCTCTATCCCAATGAAATTGAAAACATCTGTGAGATGTGTCATTTTGTAGGAAAAATGTAATTTATCAGGATGTACTTAAAAATAGGTAGAACAGCTGATAAACCTTTATCTGTCTGAGTCTCTGTTTTCAATCTGTTTGAATACATACCTAGGATTGGAATTGCTGGGTCACATGGTAATTCCATGGTAACTTTGGAATCACCAAACTGTTTCCCACAGCGGCTGCACCAGTCCATATGCCCACTAACAATCCCACTACCAACCACAATGGTTTCATTTTCTCTACATCCTCCCCACAGTTTTATTTTTCATCAAAACAAAAACAAAAACAAAACACCTATTATTATTAGAGCCATCCTATAAAGTGTGAAGTGGGTTTGATGTGTGTTTCTCTAATGACTAATTATATTTAGTGTCTGTTCATGTGTTTCCTGGACATTTTCTTATCCTCTCTGGAGGAATGTCTATTCCAATCCTTTGCTCCCTTTTTTTCAATTGCACTGTAAGCATTTCTGTTGTTGAGCTGCAGGACTTCTTTATATAATATGCATATGAAACCCTAGTTAGGGAAATGATTTATAAATTTTCTCTGCCTTTCTGTAGGCTCTCTTTTCACTGTCTTGATAGTGTCATTGATGTTGACTGGGGCAACAATCATTTGAAGGACTGATGAACTGAGAAATCAGAAGCCCTTATTGGGGGCAGGAGGGCAATGATAAGGGCAGAATCAGTGCTTTCCAGATATGGCATTAATGCCTGTGTCCAGTTTAACCAGCTCTCCCTTCTAAAGGCAACTGAGTTCAACAGACATCTGGATTATATGTGAATTATCAGATAAAAACCCTGGAAGAATTCATAGCAAAATACTAACTATGATGAGTGGTAGAATGCTGGATGTTGAATTTTTTGATCTTTGAGTTATTCATGGCTTCCAAATATGTCTAATGCATATATATTTCCTTTTGTAATCCAATAAAATTCTATTTTTTTTCTCTGAATTTTTGAGGCAAGAGGTTAGTACACATTCCTTAGTTGCTCCCTCTATGTTGAGGCAATGGTTTCTAGCAAGGTTCCCTGTGCCAGTGAAGAGTTGAGGGCAAGAACTCCATAAATGTTCACACCAGTTTGCATATTAATACATTTCCCAGAGCTACTACATTGAGACTTCCTCTCCAACCCCAACTTCAAGGTCCTCCAACTCAGCTATATACTTGCTGATCTTAGTTAAGAATGTTGCATGCAAGGTTCAGCTAGCAGTTCTCTTTTTACTCATTTAGCAGGCCAGTCCTTTTTATCCAGTGAATATCTTACCAGGTTCCACATTACTACATTTAGCAGGACCCTGGTGCCCTCCCCTCATTAACATACAAATACAGGTTGCTACTTCTTTTTTATTTCCTTTGGTCATATCCCAGTGCTCAAGCTACCATCTCTATCCAGAAGTTCTTACTGCTAACTTTCTGAAGTGCAGGTGATAGTCTAGTTTGCCTTGTCAGACTAGGTCAGAGATAGTATTGTTGTTCTGGAACTTATATCCTAGGGATAGTGCTCTCAACTCACCCTTCATTACAAGAATAATGAATTGTTGATCCAAACTGGGTATCTGTGTTTATATGCACCGTGCCATTAAAGGGTTCTGGTGGAGCTCCACATGATTTTCCTGTAGGAAAGAAGCAGAATTTGGGGCTAGGTGTAGAGTTCAATTCAGTTTTTAAGATTCAGCCCAGAGTGTAGCATACCGAACAGCATATACACATCTGATTGCTCCATAGAATTGACCATTTGAGGAAATTCACCATACAAGCTCAGAATCAAGCAGCTACAGAGCACTGCTTTTTAAAAGACTACTCCTGAATCTCCCAATAAAAGTCACTGATGGATAAAGAATTGTTTTCTTATCCCATCAGCCTGGATCAAAGGCCTCGAAATTTGGGATTTCACCTCCATCTTGGTTAACCAAGCACCATTCACTGTGACCTACATAATTTTCTTTGGCATCTCTATTTCATTCATTTCTGGGTTTTAGCCATCAAAGATCAACACCAGTGAATGGAAATTTCCCCTGGGCTTCCTTTTGTGAGAGACATTCCTGTGACATGAACATGGAGTCAAGGCACAGACTCCAGGCCATAAGAAAGGCTGACTGACAAAGTCTACCCTCCATTTAAATACCTTGGGCAAACCTTGATATCTTGCCTACAAAATCTGAACAAATTAAATTAGATCCCACAGATGCTTTGACATACATGAATTAGCTTCCAGGATGGTATTACTCACGTCTACAGATACCTTCGGCACTCGACCAGACCAAGTGCTCTAAGCAGGTGATAGAAAACATAGCCTCAAAATACCCAGGGGAACATTCATAATTCAAAGATGTCCCAATTGAAAACTCAGACTCATCAGTCAGGACTGTAGGCTTGGCAAACGGAAACTCTTCTGGGGCTTTACAGTAACCTGGAGAGCAAAACCACAGGAAAACCATAGTGAGCAGAGTGATTTCCAGCCTACCTTCTCATTCTTTCCAGTGAAGCTGGTAGATGGGCTCAGAGAAGAAGACTTACAATAATGGCAAAAGGTTTTCATCCCCTTCAAGTTACCTTAGCATGGGGCTTTCCAACAGCATCTACTCATCAGGAAATTTTTTACTACTAGGAAGAGTATTCACCTTTCTGGCCTTTCTGCTCTTGTTTCACCAAAGCAAGAATTTTAGCCAATGGTTTCATGTGTCAGGCCTATCAGACTGCCTGTGTGTAGGGTTAATCATTCATATCCTCATTTCTTGGTGTTAATATACTCATGTATATCAACACATATTTTACCTTCTCTCTCCATTTATTCCTCCCTACCTCATTCTCAGGGTGCCCACCACAAGCAGCCTCTCTGGCTCTAAATAGCAGTCACTAGTTGTAATGGGGTTGAATGATGTTCCCCCAGAAGGTACATCCATCCAGGACCTCACCATGGAAACTTACATGGAATAAGGGTCTTTTCAGCTATGTTTAAAGTAACACTCTCAAAATGAAATTATGTTTTTGAAAGGTATTTAAAAATTGTTTACTTCCTTGATATATTCTATTTAAAATCAATTGATATTTGCAGTGCTACTGCTTTTGGAATAAATATTTGTATATATTTCCTTTTCTTTCCATGAATTGCTTTTGCTTAATGTTTTATAAGGAGCTTTCTTTCTTTCTTTCCTTTTTTTTTTTAAGATTTTATTTATTTATTTGACAGAGAGAGAGAGAGAGAGCGCACAAGCAGACAGAGCAGCAGGCAGAGCAGCAGGCAGAGAGGGAGGGGGAAGCAGGCTCCCAGCTGAGCGGAGAGCCCAATGCGGGGCTCGATCCCAGGACCCTGAGACCATGACCTGAGCCGAAGGCAGAGGCATAACCCACTGAGCCACCCAGGCGCCCCTATAGGGAGCTTTCAATAGTGTGATGGGGAGAATAAAATTTCTAAGGAAAAAAAAAAAAAAAAAAAAGGTTAAGATCATCCTGGATTACCAGGGTGAGCCCTAAGCCCAGCAATGGCTGGTGCCTATAAGAGAAGGAGAGGGACATTTGAGACACAGAGACACAGGGGAGAAGGCCACATGAAAACAGAGACAGGGATTGGAATGATGTGTCTATAAGCCAAGGAATGCCAGGAGCCACCAGGAGCTGAGAAAAGCAAAGAAGGATTCTCCTCTAGAGTTCTGGGAGGGAGTGCAGACCTGCGAACACCTTGATTTCAGACTTCTAGCCCCAGCTCTGTGAAAGAGGACATTTCTGTTGTCTTAAGCCATTTAGTTTGTGGTAATTTGTATGGAAGCCCCTAGGGAACTACTTACCACTCTTCTCATTCTGATACTAAGCCAGATATTTAAGAACAAGGACAAAACAGACTAAGCCATTGAGCAGCTTTGTCTAAGCTGCTTTGTCTTCTTAATGAGAGGGTAGATCTCCTGCTGCATATTTTGAATAGAGTCTGTTATATTCAACTATCTCCTTTTTGGAGGCGACTGCTTCTCTTTGTCCATTCAACAGGCATGGCTGGTGGCCTAGGCAATTTCATTTAAGGAAATATCCCTGGATTCTGATATAACCATCCAGCTGGAAGGGGAGGGACACCAAAGAAGGGTTAAATGCCTTTTATCATGCGTTGCCTTTTCTCATTGGCATGCTTTTCTCTCTCATGAGTATTCCACATCTGGTGCCACATGCCCAGTGTACTCCCGCTTCCATCTTGGGAAGGCCTACAGTCAGGACTCAAGAACCAGGTAACCTCCAGTCTTTAGGAAGAAAAAGCCTCTTTCTCTTTCATACTCTTCCTTGAGCTTATTTTCCTTGCTTCTTCTTCTTCTTTTTTTTTTTTTTTTTATTTTCCTTGCTTCTAACTATCCCAATGGAAAAGTTCAAGGACAAAGTTTAAGTTGGGGCTCAGAAGCCAGCTGACAAATGGTCATACTTTGAGTCAGGGTCTTAAGCTACCAAGGACGCGTCTTTTTGGTTACTTAGCCTGTTCAGCATAGGACTAGCTAAAGCCTTAGCTAAATACTCTCCATATTGCCAGTTTGATTCTTTGCATGCCCCTGAACCTGCGGGGAGTGTGTATCAGTTATCCTGGCATTGGTTAGTGTACAGCCAGTTATTCTCATGTCCTCTCCAAAGAATATGTATTTCTTCTTGATTTATACACGGTGCTTACTGCCTTCCCCTCACCCTTATTTCTCTCCTCTTACCCCACTGGGTCACCACTACACCAGCAAGAAGAGTTATTCACATCTTACTCTTCAAACACAGCTTGGAGTCATCTGTTTGAGCTATGCATGCAACTCTGACCCTTTCGCTTATGACAATGTTGAACCCACACGCAAACACCATATCTTATGGAACTGTCAAGGGTCTTGGTCAGATGTTCTGAATCCATTCGAGGTACCTGGGTACTAACCTGCAGGACCAGCAAGTTTGCAGCGAGGGGCAGGGCTGCTCCAAATCCCGTTCCCTTCATTGTCACTTGTGCAGCGGAGGGTGCTCTTCCCAATGAGGTTGAAGGTCATCCCTCTGGCTGGGTGGTGGTCACACATGTAACTTATTTCCGTCCCATAGGGAACATCTCCCTGAGAAGGCCCATTGTGCTGCCCATTAAGGATAGAGGGAGGATTTGGACAAAAGATTTCTGGAAAAAACCCAAGTGCTCTAAGTTACATCAAAATGTTTATATTTTAATCTGAGTTAATTCCACAATTATGGGATGCTGTGACTGTGTTGCCCATTAAATAATTAACTCTCAATGAGAGTAAGAACCAGAAGGTAAGTATATAACGTCTCTGTTGAGACGCTTCTAAATGAAATGACACTGAAATCAAAGCCCAGAAGGGACCTAATCATCCTGACCCCTGGGAGAGTGAAGACTTTTGAATGACTGAGAGCTCGTTCTTTTATTTATTGATTGATTGATTGATTATTATTTTTTGACAGAAATCACAAGCAGGCAGAGGTAGGCAGAGAGAGGAGGAAGCAGGCTCCCCACTGAGCAGAGAGCCCAATGCGGGGGCTCGATCCCAGCATCATGACCTGAGCCGAAGGCAGAGGCTTTAACCCACTGAGCCACCCAGGTGCCCCGAGAGCTCGTTCTTTTAAAATAGACGAAAATCTTTTTAACCCCACTGAGAATAAAATCATCCATTTAATAAGAAAATTATCTATTAATTCAACAGGACTTTTTTGAGGACCTACTCTGTATCAAGTACTATTTTAAGTACAAGGTAGAGAAAAATCTCTTTTGACATTAAGGATATTCATACCATAGAAATCTTTCAAAATATATTATACATTTACTAGTTGTCTATCACTGATTTAATCTCTTCCTGATGACTTGGGGCTATTATACTCAAAACCAAAACAGATGGTTATAGTAATGCCATCACAATGAGTGAAACATTTCAGTGTTCCTATGCACAGATCTAGAAGATTCAGAAATGTAATGGCTTTTGAGATATTTATTGGTTTTTACAGGTTTTTTTTTTTTCTCATTGAAGAAATGCACATTTCTTCTTTTGAGTGTAACTCTCTGGAGATACTCCTTCCCTTTCTGGTTTCATCTGTATTTGGGAAGAGGATACCGCAGCTTGAAAGAATTATGAATAATCAAAAGGTGGAATGTTTACACTCTAGTAAGTGTATGTGGGTTCGTGGAAGTATTTTTTTCTTTCTTTCTTTCCCTAATGCTTCTTAACTATATTCCAGGAAAGTTAAGATTTTCAAACAGTTGACTTCCAGATGTGAAGGATGTAATTATCGAGTTTCATTACATAAATCAATACAAAATTTCCAAACACTTTTAGAGCAAAGTATTCCTTTGAAAACCTTCTATTATAAACAGGTATTTTTCAACAGCTATCATCAGAATATGAATCATCAGAATATGAAGCAACATCCTGTTTGATTTCATGAAGAAATAGATGGGCAGACTGAATATATTAGTAGTGTTTCTGTATTTAACACATTA
>NW_019154176.1:0-44764 GCF_002288905.1 Enhydra lutris kenyoni
CTGACAAGGGGAAAAGGAGGCTTATTCTCCAAGTGAAGCTCCAAGATGGTCTTCTCGAGATAAGAGAAACTCTTTCTTCCTCTCCAAATGTCTTTGGTCCTTTCCTCTTTTGATGGCAGCCATCCCTTCCCTACCTTCCCCTGCTCTACTCATGGACTCTTAGCTGGCAGCTGACTTCATCCAATTCTGTGAAACTTCTGGCTGTGGTCTCCATCCCCACTGCTAGTTTCCCCACACCTGTGCTCCCTGGTGCCCTATGAACTCTCCATGGGCCAATGCCACCACCTGTCGCTGTTCCCTGGGATTCAGTTCTTCATCTGAGGAGAAGATGGAGAGCTTTGATGGTATAGGGGCATGGGGTGTTGGAGAGCCAGGGAAACAGAGAGGAGAGATGGTGGAGCATCCTAAGACCTCAGCCTCACTGAGAGTAGCACCCAGCACTTCCTCTAGGAAAAGAGAGAGGTGATGGGGCTGAGGGAATATGAGGGAAGTGGAAGGTTTTCATGATCAGTAGGTAGAGTGTTGAGAGCTTACACAGCAGAGCTGAGCTACGTGGGTTCAAAGTCCAGCTCACTGCTGATTACATCTGATATGTAGGAAATTATTTCTCCTCTCTCTGCCTCAGTTTGCTTGTCTGGGGATTGGGGACAATCATTGTACCTACCCCTCATGGATGGAGTAAGATTTAAAATTCACATGTATAAAGAACAGATAAAGACTAGTTCAGAGCAGACTGTCAAACACAAGCTATCATCATGGTCACTGCTGTTATAGCTGTGACTATTCTCATAGCACAAGGAAAGGGGAGAGAAGTGGAAGCAACAGGAGAGAAGAAATACCGACGGCCTGAAAGCTCAGGGCTTCCTCCTGGCATGAGCCCACCAGGAACTCCTGTCCCCTCAGGATCATGGCTTCCTAATTTAAATTTCCTCCAGCAATGCACAAATTTCCCTTTTTCCCACACCCTCACCAAAAGTTGTTATTTCTTGTCTTTTTTATAACAGCCATTCTGACAGGTGGGAGGTAATATCTCATTGTGGTTTTGATTTACATTTTCCTGATGATTAGTGGTGTTGAGTACATTTTCATGTACCTCTTGGCTGTTTGGAGGTCATCTTTGGAAAAATATATATTCAGGTCTTCTACCCATCTTAAAATTGACTAATAATAATATTATTTGTGAGGTGGCTATTGAGTTGTATGAATTCTTTAGGTATTTTTGATGTTAATCCTTTATGTGATAATATGATTTGCAAATAGTTTCTCACAAATTGTCGATAGGCTTTTCATTTTGTTGATGCTTTCCCTTACTGTACAGAAGTTTTTAGTTTGATATGGTCCCACTGGTCTATTTTTGCTTTTGTTGTCTTTGTTTTTGGTGTCGAGTCCAAAAAATCACTGCCTACACCAATGTCAAAAAGATTACTCCCCATTTTCTTCTGTGAATTTCATGATTTCTGGGTAGCATCATTTCTTAAATTACCAAATTTAGGCTCAAAGAGATCAAGTGGCTTATCCAAAGTCTTACAACTAATAAAGTGAAAGAAGCATGTCCAGGTATAAAACTAAGGTGTTTTTAAGTATTGGTGAGGATGCGGAGAAAAAGGAAACCTCGTGCACTGTTAGTAGGAATGTAAATTGGTGCAGCCACTGTGGAAAACAGTATGGAGGTTCCTCAGAAAATTAAAAATGGAAACACCATATGATCCAGTGATTTCACTACTGGGTATTTACTCAAAGAAAGCAAGAACACTAATTCAAAAAGATAGATGCACCAACATTTATTGCAACATTATTTATAATGGCCAAGATATGGAGGAAACTCAAGTGTTCATCCATAGATGAAATGGTTTATTTACCATTTCATCTATGGTATCCATCATCTATGTGGCATCCATCTGTGATGGAATATTACTCACCCATAAAAAAGAGATCTTGCCATCTGCGACAACATGGATGGGCCTACAAGGCATACCATCAAGTGCAGTAAGTCAGTCTGAAAGAGACAAATACTGTATGATTCCACATATATGTTGAATATAAAATATAAAATAAAACCAGACTCTTAAATACAGAGAGAAACCTGGTGATTGCCAGGAGGAAGTGGCAGGGGGATGGGCAAAATAGATAAATGGGATTAAGAGTTACAAACTTCCAGCTATAAAATAAATAAGTCATAGAGATGAGGAGCACAGCATGGGGTATATAGTCAATAATACTATAATAATATTGTTTGGTGACAAGTGATGACTACATTTACCATGGTGAGCACCAAGAAATGTTTAGAACTGTTAAATCATTGTGTTGTACATCTGAAACTAATATAACATTCTATGTTAATTATACTTCAATGAAAATGTATCTTTAAAAAGAAAGAAAACATTTCTAAAGTCTTTTATATTTGAGTATATTGGACATGCAATGTTACATTAGTTTCAGATGTACAACATAATGATTAGACAAATTTATACATTATGCTATGTTCACCACAAGTGTAGCTACAATCTGCTCCCATAAATCAACAGATTGCTGTTATATTCCTTATGTTGTATCTTTTCTTCCCATGATTTATTCATTCCATAATTGATAGCCTGCATTTCCCACTCCCCTTCACCCAAACCCCGGCCCCACTTTCCTTTGGCAACCATCAATTTGCTTTCTGTATTTGTAGGTCTGATTCTGCTTTTTGTTTGCTTCTTTGTTTTATTCATTTGGGGTTTTTTTTAGATATCATTTATGAGTGATATCATATGGTATTTTTCTTTCTCAATATTATTTCACTTAACATAATACTCTCTAGGTCCATTCATATTGTCTCAAATGGCATAATCTCATCCACTTTATGGCTCTGTAACATTCTATTGTGTATGTACCACATGTCCCTTATCCACTCATCTGTTGACAGATACTCAGGTTGCTACATATATTGGCTATTGTAATAATGCTGCAATAAACAACAACAAAAAAAATAAGCTAAAGAGCCCTATGCAAGAAAATAAGATAGTATTGTTTAGCACTATTTGAATCATTTATTTTGCCCCTGAAATATTTTTTTCCCTTATAAATAGCTCTGCAATTCTCTGAACTTTATTAGGGCTGGTGGAAAAAATATGGACAAGATTTACTGCAAATGGAAATAGTATTCTAATGCTACATTTCAATTATATTATTTATACAAAGAATTCAACATTAAAGATATACACATTTATACTCTAAAATAATAGCTTACACAAACTTAAACAATTCGGCTCAACAGAAAATGAGTCTCGAGGACTCGATGGCTTTATTATAACCTAGGTTATTTTTTCTAAATCGTTACTAGAAAAAATTTGCAAACCTTGCCTTTTTCCTGATAGGGGAAAAGCATTCAGTTCTTCTCTATTCAGTATGATGTTACCTGTAGGTTTTTTCTACTATGCTGAGAATTTAAGTATACTTTTTTAAAGTATACTTATACTTTTTAAGTATACTTATTTTTAAGTATTTTTAAGTAAACTTATTTTTAAGTATTTTTTAACTATTTTTAAGGATACTTAAGTAAACTTTCAGGGTACCTGGGTGGCTCAGTCAGTTAAAAACCTGACTCTTGATTTCAGAATTGTGATCTGAGGGTCCTAGGATAGAACCCCAAGGGAAAGGGAGATAAGCCGACTGCTCAGCAGGGAATCAGCTTGTCTCCCTCTCCCTCTGCCCCCCCCCCCCGCTCTCTCACTCTCTCTCTCTCTCTCTCTTTCTCTCCCAAATAAACTTTCTTTTAAAAATATTTTCAAAATCCAAGAATTAAATTATACTACGTATCTGCTTAAGAAATGATACAAAATTAGAAGGGTATGCTTTTAAAAATCTTGTTATATCTGAATATCTTTTCAAAATATTTAAATAAAGGTAACATAATTTTAACTTAAAAAGAAATAAGTCAATCAGAGAAACCTAATTATCATATGGTCTCACTCATATGTGGAACATAAAGAATAGTGAAGAAGATGATAGGGGAAGGGAGGGAAAACTGAATGGGAAGAAATCATTGAGGCAGACAAACCGTATGAGACTCTTGACTCCAGGAAGCAAACTAAGGGTTGCAGAAAGGGAGGTGGGCGGGCAGATGGGGTAACTGGGTGATGGGAATTAAAGAGGGCGTGTGATGTGATAAATAATAATAATAATAATAATAATAATAAACAAATAAATGCTAATAATGAACTGGTGAAATAACCTTAAATTTAAAACAACACAGTTGTTAAAATATATTGAGAAAGAAAGAGAAAGAAGGAAAGAAAGGAAGAAAGAAAGAAATTTCATTCTTATAAAGAAAATCAACTATTTTTCTCAAATCAGAAAAACAAAAAATTGGGTCATCTGAGTGGCTCAGTCAGTTGAACATCTGCCTTCAGCTCAGGTCTTGATCCCAGGGTTCTGGGATCAAGCCCCACATCAGAATCCCTGCTTAGTGAGAAGTCTGCTTCTCCCTCTCCTTCTGACTGCTTCTTCCCTTGCTTGTGCTCTCTCCCTCTCTTTCTCTCTGTCAAATAAACAAAATAAAAATCTTTAAGAAAACAAAAATTGATTTTCCTTTAAGATGAAAATAAATACAATTTGAATAAATGAAGTTGAAACTAAAGTTTGCCTCAAAAAACATTTTACATGAATATTTTACATGAAATATTTTCATGTACTCAAAATAGTCTTAGATGCATATCTATTGATAAGTAAAGGAAAATTTTCTAATATTTTTGAAAAGAAAAGAAAAATTGCCCTAAATATACCAGTAGTCTGTGTAGTGGACTTATACGTGGTTTTCTTTGTTTTCATTTTTTTACATTTTCTTTGTCCTTCTAAGTATCCATCTGTCATTTTATATTTGGGGGAAAGTTAATTTACCATGGAATAAAAGGTGGTGTTGGGACTCCCGCCCAGCCCCTCTATGCCTGAGAGGTATCCCTAATGGATCCCCTGCATTTGTGCATGTGTGTCCCATGGAGGCTCATGGCTGGGTGAGCATGGCGATGAGCCCTGCTGATGGTGCGCCTGGATCTCAGCTCCTTCCTGGGAGCACGCCTGTCAGGTTGAAGATTTCTCATATCATGTCTTCCCCTCCCGCACACCTCATTCCCTCCTGTCCCCACTTGACTCCATGCCACCCAACGACCTTGAAGGCAGGTGTCCAGCTATTGCCACCATATGAGAAGAAAGGAGGGCTGTCCCATTGCCCAGATGGGGGTGAACACGAATGCATCATGTGTGTGTCTTCCCACATCCTGTCATGTCTTGGTGCTGACACCCACAGCCTGTCCTGGGGCCTTAGAAGGGACATCCACGAGTTCAGGTAGGACACTCTGCTCTGTGGGACCCAGTTGCCTGCCCTGACTCTGCATGATGCCATGAGTTCTTTCAGGCTCTAAAGTCTTATTGCCCTGTTTGGAAGGTACAGGACCGAACATTCTGTCCCTGCATTTTGATGCATTCTTGACTTGCTAGTTCTCATTCAACTGTTATTTTTAGCCAGGGATGAGGCAGAGCCCCTGAGATGCTCAGTGACCCTGGCTCATGAAACTCTTTCCTCTCATGTGTAGAGAAGAGGGAGAGGTAAGAGACCAGACCAACCCCCCCTCCCCCAGTGACTCAGCTGTGAGAACCTGCATGCTGCTTCCTCATTTCATATGTGTGATGGGCTCTGATAAGAGAAACTTCCTCCAGGGCTGGAGATAGCAAGACTCCTCCAGAGACATCCTCAGGCTTCTTGAAAATTCCTGACATTGGGAGCCTGGGACAGTGGATGAGGAGGACTCTGGGGTGAACTTGGGCCACCGTTGAGTAATGGGAAGTGGAAGCTGCCAATGGGCAGTGGCCAGACCACCTGGCTTTACCCTCAGGTAGGAAAGAGTGTTACTCTAGACAGATTCCAGCCATGACTCTCTTCACTGACTCAGCATTGAGAGTGGCCTTCAGTGCCACTGTCACACTAACTGGAGCCCACCCTCAGGTCCCCAATAGTGCAAGCAGAGACTCAGTGCCTCGGTCCACACCACATCTGCAGAAGGGTATGCTGACCTCCTTCCAGCCCCTATGATGGCACAGCAGAATGTCTGAATCTAGGTGCCCTCATGCCCAGCCAGAGAGCAGAGATGAGCAGAGCAGTTAGCAGGCTTTCTGGAGCAGCTGTCTCTAGCTCAGACCTGCCCCAGGATTGCCACCTGCAAGCTGAGTTCTCTCCAGTACCTATGGCTGAGTCAGGCTGGAGGCCAGGGTCTCTGCCTTGTGGGAACTGATTCCTTTGGGACATGATCCTTTGTCTTGTATTCTAGACGTCGACATGTGTGAACTGTTGAGAAAGTCCTGTGCAGCCTATGCTGACTGCCAGAGTGTGAACGACGAGTACTGCATCTGTCACCTAAAACAGAAGTTCTTTTCTGAGACAGCATTCAGGAATGAGAGTGAGAACAAGTGTAAAAGTAAGAAAGACTTTGAACCTTCTATCTCCCCATCCATGAGGTTTGGGGTCACTAAGCTCACTTTTCCAAGCATCAGAGAGCTCATCTGGGCACCTATCTGAGTTCTATCCCTCTCCAAACCCCAAGGCTCTGATACCTCCACAAAGTGCCACTCACACAATTTTGGAACATCTTCCCTTCCCACATAGCACTTTATTTTCGGAAAACAAAGGGGTGGCATTCAGGAGACTTCACAAGCTCACAGCACATTATGTTTCAGTGCAATATCCATCTTCTTCTGCTTCATCAGTGGTGGGCAGGATAAGACCTTCCTTGCCCACCGCCCCCCACCCCAGAATCCACACAGACTTGGTCACACCAGGATGGACCTGGGAACCCTGTCCAGAATTGTAGGAAGGGGGAAGCTTCGAGGGTGGGCACAGCTTTCCTGGCCAGCCCTTCCCCTAGCCAATAACTCCAGCTGGAGAAGACGCTTCTTGACATGGTGAACTGACTTCTTGGCCTTCCTGCTTTAATTCCCCCTGCAAGCTCTGCCCTGAACCTCCCTGACAATTTTAGTTTATAGGCCTATAGGCAACTCAGGTGACTGGGACCTGGAAGATGTTGTATGGAGGTGGGCAGAGTGATGTGGACCACCCTACACACACTCTGAGATTGAGGTGAATGGAAGAGTCTTCCATCTGGACCAGATGGAAAGAGAGGGGACCATTGCAGAGTCCTGACCCTCTTCCAAGGAGGCCAACCCAGGCCCCGTTTAACCCAGACCACTCAGAGACAGAAGATGGAGGGTGAGCCCCATTTGGCAATGCCCACAGGTCTATATCACTGGTGGAAGTCCAAGGGCCAAGAAAACAGAAGCATCTGCCACCTCTCGCCCATCAGCACCTGCTCCGTTCTCCAGCCACCTTCCCCTCATCCACACTGGCCTTGATCAGTTGCAGATTCTCACCACCATCTTTTAGTCCAGAGATTCCTTCATCTGGATCAGAAAAGGAAACTTCACTGCCCCAAAGCTGCCTGACTGAATGTCAGCCCCACTGTCTACCACAGCCCTGGTGGCCACTGTCCAGGTGATGCTGCCTGTCCAGCTTCACCTTCATTCTCTTGACTCTTGCCCTCAAGCCCCTTAAAGGGCCTGGCTCAGGTGTGGGTTTTGCCCATCTCCGTGGAGCTGGAGTCTCAGAGTTAACGTGGATGGGAGCATGTTGTCTGCCAGGACAGCTGGGATTCCAAGAATTATGCAGGCAGTGAGAATCTACCCAGGAAATGTCAGGACAAAGGCCAATGCTGGGAGCCATGACAGTTCCTGGTTGGGTACATAGCATTTCCCCTGCACTTGGTTCCCAGGAAGGCCCACCCTGGACTTGTCCAAATCCTCAGGTTGGGTAGCTTTGATGTCCCCACCCCTCTAGGAGTCACCCAGGAAATCTGAGGGCACCAGGCCTGACAGACTGAGAGGACTTGGACCAGTTCCATCCACATCTGGACAACAGAACATCTAGCCACACCCTTATCTCATAAGATAATCCATGTGAAATAGAAAAGGCCACATTCACCACGGAAGAGAAAGCAGGCCTTCTCCAAGCAGATTTCTGCTATTGCCAGAGAACAAAGAACCTATATAAGGGCAAGACACATGGATTGGAAGAGTTTCTCCTTCAAGATTTTTCTCCCCTCCTTTGGAAGAGGTTTCAATTTCTATGTTGTGTCACTGACATCAGCTGTCCATGTATACTCTGTCCCCTTACCTGTAGCACCTGGGGTTCCATGAAGGTTTTCCTTGTGGTTATCCTTGACTGACTTCTTGGGGAGTCCAGGGTGATGGAGGGGACAAAGACTGAGTCTTGGCATTGTGTGCAGTAAAGGAGGCTCATGGATCCTGCTGGAAAACCATGGGCTGCAGAAGGCAATGGCCATGCAGTCATGGGTTGAAACTGGGATTGACTCTTATCTCTGTGTCATCTGCTTTTCTGTCCCAGGGATCTTGGTGCTGTTGTTGTTGACACTGGGGCCTGCACAGAAACTGAAAGGTGAGTTTGCCCAGACTACCCCACTGGGGACATAAGCTGGGGAGTGAATTCTGGGATCTGGGCTTTCTCACCATCAATGTGTAGGGAAGGGGGCTTATTCCACAAGTGACGCTCAGAGATGCTTTCTGGGTATGCAAGAAGCTGATTCTTCCTCCCTAAATGTCGAGTTCTCTGAGCTCTTCCAGTAACAGCCATCCCTTCCTTACACCCCGCCCCTTGCTCTATCCCTGGACCCTCAGCTGGTATCTAGCTCCCTCCATTTCTTGAACCCTCTGACTGTGATCTTCATCCCCTCAGTCTCTGCCCCCACAGACTGTGCCCAGTGGTGCCCTCCAAAATCCACGTGTGTCAATGCCACTGCCTGTCGCTGCTCCCCAGGATTCATTTCGTCATCTGGGGTGATCTTCACCAGCCTGTCGGAGAGTTGTGATGGTACAGGGCCTTGGGGTGGTGGAGGGGCAAGTTGCCCAGGGGTTGGGAGATGGTGAGGCATTCCCAAGCCTTCAGCATCACTGAGAAGAGCACCCAGCATTTCATCAAAGAAAAGAGAGAGGTGACAGGGCAGGAGGAGTACAAGGGAAGTGGACAATCTGGTTTTCATGATCAGTAGGTAGAGTGTTGAGAGCTTTCACAGAAGAGCTGAGCTACGTGGGTTCAAAGTCCAGCTCACTGCCAATTACATCTGACATGTAGGAAATTATTTCTCCTCTCTATGCTCCAGTTTGCTTGTAGATAAATTGGGAATTTAAAATTCACATGTGTGAAGAACAGGCAAAGACTAGTACAGGGCACATTGTCAAACACAAGCTATTATCATGGTCACTGCTGTTATTACTGTGATTATACTCATAACACAAGGAAAGGGGAGAGTAATGGAAGCAGCAGGAGGAAGCAACCTGGAAGCTCAGGGTCTCCTTCTAGCATAAGCTCACTGGGAGCTCTTTCCCCTTCGTGGTCATGGTTTCCCACCTCACTCCTCACAGCAGCCTCATGAGGTAGACAGAACTAACACGGTTTGTTTTTTGGGTGGTTTTTGTGTGTGTGTGTTTTTGTTTTTGTTTTATAATGTTACATTAGTCACCATACAGTATATCAATAGTTTTTGGTGTAGTGTTCCATGAGCTGGCACAGTTTTTATTTCCCACCTACATTCCTCTGTTCTGAGTTCTGTTTTGTTTCTTTTTTTTAATTTTTTAAATTTATTTCCAGCATAACAGTATTCATTGTTTTTGCACCACACCCAGAGCTCCATGCAATACGTGCCCTCTCTAATACCCATCACCTGGTTTCCCCAACCTCCCACCCCCCGCCCCTTCAAAACCCTCAGATTGTTTTTCAGAGTCCATAGACTCTCATGGTTCACCTCCCCTTCCAATTTCCCTCAACTCCCTTCTCCTCTCTAACTCCCCTTGTCCTCCATGCTATTTGTTATGCTCCACAAATAAGTGAAACCATATGATAATTGACTCTCTCTGCTTGACTTATTTCACTCAGCATAATCTCTTTTTAGATTCCACATATAAGTGAAATCATATGTCATTTGTCCTTCTCTCTCTGGCATATCTCACTCAGCATAATGCCCTCAAGATCCATCTGTGTTGTTGCAAATGGCCAGATTGCCTTCCCTTTTGTGGCTGAATGATAGTCCCCTGTGCACCTACACCACTTTCCATCATTCACTCAGGCGTTGATAGAAACATGTTTTTTCCCTACCTTGCCTGTCATAAATGCTGCGATGAACTTGACTGTTATAAATGCTGTGATGCAGATATCTTTCCAAGTTAGTGTTTTTGTTTCCTTCAAATAAATACCCAGGAGTGGAATTGTTAGATCATACAGTAGTTCTGTTTTTAATTTTTTTGAGGAATCTCCATCTCTTTTTTTCCCATAGTGGTTGCACTAACTTGCATTCCCTCCAATAGGGAGCAAGGTTCTCTTTTGCCCACATCCTCACCAATACTTGCAGTTCCTTATCTTTTTTTTTATAGTAGCCATTCCAACAGGTGTGAGATGATACCACCTTATGGTTTGGATTCACATTTCCATGATGATGAGTGATGTTGGGTACTTTTTCATGTACCTGTTGGCCATTTGTATGTCTTCTGTGGAAAATGTCTATTCAGATCTCTACCCATTTTTTAAATTGGATTGTTTAGGTTTTTCTATTGTGTTGAATGAGTCCTTTATATTTTTTTGGATGTTAATCACTTTTCAGATATATGATTTGTGAATATTTTCTTTTAAATTATAGATTGCCTTTTCGTTTTATTGATAGTTTCCTTTGCTTTACAAAAGCTTTCTGATTTGGCATATTTCCTCTTCTTTATCTTTGTTTTCTGGAGTCAAATCCAAAAAAATCTGTGTTGAGACCGATTTCAAAGACTTTATCCCCTGTGTTTTTTTTTCTATGAATTTTATGGATTCATTTTTTTATCATAATTGGGATCAAAGAGATTGGTTTATCCAAATCAAAATTAATAAGATTGTAGAACCTAGATCAACGTCTCAAACAGAAGAGTTTTTATTCTTCAACAATGCAAGATTAAAAAAGAAATTTACATGACTTAAGTATGGCTAACATGATATATTATATGTTATGGGCATTTCACCACAATAAGAAAATTAGTGGAGAAAAGGGGAAATAAACAATTTTCATACCAAGAAATATTCTTCATCTACTCAAAATCATCTTAGATGCATATTTATTGATAATAAAGGACAATGTTCCTAGTATGTTTGAAAAGCTGAGGAAAAAAAATATCCTCAATCTTCAAGTAGTCGATATATACTGGACTTGTAGGTGGATTTTCTTTGTTCTCATTTTTCATAAATTTTCATTTTTCATATTTTCTAAGATCCAGGTGTCATTTAGTACTTGGTACTAAATGTACCAAGTACTTAGTACCTATCAGAATTTTAAAAAGAGATGTTGTGACTATTAGCCAGCTTTGGTGCATTTGCATGTGTGCCTTATGGAGACTTCTGACTGAGTAAGTATGACAAGGAGATCCTACCACTAATGTAACTGGATCTCAGCTCCTTTCTGGAAGCATGTCTGTCTGGTTGAGGAGTTTCCTGTCCTCATGCCTTCCACACCTTGCACCTCCTTCTCAGTCAACACCTACTCAACTCCACCCCAACCTGCAACATTGAAGATAGTTTTCTTGCCATTGTCACCATCTGAGAAGAGAGGAGGGCAATCCCATTGCCCAGGTGGGGGTGAACACGAATGCATCAGGTGTGTGTCTTCCAACATCCTGTCATGTCCTTGTGCTGACACCCACAGCCTGGTATGGAGTCTTAGAAGGAATGTCCACAGGTGCAGAGAAGAAACTTTGAAAGTTTTGGAATGTATAGGACCAAATATTTGTGCCTGCATTTTGATTCATTCTTGTGTCCATGGTTTTTATAAAACTGTTGCTATTTTTAGCTGATAGTGTCCAGCTCTAGTCCCTGAGCTACTCAAAGAGGACCTGGCTAACAGACATCTTTCCAGTTGTTTAAAAAATAGGAATAAATAAGATGCCAGAAGACATCACCAATGACTTAGCTGTGAGGAACTTTGTGCAACTTCATTGCACATTCTCAATGTCTCTGACAAGAGGAGACCTCCTTCAGAAGCAGAGATAGTATAACTTTCACAGAAATATCCTTGGGGATCATAAAAGTACCTGACATTGGGAGCCTGAGGCAGTGGGTGATGAGGACTCTGGGGGGAATCTTGGGCCACCATGAGTAATGGGAGGTGGAAGCTGCCAATGGGCAGTGGCCAGACCACTTGGCTTTACCCTCAGGTAGGAAAGAGTGTTACTCTGCACAGACTCTAGCTGTGACTCCCCTCACTGACTCAGCATTGAAAGTGGCCTTCAGTGCCACTGTCACACTAACTGGAGCCCACCCCCAGATCCCCAATAGTGCAAGCAGAGACTCAGTGCCTCAGTCCACCCCACAACCCCTGCAGAAGGGTATGTTGACCTCCTTCTTGCCCCTATGATGGCACAGCAGAGTATCTGAATCTAGGTGCCCTCAGACACAGCCAGAGAGCAAAGATGAGTGGAACAGTGAGCAGGCTTTCTGCAGCAGCTGTCTCCAGCTCAGACCTGCCCCAGGAATGCCATCAGCAATCTGAGTTCTCTCCAGTACCTATGGCTGAGTCAGGCTGGAGGCCAGGGTCTCTGCCCTATGGGAACTCACATCTTTGGGAGGTGACCCTTTGCCCTATTGTTTTCCAGACATCAACGAGTGTGATCCCTCTTCGACAGTGTCCTGTGGAAAATTCGCAGACTGCTGGAACACAGTGGGGAGCTACTACTGCACATGCATTCCAGGTTACAAGCTTGCTTCTGGGGCAAGAACATTCAGGAATGAGAGTGAGAACACATGTCAAGGTAAGAATCCACTTGTGTCTTCCATCGCCTCCTCCATGAGGTTTGGAGTCATGCAGCGCACTTTCCCCAGGCATCAGAGAACCATCCTCAGCACCTACCCAGAGATCTGTACCTCTTTGAACCCCAAGGCTCAGAACTCTCTGTGGAGGGTCACTTATGGAAGTTCAAAGAATCCCCCTTGCTCCTTGGCATTTTACTTTTGTAAAATTAAAAAAAAAAAAAGGATGGCACTCAAGATATTTCAGGAGCTTACAGCAGTTTCTAGTGGAAAATCCCTCCACTTCACCATCATCAGTGACTGAGGATGAGACCTTTCCTACCAGAGCCCAGATGGGCTTGGCCATGCCAGGAAAACTCTCAGATCTTCTGGGCCATGTTGGACCCAGGGAACCCATCCAGAAACACTACAAGGGGAAGATGGGAGGGCCAGCCCTGTTTCCTGGGTCTGTGCTCTCCCTGGCCAACAATTTCAGCATCCTGAACCCCCTTCTCAGCTGCTCGGCCTCTGTCTGTCTCCATGCACAAGGCTGACCGTGACTCTCCCAAATAATTTCAGTTTCTGATCCTGAGAGAAGACCAGATGACCAGGACCCAGAAGGATGTTGTGTGGAGTCTAAGCAGAATAACACAGAGACACCCCCATATACACGTGGAGAATTGGGTGATGAGAAGGGGCTCCCATCTAGACCAGATAGCAGTGGGAGATATCAGGGACAAGCAGGTGAGCAGTTGCCCAGAGGGAATTAAAACAAAAGCTGTCACTGGGAGCCAGACAGCATCCTGGTTGGGAAATATGGTATATTCCCTGAATGTGGTTCCCGAGAAGACCCACTGTGGTCTTTGTCCAAATGCTCAGGCTGGGACACAGATTGCCATGATGTCCCCATCCTGGCTAAAAGCTGCCCAGGGAGACTGAGAAAACTGGAGCTGAAGACAGGGAGAATTCAGGCCAATTCCATCCATATCTGGGCAGCTGAGCATCTGGGCACCACATTCACCCATAGCACACCTCGGTGTGAATAAGAAAAGGCACCCACTCACCAGGGAGGAGTCAGTGGGGCCTTCCTGATGCTTCTATACCCAAACTAGGGTCCCTGAATAACCAAATGACCACCTGGGAAAGTCCATGGTCTGACCTGACCCCAGGCCCCTTCCCCTAACACACACACACACACACACACACACACACACACACATGCTTTCACACCTAATGAGCTGCTGTTGTCCCCTGCAGGCATCTTTTTCCCCACCTGGACCCCACCCCGTGGAATCAAGAGCCGGGTGAGTGGCCCCAGCAGGGACTAGGAGACAGGAAATCCTTCCTCAAAGCCCCCTACCCCTCCTGGTTGCCATTTTCCCCAAGATTCCACACCCATATTGAGGATCTCTGACTTCCTCATCTTCCCTCTCCCCAGAGACTCTCCCGCTTCTTTAAAAGATTCGAAGATCTGGGCAGAAATTTCATACCAGCCTTTGTCCAGGACACCATCCAGGTAAGGTCAGAATCCAGGGGAGACAAGTTGGAGGCATCTCATGAAGGCCCAGGAGAGCCTTGGTGTGGAAAGAGTCACCCCCAACACAATGGTGGCCTCCCTGAGGCACTGCTTCTCCTGAGGTGGGTGGGAAGAGCAGACATCCAGGTATTTGTACTCACCATTAGACACCCACCTGCACCGACTAACAACCTTTCATCTTACTTTTATGGAAATTGGATTTATGTCATCCTTGGCATTCCTGAGCAGGATTGACCGTGAGTGGCTGGATTCCAGGGGCAATCCCCGGAAATCCCAAACAGTGCCACCTTTTCCCCCAAACAGATAGTCTCTAGGACCTTTACTTTGAGGCTAAGTGGACAGCCTCTTCATGCAGTCTGTCAGGCCCATGATGCACTACTTCTGTGTCTGCTTTCCCCCAGGATGTCGTACAGGGGGTGGATGAGCTGCTGCAGACCCCTGAGGACCTGGAGGCCCTGCCCCGCTCACAGCAACACTGTGTGGCCATGAACCTGCTCGCTGGCCTGGAGAATGTGCTGAGAAACCTAAGCCAGGCCCTGCCCAATGGGACATTGACCTTCAATGCATCTGCAGGCACAGGTAAGTACTGGGGTCTGCCCCAGGCTCTGCTCTGCCTGTTCTTCCACATTTGTGCCCCAGCCTCAGTGGAGTGTGTGACCATGCTTGTATCTCAGTATTATACTCATAAACAAATTAAAATAAGTGATTAAAAAGAAATGAATAAATTATGCTAAGTAAAATAAGTCGAGAAGGACAAATTCCGGGTGATCTCACTTATATGTGGAATCTTAAAAAAATATATAAATAAAACACAAACACGAGGTACAGATGGGTGGTTGCCATAGATGGGGGTTAGTGGGGTGCTTGTGAGGTGTGTGGGGGTAGGTCAGTAGGCCAAATGGGTGAAGGGGGTCAAAGATATAAAATAAATAAGTGATGGTATGTAAGGTACCATGTGACTATAGTAAATAATACTATGTTACATATTTCAAAGTTGCTACAAGAGTAAATCTTGACCAAAACATTGAAAATAGAGCTACCCTATGACACAGCAATCACACTACTGGGTATTTACCCTAAAGATACAAATGTAGTGATCCAAATGGGCACATGCACCCAAACGTTTATAGCACCAATGTCCACAATAGCCAAACTATGGAAAGAGACTAGGTGTCAATCAACAGATGAATGGATAAAGAAGATGTGGTATATATATGTATGATGGAATACTATGCAGCCATGAAAAGAAATGAAATCTTGCCATTTGAAACGACATGCAAGGAACTAGAGGGTGTTATGCTGAGTGAAATAAGTCAATCAGATAAGGACAATTGTCATATAATCTCTGTGATATGAGGAATTTGAGAGGCAGAGTGGGGGTAGTGGGGTGTAGGGAAGGAAAAATTTCAACAAGATGGGATCAGGAGGGAGGCAAACCATAAGAGACTCTTAATCTCACAAAACAAACTGAGGGTTGCTGGGGGGTGGGGGCGTAGGGATAGGGTGGCTTGGTCATGGACATTAGGGAGGGTATGTGCTATGGTGAGTGCTGTGAAATGTGTTAGCCTGATGAATCACAGACCTGTACACCTGGGGCAAATAATATATTATATGTTAATAAAAAAATTTAAATCTAGGAAGTTCTCATCTCAGGAAAAATAATTTTTAGCTGTTTGTGGTGCCAGAAATTAACTAGGCTTCCTGTGGTGATCATTTTCCAATATAAATAAATAATTAATCATTATCTTGTAAACATGAAACTAATGTCAATTGTATCTCAACAAAACAAGAAATGAATATCTATGCTCAAATAATCAACAAAGCAGGAAAAAATATCCACTGGGGAAAAGACAGTCTCTTCAATAAATGTTGCTGGGATGGGACACCTAGGTGGCTCAGTGGGTTAAGCCGCTGCCTTCGGCTCGGGTCATGATCACGGGGTCCTGAGATCGAGTTCTGCATCGGGCTCTCTGCTCAGCAGGAAGCCTGCTTCTCTCTCTCTCTCTCTCTCTCTCTCTACATACTTGTGATCTCTCTCTGTCAAATAAATTAGCAAAAATCTTTTAAAAAAATAAATAAAATAAAATAAAATAAAAAATAAATGGTGCTGGGAAAATTGGATACTTACAGTATTAGAAAGGGCACAGATTGCCTGGAGCACTGGGTGTGGTGCAAAAAGCAATGAATACTGTTACGCTGAAAATTAAAAAAAAAAATTTTAAAAAAGAAAGGAAAAAAAAGAATGAAACTCGACCATTCTCTTACACCATTCACAAAGTTAAACTCAAAATGAATGAAAAACCTCAACATGAGTCAGGAATCTATCAAAATCCCAGAGGAGAACATAAGCAGTAACCTCTTTGGCATCGGCCACAGCAACTTCTTTCATGACATGTCTCTATAGGCAAAGGAAACCAAAGCAAAAAACTTTTGGGAATTCATCAAGATCAAAAGCTTCTACACAGCAAACGAAACAGTCAACAAAACAAAGAGGCAACCCACAGAATGGGAGAAGATATTCAGAAATATCACTACAGAGAAAGGGCTGGTATTCAAGATATATAAAGATCTCCTTCAACTCAACACACACAAAACCAATAATCACATCAAAAAATTGGCAGAAGACATGAACAGACACTTCTCCAAAGAAGACATACAAATGGCTATCAGACACATGAAAATATCTTCATCATCATTAGCCATCAGGGATATTCATTTTTTTTATTTTTTTGTTTATTTTCGGCGTAACAATTCATTGTTTTTGCACAATGTTTTTGCACATTGTTTTTCCTGTTTTGCTAATTGAGATACCACCTTACATCAGGGATATTCAAATCAAAACCTCATTGGGATACCACCTTACCCCAGTTAGAACAGCCAAAATTTTCAGAACAGGAAACAACAACTGTTAGTATGTGGAGAAGGGGGAACTCTCTTACACTATTGGTGGGAATGCAAGTTGGTGCACCACTTTGGAAAACAGTGTGGAGATTCCTAAGAAATTAAAAAATTGAGCTACCCTATGACCTTGCAATTGCACTACTGGGTATTTACCCCAAATACAGATGTAGTAAAAAGAACATCTGTACCCCAATGTTCATAGCAGTGTGGCTACGGTCACCAAACTGTGGAAAGAACCAAGATGCCCTTCAACAGACAAATGGATAATTAAGATATGGTCTATATATATAATGGAATATTATGCCTCTTTCAGAAAGGATGAATACCCAACTTTTGTATCAAACATCGGGACTGGAGATTATACTGAGTATAATAAGTATAGCAGAGAGAGTCAATTATCATATGGCTTCTCTTAACTTGTGGAGCATAAGGAATAACATGGAGGACATTAGGAGAATGAGAGGAAAAGTGAATTGGGGGAAATCAGAGGGGGAGATGAAATATGAGAGACTATGGATTCTGAGAAACAAACTGAGGGTTTTGGAAGGGAGGGGGTGAGGGGTTGGGTGACACTGGCGGTAGGTATTAAGGAGGGCTCATATTGCATGGAGCACTGGGTGTGGTGCATAAACAATGAATCTTGGAACACTGAAAAAAATTAAAAATAAAAAAAGAAATTAATAAAACTATAAATAATATACATGTTAATAAAAAATAAATTATGAACAGAGAAATTGATAAAGAAGAATTTAAGATAAAATAGAAATGGCTTCCCAAGAAAATAATTTATTTAACTTGGAATAATATGAATTTAATATTATCTGATATTTAAGTGTTTTATTTGTTTTATTTCAGGTAAAATTCATGTACCATAAAATTCACCATTTTAAGCAAAGCATACTATGCAGTGGCATTTATTTTTCTAAGATTGATTGATTGATTTTATAAAGAAAGAGAGTAAGAGCAGAGGGGAGGGGCTGAGGAAGAAGGAGAGAGAGACCTCAAGCAAACTCCTGCTAAGCACAAGCCCAAGGCGGGGCTTGATCCCATGACCCTGAGATAATCTCCTGAACAAAACCAGGAGTCTAATGCTCATCCCACTGAGCCACGCAGGTGCCCCCATTCAGTGACATTTAGTATATTCACAGAGTTGCAATCATTGCCTCTATTTCTAAAATATTTTCATTACCCTTGCAATAAATATTGTACCCCTGCTCAGGAGTCATTCCTCATTCATCCCCTCCCCCAGCCCCTAGACATCACTGGTTTGTTTTCTGTCTCTATGCATGTGCCTATTCTGGACATTCATATAGAGAGACTCATACACTGTGTTGCTTAATATGTGTCTTCTTCCACCTAGCATAATGTTTTCAAGGCTTATCCATGTTGTAGCATCTATAGGTGTTTTGTTATTTTTATGGCTGTATTATATTCCATTGCATATAGCTGCAGCAACTTTTAATCCACCCTTCATCCACTGATGGACATTTAGCTTATTGCCACCTTCTGATTGTTGAGAATAATCCTAGCACGAATATTGGTTCACATGTTTTTGTTTTTGTTTTGTTTAATTTTTATTTATTTTTTGATGGGATAACTGGGCGACGGGCATTAGAGAGGGCACTTGATGTAATGAGAACTGGGTATTACACACAACTGATGAATCACTAAATTCTACTGCTGAAATTAACACAGTGTATGTTAATTAATTGAATTTTAATTTAAAAATAAAATAAATTCTAGAAAAACCTTTCAATTTTTATTTATTTTTAAAATTTCTTTTCAGTGTACTGGAATTCATTGTTTATGTACCACACCCAGTGTTCCATGCAATATGTTCCCTCCATAATAGCCACCAACAGGCTCACCCAACCTCCCATCCCAGACCCCGCCAAAACCCTCAGATTGTTTTTCAGAATCCATAGTCTCTCAGGGTTTGTCTCCCCCTCTAAATTCCCCCAACTCCCTTCTCCTCTCCATCTCCCCATGTCCTCCGTATTATTTCTTATGCTCCACAAATAAGTGAAACCATATGATAATTGTCTCTCTCTGCTTGACTTATTTCACTCAGCATAATCTCTTCCAGTCCCATCCATGTTGATACAAAAGTGGGATATTCGTCCTCTCTGATGGAGGCATAATACTCCATAGTGTATATGGACCACATCTTCTTTATCCATTTGTCTGTTGAAGGGCATCTTGGTTCTCTCCATGGTTTGGCGACCGTGGCCATTGCTGCTATGAACATTGGGGTACAGACGGCCCTTTTTTTCACTACATCTCTATCTTTGGGGTAAATTTTAATGTAGGTCTTTGACCCGTTTTGAACTAATTTTTGTGTGTTGTGTGAGGTAGGTTTCCAGCTTCTTTCTTTTGTGTGTGGATAGCCAGGTGTGTCAGGACCATTTGTTACAGACACTTCTTTTTCCACTGAAGGGTCTTGGCACCAGTTTTTGGAAATTAATTAACCATAGACGTATGGGTTTCTTTCTGGACTTTAAACTCTATTTTACTGGTCTGTTTGCCTATCCTTATGCCAATGTCCTCCTGTTCTGATTATTGTAGGTTGGTAGTCAGTTTTGAAATTAGGAGATTAAGTACTCCAACTTTTTTTTCATCTTCAAGATAGTATTTGGGTATTTGCAATGCCTTGTGAATTTTAGGTTGAGCTTTTCCATTTCCGCAAAAACTTAAATATCTAAAACTGCTTTGGAATCCTGGTAGGGATGACACTGATTCTGTAAATCTCTGCAGGGACATTGCCATCATAACAATATTGAGTCACCCATCCATAAGCACAGTTAACAGTTTTCTATGTACAAGTCTTGAGCTCCCTTGAATAAAATTATTCCATATATTTTGTTGACTCTTTTGGCATCTATGTTCCTAAAAGATTGGTCTATAGTTGTTGTTTTTTTCTTGTGATATCATTATCTAGTTTTGTTTGCAGGGTAATGGTGGCCTCATAGAATTATTTAGGTAGTATTTCTTCCTATATTATTTTACTTTATTTTATTTTACTTTATGGAGGAGTTTACAAAGGATTAGTCTTTTAAATGGATGATATCATCTTTAAATGGAATTCCACAACAAAACCATCTGACGTGAGCTTTTTGTTCGGGGAAGGTTTTGATAAACAACTCAATGCCACTACCTACTGGTCTATCCTGATTTTCTGTTTCTTCCAAAGTCAGTTTTACTAATGACATGTTATGATATGTTGGCTAACTAAACTTAATTTTAAAGAAGTCAGTTTGGGGGAGCCAGGTGGTGGGTATTAAGGAGGGCATGTATTGCATGGAGCACTGGGTGTGGTGCAAAAACAATGAATACTGTTACACTGAAAAGAAATTTTTTGAAAAAGTCAGTTTTAGTAGTTTCGTGACTGCTTAGGAATTTTCTCATTTCTTCTAGGTTATCTAACTTACTGTTGAATAATTGCTAATAATATTCTCTTATAACCCTTGATAAATTCAAATTTTACACATATATAAAATTATTGTGTATACCAAATATGTGCAATATTGTTATTATGTGTGTCAAATAATACTATTATTAATATATAATATATATTAGATTTAGAGAATTTATTTCTTATATTATATGCATATATTATGTGTGTTCTATAAATTACATATTATTCAACATTATATATTATACTATATATGACTTCTGTATGTATTTATATTACATATAAAGTATTTATATTATATACTTAGGTAATATATAAAATATTTTTATACATACATCATATATACACACATAGAATAGCATTATATCAACCACTACTGTCACAAATACTAATCTATCTCCCTTACACAACTCTGGAATCTCATAGACCTGTCCCTGAAGGTGCGGGAGCAAGGAGATAAAACTGTCATCTTGAGTCAGAATCAGGTGAAGATGATGCTGAACTGGGATGTGGTGCATGAATCTGAGGACTCAGGTAATGGCTGAAATGAGAGGAAGATGCCCAAGGATGTGACAAACAGGAAACCGAAAATTAAAGGGAAACGGGGGTCTAGTGGAGCCACAAAGAGTCCATCTGAGGAGGAAGGGGCCCTATTGGCACCCCAAGGTATCAACATTGGCCTCATCCTGCAGGTCCTTCTGTGGTGGGCCTCATCTCCACTCCAGGGATGGGCAAGTTGCTGGCGGAGGCCCCCCTGGTCCTGGAGCCTGAGAAACAGGCAGTTCTGTATGGGGCACACAAGGGCGTGTTGCCAGAAGTCTCCTCTGTCCTGCTCTCAGATGTCATCTCTGCATTTATGAGCAACAAGGACACCCAGAACCTCAGCTCCCCCATCACCTTCATCTTCTCTCACCATGTGAGTGTTGGGGTGAGATAGGCCATGGGTGTGGAATGAGCCTAGGTCCTGGGCACAGCCTTGCTGCTTAGCTCAGTCTTGAGGTTTCAGGGGGTTGCCCCATGGGTGCATCATTCCTCAGGAAAGCCCTTTGCAAGCCAGCTTTGGATAAGCATTTCTGAACACCAGAACCACCAGTTCCTACCTACATTCTCGTCCTGCAGTCAGTGACCCCTGGGCCAAGGCAAAAGGTGTTCTGCGTCTTCTGGGAGCACAGTCTGGATGGATATGGTCATTGGTCCACCACAGGATGCAGGATGGTGACCACTGAAGACACCAGCACCACCTGCCAGTGCACCCATCTCAGCAGCTTTGCTGTCCTCATGGCCCACTATGATGTGCAGGTGAGAGCCCTGGAAGGGGCTGCATTCCATGCCTATTGCTCTGTAACATGTTTCCTCATATGTAGGGGCTTTAAATAAACAGAAATTTATATCTGCAGTTTCTTTGGAGCATCTTGGGCATTGTGGGGCTGAGTTGTCTGTTCTGAGTCTTACAAGCCTGAAATTGACCAGAGCTGCATTGTCCTCTGTGGCTCAGGGTCCTCCTGGGAGCTCCCTGGTTGCTGGCAGGATTCAGTTCTTTGCAGTCATAGGGCTGGGGTTCCACTTTCTGGGTAGCTGTGAGCAGGGGACCTTGCTCAGCTCCTCGGGGCTGCATTCTTTCCTTCTCTGGCAGCCCTCACACAGCGTCTCAGCATTTCTATTCAGAGATGAGCAGGAGGAGCTCCCTGACCACAATTGCTCTCAAACTTCAACTCATTTTTCTCCAAGAGCCCAGAGCTTTTAAGAGCTAACTTGATTAGACTAGGCCCACCCACAATAAACTCCCTCTCAGAGACATAGGATCTGAATTCCATCAGCATAATCACTTCACAGCAGCACCTAAAATGGCATTTAACTGAAAATCCAGAAGAAAGTGTGTGTACACCTATTATTGACAAATTAGATTTCTGCTTATGACAGGGGTCTTCAGGACAGGAAGTCTGTAGAAAGTGGCTCTCAGGAGCTGTAGAAAGGAAGATTTGGTGATAACAGGCAAAGGGGCCAAGAAAGCCAGTGAGTACAGGTGAGTTAGGAACTATGCTTGCCTGCTCCCTTAGCCAGATGAGATACTTTCTGGATCACCACATCAAAGACTTCCTTACCTGATGTGTAAAGTAAAATAAACCCTTGTGAGTTCCTGGGTTCTGTCTTTTTTTTTAAGATTTTAAGATTTTATTTCTTTATTTGACAGATAAAGATCACAAGTAGGCAGAGAGAGGAGGAAGCAGGCTCAATGCTGAGCAAAGAACCCAATGTGGGGCTCGATCCCAGGACCCTTTTTAAAGCAGAGGCTTTAACCCACTGAGCCACCCAGGTTCCCCCCTGGGTTCTGTCTTAAGTAAGGACTCTTATTGCTCAATTCTTCCAAGGTCTGAGTTAATCAATTCAGATTTCCATAAAATTCTAGCCTTCTAAACCTGTAGGAATTTATCCAATAACATAACATATTTACCTATCTCCTTCTTTCCTCATTTAGCTACAGCAAAAATTAAAATTAAATTTAAAAATTTTAGATGGAAGATTTAGGGAAATGTGACTGTGATGTCCTTTTTGCTTCTCTTTGCTGGATCCCAGGAGAAGGATCCCTGGCTGGCTGTGATCACATACCTGGGGCTGGGCCTCTCTCTGCTCTGCCTCCTCCTGGCATCCCTCACCTTCCTGCTGTGCAAAACCATCCAGAACACCAGCACCTCCCTCCACCTGCAGCTCTCAATCTGCCTCCTCCTGGCCCACCTGCTCTTCCTCATGGCCATTGACCGGACTGAGATCAAGGTACTGACACTGTCACAGAGGAGCTCCTGCTGACCCAGGGGTGCTCAGTTCATGGAGCCATGCTGCACTGATACCTTAATAAAATGACATTGGGTTCTGGGGAGGTTAGAGGGTAAGTAGCCTATTTCACATCGACTAATTAACTAGAAGACAAATCCTCTTCTGACAACTTGACCATATACTTGAGAGTTCCTTCATGGCAAAGTATGGGACAGGTCCTGGGGTCACCTTCCTCCTTGATGATCCTTCCTGGTGACACCATTCTCCCCCAGGTGCTGTGTGCCATCATCGCAGGTGCCCTACATTATCTCTACCTGGCCTCCTTCACCTGGATGCTGCTGGAGGGTCTGAATCTCTTCCTCACGGCACGTAACCTGACGGTGGTCAACTACTCCAGTGTGAGCAGTATCATGAAGAAGTTCATGTTCCCTGTGGGCTATGGAGTCCCAGCTATAATTGTGGCCATTTCTGCTGCATCTAGGCCTCACCTGTACGGAACACCCACCCGGTAAACACAAATTCCCACATCCTCATCTTCTCCAGCATGACCATGGCCATCATAGAACCAATAGATATTTAATTCCACTAGAACATGATAGACAGAGAAGTCAGTGACCACTCCAAGGACATCTACCTGGTGGAAGATCGTGTTCCTTGAACTGCCTTTTTTTTTTTTTAAACCGGTGTAATCATTCATTTACTCACAGGAAGGAATTATATTGTAACCTTACATTTAATGACAATCATTGTATGCCACCCTAGGAGGATGGATACTGCTATCACCACTATTTGAGAGAGGATATTCACATTTGGAATGGATTCGTTGTCTCTCTTAAGTTCAAACGTATATGTGGTTGATCAGATATTCAAAATCTGGTTGTCTGATTCCAAAAATTTTGCATTTAAAGCATTCAAAAAAGTCTTCTATTATTTCATCTTTTAAAATCCCCTTCTATTGTCATACACTGTGTGTTTTCTCTTGCAATTTGCAGGTTTATTCCCTTTGCACTTTTTTCTAGAGGGATATTCAATCAGTAAAATGTCTTGACATCATAAAAATACCACTCTTTTTTTGTTTAGATACATTATTTTTGCTTGCTTTGTTAATTAGTCTGGGCAGCAAGAGGATGTGGACTGGGGTTGGAATGCTGCCAGAAGCAGGGAAGCTTTCTGCTCATCAGTCTCTCAGGGAACCCCTGAGCTTATTAGATTTCTTTTCCCTCTTGTGTCCATTTCTTTCCTCTCTCTGTTTTTGGAAACTCGCTGTTGTGTTTACTTAAAGAGAACACAGAGTAATCATATGAAAATGGAGCAATAGGTATGATTTCTTCTTTAAATGTTTGGTGGAATTCTCCTGGGAAGCCATCTGGCCCTGGATTCCTGTTTTGGGGGAGGTCTTTGATCACCCTTTCAACCTTATTACTATTGGTCTATTCAGATTGTCTATTTCTTCCTGTTTGGGTCTTGGAAGTTTATACGTTTCCAGGAAGTCATCCATTTCTTCCAGGTTGCTTAATATGTTGATATATAGTTGCTGGTAATAATTTCTTTTTTATTTTTATTTTTTTTTCAGTGTTGCAGAATTCATTGTTTATGCACCACACCCAGTGCACCATGCAGTATGTGCCCTCTACAATACCCACCACCAGGCCCACCCAACCTCCCACCCCTTGCCCCTCCAAAACCCTCAGTTATTTCCTCAGAGTCCACAGTCTCTCATGGTTCGTCTCCCCCCCTCCAATTACCCCCAACTCCCTTCTCCTCTCCATTTCCCATGTCCTCTGTGTTATTCTTATGCTCCACAAATAAGTGAAACCATATGATAATTGACTTTCTCTGCTTGACTTGTTTCTCTCAGCATAATCTCTTCCATCCCGTCCGTGTTGATACAAAAGTTGGGTATTCATCCTTTCTGATGGAGGCATAATACTCCATAGTATATATGGACCATATTTTCTTTATCCATTCATCCATTGAAAGGCATCTTGGTTCTTCCCACAGTTTGGCAACTGTGGCCATTGCTGCTATGAACATTGGGGTACAGATGGCCCTTCTTTTTACTACATCTGTATCTCTGGGGTAAATACCCAGTAGTGCAATTGCAGGGTCATAGGGAACCTCTATTTTTAATTTCTTAAGGAATCTCCACACTGTTTTCCAAAGTGGTTGCACCAACTTGCATTCCCACCAACAGTGTAAGAGGATTAGTTTGGGAGTATAATCTTTCATTTTTTTAATTTCTTTTCAGTGTTCCAGAATTCATTGTTTATGCACCACAGGCAGTGCTCCATGCAATATGTGCTCTCCATAATACCCACCACCAGGCCCATTCTTAAGTCATTAAGACATAATTGTTTTAAATGTTAACTATAAAATGGGTTAATAATTATCTATCTAAGTAATATCATGCATTATGTTATTAACTATACACTAATATAATATTAATGATGTTTAATAATTACAAATTGATCTAGTTAAGATAAATGAGGTGACTTTTTAATCTTTCATATATAATTATTTTAAATATTAAGTGTATATTACATAAATAACTAAATTATATTAATGACTATAGTCTGTAATATAAATAGCATCTTATGCATTAGTAAATACATATTAATACAGTATTCATTGCGTTAACTGAGGGGACAGTTTTAAATCTAGAAAGCAAAACTGAAATGACGAGATGGCACTCATTTGTGTAAACTCCTTCTCTATCCTAATTTTAAAGGAAACAGAGGGTCATTTGGATGACAAAATAACTGTAACAACAGCCAAGATTTAGAAATCACTTCTGATATACAATCACAGTTCTAAATATTTTTCGTGTGTCAGCTCAAATAATCCCCCCAACAACCTGTGCAGTAGAAACTGGTATGGGGCCACAAGACAGATGAGTAACTGAGGCACAAGGAGATTAACTAACGTGGTTGAGGTCACACAGCTGGTTGGTGGCAGAACTGGGGCCACATCCAGTCTGGCACTCACACTATGTGCCTATCCTGATGACACAAGAGCTCAGCTGCATCAGCGAGCCCTGGCCATCTGGCCTCCCTAGGGAGTTAAGCATAAAGGTCAGCAAACTTTTTCCATAAATGGCCAGATAATCAATATTTCCAGCTTTGTGGTTCCTATGGTCTCGGCAGCAATTACTCAGCTCTGTCCTCAGAGCATAAATAAGGCCATAGACACTTTGGGAGGGATGAGTGTGTGTTCCAGTAAAACCCACTTTCAAGAGGAAGTGGAAGCTGCCTGCTTTGCCAACACCTACCTTCGAAGCTACACTTTGATGCTTCCTGCTGGGTCCATCTGACCCTATCCCCATCTTCACACCTCCCATCTCACTGGGGATAAAGTCCAGCTCTGTCCTTGCTCTCAGTGTGGCCTTGAGATGCCTCATCTGTGAGTGTGTGAGTACCTGTCTCCATAAGTTATGTAACACACATGAGCCTTAAGGCTGGAGCAGGCTCACAGTTTTGTCTAATTTGGGTTTTTTCACTCACTTCTTGCATGGTCCAAAATTTTCACCTGTCTATACCCACTCATCACTCATATTTCACCTTAAATACAATTCAGTTCTTTCAGGGAAACGCTTCCCGACTATCTGGATCTCCTATACCCCAGACTAAGTTATGGATCCAGCTACATATCCTCATAGCTCTTCATACTTGATCATAAAATTAATTACCTTGATTTTGTCTACCAATTGTTGACTCTCCCACCTCGCTGATGTCTCCGAGGACTGAGACCACTCCACCCTAATCCCAGCCAATCTTCAGAGCCAAGCACAGACCCTGACACAGAGGAGACACTTAATACTTACCTAAAAAACCCATAAATTAATTTATAAGTCAATACTGCAATTTTCTTTTTAAAAATTATATTTATTTTTGCTAGTATGTCTGGGTTCCAAGACATAGGAAAAATTTTTAAAAGGAACTTATCTTTTTTTAAAGACCACTTTATTAAGGTATGACTGACATGTAAAACACTGTATGTAATTAGTGTACACAACCTGTTAAGTTTGGTGCTAATACTCATGAAACTATTGCCACCATCAAAGGCATATACAAAGTTGTAGTTCTGCAAAATAAGTAAGTTTAGAAGATCTATACCACATAGCGGTTTTCCCTAACAATAGTTAAGTATTGCATACTTAAAATTGACTAGGAGCTTATGTTAAATGTTTACACACACAAAAAAAAGCAATACTAATAATGATGATGAAGGCAGGAGAAAACATTGGGGTGTTTATTTATAAATCTTTTATCCAGGAAAGCCAATATTTTCTTGAATCTTTTCCCATCTTTCTCTTAGATGCTGGCTCCACACAGACAAAGGATTCATATGGACCTTCCTTGGCCCTGTCTGCACCATCTTCTCTGTGAGTAATGGATGACATCAGAGCAGCCCACCTGCCCAGCTGAGGGTCATTCAAAGACCAGGTGTATCAGGAGGGTGACAGTCAGGGTGAGCAATCATTCCAGTTGGCCCAGGACGGATGAGGGGCTCCCAGGAGGTGGGAATTCCCACTGTAAAACCAGGAATCAGGTGTTTCCTGAGACGTAGCACTTTCAGTGCTGAAATTTGGAATTCCCATGCAAACTGAATTGAAGTGGTCACTGAAGTTACAGGATAAACATGGGCCTGATTTAGGGGGTGTTTGGTCTGCTTCTCTAGGACTGTTATGAAACACAAAAGCTTCTTCCCTGCCACATTAGCAGCTGGATGAGCTAGGAAGAAGGTTTTCTAAATGTGGAGTGTAATTAAAATGCCTGTGGGTTTTCTGCAGATTAATTTGGCTTTCTTTCTGATGACCTTCTGGATTGTGAAAAACAAGCTCTCCTCACTCAACAGCGACATGTCCATGCTCCAGAACACAAGGTGAGGATGGGTCACAGGGGCACACCATGCCCCAGACAGAACATTGTCCTCATGCCTCCAAGGCTCTGGTGTCTCTTCACAGGACTCCTGAGGGGACAGGAAGATAAAAGGGCAGCAACCCTCCTTGGCTGCCAGCTCAGATTCTGTGGTTTGCTGCTGACACGCATACCAAAAACATTCCATCTGTGCATACCCTGAACAACAAACTATTTCAGCTGCAGAGAGAAATGACTTTGTTCTGACAAGCAGAGATTGCTATCAGGGATCTATGAAAAAGATCCTGTGAAAATTCATATCTTTATAACACACTCAGGAAATCACATAACAGTTTTCAGAACCAGCACACCCCCACCATCCTCACGCCTTCATGCATGCTCTGCCCTCTGCTGTCCCCCTTCTCTTGCACCTGGTGAACTCGGTTTTGTCATCCACATATCACATCCTCTAAGAGTTTGGGGATGTCCTTTGCTTTCCTCAACTTTACACAGAATCAATGGCCTCTATTCCGGGCAAAGCATATCCTGGCTCAGTTCATGGAGAGGGTGAGGACAGGAATAGCCCTGGATGGAAAGAAGTACCTCACTTTGCAAATGTTATAAGTGGTCATTTGTTCTTGTTTTTCCACCAGATTTTAAGGTCTGTAAGAACAGACGTCTTGTTCTTTTTTGTTTTGAATGCCCTAGCCCCAGCCTAGAGCCAGGTGCATAGAACATTCTCGACAATGTCAGTTGAACAAAATTAGGGATCTTCATGAAACATCATGATCTTTTCAAAACTCACATTCTTGAGTGTCACCATTATCCTCAGCCCTAGTCAAATGCCATCTTGGACCCAAATAGTGTTTCTCTTTAGGGAAACATTGACAACAAAGGTCAAAGTTGATCACAATTCAGTCAGAAGCATCATGGAGTGGACATGAAACCAGCCCTGGTTGTGTTGTCTGGATGCATCCTGACCTCCTTCTTCCTCCTACCCAGGATGCTGACATTTAAAGCCACAGCTCAGCTGCTCATCTTGGGCTGCACGTGGTGTCTGGGCATCCTTCAGGTGGGTCCAGCTGCCCATGTCATGGCTTACCTCTTCACTATCATCAACAGCCTGCAGGGCATCTTCATCTTCCTGGTGTACTGCATCCTGAGCCAGCAGGTACTACTGCCCATTCCCACCCAGGACCCTTCCTATGCTCACTCCCTTCAGTGAGCTGACCCAAGCATGTTTTGTCTCTACAGGTCCGGGAACAATACAAGAACTGGTTCAAAGGGGTCGGAAAAACCAAAGCTGAGTCTGAGAAGTACACTCTCTCAAGTGGGACCATGTCTGATGACTCTAAACACAGTGTGGTAAGATTATCCAGTGTTCCCAGAGCACTTCACTAACCAGTCCTCTTGAGAAGCTCATGCCTACTTCACTGACAACCTGGGTATACAGCAGGAGATGCTCTATGATGACTTACACTTGGTTTTCACCTGAACTCACTTGAAGACACTTCCCTATCTTGAAAGGAGGTCTTCCTATACTTTCACTCACTTTCTACGCTCATGTTGACCCTTGCACATGACTGTCCTCTTTCCCCACAATGTAGAGCATCACTTAGTGTGGCATGGGTGCATCCCCTTTTTAACTGTACTTAGGAGCAAGATACAAAGTACCTATATGCAGAGAACAATGTTGTGATCGACCAAGTAATCAGGAATAAAGATCTGTACCCCTGGTGCACACGCTGCACGTAGTCACTGCACATCCTTTATCCCTCATCATTCCACACCAGCCCTGTATATGACAAACAATAAATATGTGTAAATATAGTCACAAAACTCAAGTGAAATAAATACTAGGATGGATTGGAGACTTTTCTTCAAAGTCTGCTTTCATTCCTAGTATTTCCAAATACACAAACCCTGCAAAACCTCACTAGAGAGTCACAGAAGGCAGAGGAGAGATCCTGGCAATGTGAATTGTACCAAGAATTTGTATGTTCAGATTTACAAAACCTTTTCTCTTCTTAGACTTCTTCCAATAATATTTTGTAGTTTTCTGTGCACATCATGCACCTTCTAACACAAAATCATGTTTATGCCTTCCTTCATAGGAGAATTATAATGAACAGCTAAGGCTGACGAACTTGTCTCTTAGAAAATGAAGAAAATGCTGGCTGCCATCCTTTGGGAAGAGTATAAAAGATGCTTTTTCATGGTTATCACAAATAACTCTTCTTGGCACCACTTGTAAGAGAAAGTAAGCAGTAAACATTTGATATTCAGTTGCTGGAGACTTTTAGTTTTCTGGTGCATACAACATGTTCATCTCACTCCCAGTATAATCAGGAGCTATGACCCAATACCCCAGTAGAAACCTCTTCTACAAATGTTCTTCCTCAGGTTAATGATATATAACAAGGAAAAACAGCCTCAAAGGACTTTCCTGAAATGACATAAGAGGGAAAACTAATATTCACATGCCTGCATGTAGTATAAACAACTAGTCCCAGTTGCTCAAGACTTTCCTGGTTTTAGTACCGGAAATATTATACCCCAGGAAACACTTTGGTCACAGGCAAAGTAGATCAGTTGGTCCCCATACATACATACATGCCTCAACTTCTTCACTCTCCATTTCTAAAGACTTACTAATTTATTCATTCCAAAAATATGTGCTGCGAATAGATCAAGGAGATCCAATTCCTGATTTCACAGAATTTAAATGTGGGAAGGGAAGATTTCATCAGAATAAAATCAGAGCTAGGGGACTAGAGTGTCTGCATCTTTATGTTTATAAATTGAGTTGTGGGAAAAGGTGTATATGGCTACTGCACATTTTGTGAGATGTATTTATAGATAACATATTATTTCACTCTCATCATGCAGTCTAAGCAAGATCTAAATCCAGAGCAGTTACAGCTACAAGAAACGTCCTGAGGGCTCCCTCTGACCAATTCTGTATCAATTTGAGCATCAAAGAAACATGATTATGTTTTAAATAACTTATCCATGAGTCCATAATGATACTTTAAAAGACCATTGAATAATTAGAAGAGCATGATTCTTCCAATATCCCATAAGTGGCCACTAAAAACATTGAGTGAAAGTCTTTGGAGAACAGGCTAGGACCACAGATTCAAGGAATCACCTCACAGACTACCAATTAATTACAAGGGGCAAAGTGTACATTGGCAACATGGAGATCTGACAGCCACCATCAGAAACTAATGATGAAGCTTAATATCATCAATGGTGGGCAAACCAACTTTATGTATCTCCTGATATGTCATGAAGTTACAACATCTCATTTTTAGTAAAAAAAAAAAAAAAAAAAAAAAAAAAAGAATTATTAGCAAATCACTCTAATTGAAATCTAATCCAAACTTTAGGCTGTGAATTGGCAAAGTATAACATTCCAGCCAAATGTAGGGAACTGCCTGTTTTTCTTAATAAACTTTTATTGGGACACAGCCATACACATTCATTGTCTAGGCTGTTTTCATGCTAAAATGTCAGAGTTGAGTTGTGACAGAGGCTGTAAGGATACAAAGCTAAAAATATTTGCTACCTGGCCCTTTATAGAAGAAGCTTGCTGGTCTCTGTCCTTTTAGACTTAACTTTCAATATAGATGAAATACAGAGGACAAAATAATTTAAACGACATCATGAAGAAACCGTCAGGCAAATCCTGAATTCAGGCATTCAACAAGACAATTGGCCTGGCCTCTTCTAAAATCAATACCATTTTTACAAGTGACTAAAGGCTGCTCTACATTAAAAGAAATGAAAGCCTGGTGGTGGGTATCAAGGAGGGCACATATTGCATGGAGCACTGGGTATGGTACATAAACAATGAATCTTAGAACATTGAAAAAATAAAATTAAATAATAAAATTAAATAATAAAATTAAATAAATATATAAATATATTTCATTACTTAAAAAAAGAAATGGAAGTGACATTACAAACAAACTCATTGTCAATTTTAGTGGAGTTCTGGTTCAGAAAAACAGCTATCCATGACATTTTGGAGGCAATTAGGATAATTTGAATATGTATCAAACATTGAAAGTTATCATGAAATTTTTATTAATTTTCTTGGGTATAGTAATAGTATTGTGGTTATATAAAGAACATTCCTTGAATTCTCAAATATTTGTTGAAGGAGGATTGAAGAATGAAGTGTCATGATGTCTACCACTGAGTATCATATGTTTTAGCAAGAAAATGTATCCATGTGTGGAAATAAATTGGGAAAAGTGTTTTAATGTGGCACTATGTTAACAATTGTTGACTCTTGTTGGAGAATATGAGTGTTTATTGTATGTTTTTTCCAAATTCTCTCTATGTTTAAAATGGTAAACAAAAGGTGTCAGAGAAGAAAATAAATATATCAATTAGTTATTAATTCATAAAGATATATGCCCTCATGAATTCCTAGATGTCCAGATAAAATGCTTTCACCTCTGCACAAAACTAACTTTGTGAATGAATGTTTTTTAAGATTTTATTTATTTATTTGAGAGAGAGAGAGAGAGAGAAAGCACACAAGCTGGGACAGGAGGGGAGGAGCAGAGGGAGTGGGAAAAGCAGACTGTGCACTGAGCTCAGAGCCCAATTCAGGGCTTGATCCTACAACCCCTCAGATAATGATCTGAACTGAAATCAAGAATCAGCTACTTTAAAAATTGGCAAGGCAAGAAATAACAAATGTTGGAGAAGTTTTGGAGTAAGGGAAACCCTCTTACACCATTGGTGGGAATGCAAGTTGGTGCAGCCACTTTGGAAGACAGTGTGGATATTCCTCACAAACTTAAAAATAGAGCTACCCTATAACCCAGCAATTGCACTACTGGGTATTTACCCCAAAGATACAGATGTAGTGAAAAGAAGGGCCATATGCACTCCAGTGTTCATAGCAGCAATATCCACAATAGCCAAAATGTAGAAAGAGCCAAGATGCCCTTCAACAGATGACTGGATAAAGAAGATGTGGTCCACATACATAAAGTAATATTACCCAGTCATCAGAAAGGATGAATACCCAACTTTTATATCAACCTGGATGGGACTGGAGGAGATTATGCTGAGTGAAATAAGTCAAGCAGAGAAAGTCAATTATCATATGGTTTCACTTATTTGTGGAACATAAGAAATATCATGGAGGAAATTAGGAGAAGGAAGGGAAAACTGAAGAGGGGAAAATCAAAGGGGGAGGTGGACCATGAGAGACTATGGGCTCCGGGAAACAAACTGAGGGTTTCAGAGAGGAAGGGCAGAGGGTATAGGTGAGCCTGGTAATGGGTATTAAGGAGGGCACAGATTACATGGAGCACTGGGTATTATGCGCAAACAATGAAATGTGGAACACTACATAAAAAACTAATGATGTACTGTATGGTGACGAACATAATAAAAAAAGAATAAGTACTTATAACATTTTGGAAAATGCCTGAATTAACTGATGTGGGATAAAGAGCTCCCCAGAACATCCTGGATATAGCTCAACAAACTACAGCTCATGGGCCAAATCTGGCTCACTGCCTGGTTTTGTACACCCTACAAGGTAAGAAGAGTCTCTACATTTTTAAAAAAGTGAAAAAAATCAAAAGAAGAATATTTCATGTCATGTTAACATTACATAATGTTAAGATCACATAACTTCCAAAAATAAAGTTTTATTGAAACACAGTCATGGGGTGCCTGGGTGGCTCAGTGGGTTAAAGCCTCTGCCTTTGGCTCAGGTCATGATCTCAGGGTCCTGGGATTGGGCCCCAAGTCGGGCTCTCTGCTTAGAAAGGAGCCTGATTCCCTTCCTCTCTCTCTCTCTGCCTGCCTCTCTTCCTACTTGTGATCTCTATCTGTCAAATAAATAAATAAATAAATCTTTTTAAAAAAACACAGTCATGATCATCAATCATTTATGAGTGTCTATAGCAGTTCTCATGCTCCAATGGCAGAGTTAAATTGTCATTAGAGATTCTAGCTGTGATGCTTAATTTCATATGTCAACTTGACTGGGCCACAGGATGTCAGATAGCTGGTTAGAAATGAATTCTGGGTGAATCTGTAAGGGTGTTTCCAGAAGGGATTAGCATTTGAGTTGGACTGAGTAAAACAGAAGGCCCTCTCCAATGTGGATGGGCATCATCCTGTCCCTTGAGGGCCTAAATAAAATAAAAACATAGAGGAAGGTTGAATTAACTCAACTTGATGGTTTGACTGGGGCATCTATTTTCTAGCCTCCACACACCCAGTACTTAGGCCTTCAGACACACAGTGTAATCTACAGCATCATCTCTCAGGTTCTCAGGCCTTCAAACTACACCACCATCTTTCCTGGGTCTCCAGCTTGCATACAGCAGACTGTGGGACTTAGCTGCATAATCACGTGAGCCAATACCTCATTATAAATCCCTGAATAATTGCACTACTGGGTATTTACCTCAAAGATACAGATATAGTGAAAAGAAGGGCCATCTGTACCCCAATGTTTATAGCAGCAATGGCCATGGTCGTCAAACTGTGGAAGGAACCACGATGCCCTTCAACGGACGAATGGATGAGGAAGATGTGGTCCATATACACTATGGAGTATCATGCCTCCATCAGAAAGGATGAATACCCAACTTTTGTATCAACATGGACGGGACTGGAAGAGATTATGCTGAGTGAAATAAGTCAAGCAGAGAGAGTCAATTATCATATGGTTTCACTTATTTGTGGAGCATAACAAATAACATGGAGGACAAGGGGAGTTAGAGAGGAGAAGGGAGTTGGGGGAAATTGGAAAGGGAGGTGAACCATGAGAGTCTATGGACTCTGAAAACAATCTGAGGTTTTGAAGGTGCGGGGGATGGGAGGTTGGGGGAACCAGGTGGTGGGTATTGGAGAGGGGACGGATTGCATGGAGCACTGGGTGTGGTGCAAAAACAATGAATACTGTTACGCTGAAAATAAATTTTAAAATTTTAATAAATAAATAAATAAATAAATCTCTGCATAAAAACGTGTGTGTGTGTGTGTGTGTGTGTGTGTGTGTGTCCTGTTGGTTCTATTCCTCTGGACATCCCTGGCTAATATACTGGCCCACAAAGCCTAAAATATACATGTCATCATCTAAGTTTTCAAACTATCTGCGTCATCATGTGAGAAGGAAATAAGATGTGTCAGTAAAACGGTTTATATTTCAATTATCTGGCTATAGACACATGTATTATAGATATCTTTCAGCCTCTGAGTCAACTCTAGCTGCAAAAAATCACTTTATTTCCCCCTGAAATCTCAATGAAAGTGAAACCTGTGTCTCTCTTGATTTCTGCCTTGGACTTAATGAGAAAAATAATAACTTTCAATGGGTAAATAACTAAACACACAGAAAACAGAAGAAAGAAATGACAAAACCCAGACACTGGTGTGAACATTTCCATTCTTGTGGATGTTGCTCATAGGAAAATCCATTGAGCTGGGTTTTCCTGCTCACAGATGTTCAGTCTGGAAGAGTCTTTGTAGGAAGGAGAGGCCTCAGAAAAGGGTGTAACCAAGAGTAACCAAGAAATTGGGCCACAGCTGACCCTTTATATGATGAAAGTTTTCTGAGCACACTGAAGCACACAGAAAGTTCCAGATTTTGCAGATCTCAAGTGTCAAACATGGTTGACTTCTTTCACATTGTTGACATGGTGAATTTCTTGAAACACACACAATGAAGTCTTGTTTATCTTCTCAAGGGCTCAGATAATAATACCTCCAAATTTCCATGGGATAAGAAGATATAATTTAAAAGATTTTTTAATAGGGGCACCTGGGTGGCTCAGTGGGTTAAAGCCTCTGCCTTCGGCTCAGGTCATGGTCCCAGTGTCCTGGGATCAAGCCCCACATCGGGCTCTCTGCTCTGCAGGGAGCCTGCTTCCACCTCTCTCTCTGTCTGCCTCTCTGCCTACTTGGGATCTCTGTCAGAGAAAAAACTTTTTTAATAAACCTAGAAAATATAATATTTTAGAAATGATATAAAACATAACAGAAAGAACTTTCAAAGAAGAAATAACACCTATTCTCCTGAAGCTATTTCAAAAAACTGAAGCAGAAGGAAAACTTCCAGACTCTTTCTGGACCCTACCAGAAAGGAGAATTTCAGACCAATATCCCTGATGAATGTGGATGCTAAGATTCTCAACAAGATACTCGCAAACAGGATCCAACAGCACATTAAGAAGGTTATCCACCATGACCAGGTTGGATTCATCCCTGGGATACAGGGATGGTTCAACATTCGCAAGTCAATCAATGTGATAGAACAAATCAATAAGAGAAGAGAGAAGAACCCCATGGTCCTCTCAATTGATGCAGAAAAAGCATTTGACAAAATCCAGCATCCGTTCCTGATTAAAACACTTCAAAGTCTAGGGATAGAGGGAACATTCCTGAACTTCATCAAATCTATCTATGAAACACCCACAGCAAATATCATCCTCAATGGGAAAAAGCTCACAGCCTTCCTGTTGAGATCAGGAACACGACAAGGATGCCTACTCTCACCACTCTTGTTCAACATAGTATTAGAAGTCCTAGCAACAGCAATCAGACAACAAAGAGAAATGAAAGGTATCCAAATTGGCAATGAAGAAGTCAAACTCTCTCTCTTCGCAGATGACTTGATTCTTTATATGGAAAACCCAAAAGACTCCATCCCCAAACTACTGGAACTCATACATCAATTCAGTAACGTGGCAGGATACAAAGTCAATGTACAGAAATCAGTGGCTTTCTTATACACTAACAAGGAAAATACAGAAAGGGAAATTAGAGAATCGATTCCATTTACTATAGCACCAAGAACCATAAGATACCTGGGAATAAACCTAACCAAAGAGGTAAAGGAACTGTACTCGAGGAACTACAGAACACTCATGAAAGAAATTGAAGAAGACACAAAAAGATGGAAGACCATTCCATGCTCTTGGATCAGAAGAATAAACATTGTTAAAATGTCTATACTGCCTAGAGCAATCTATACTTTTTATGCCATTCTGATCAAAATTCCACCAGTATTTTTCAAAGAGCTGGAGCAAATAATCCTAAAATTTGTATGGTATCAGAAGAGACCCCTAATCGCTAAGGAAATGTTGAAAAACAAAAATAAAACTGGGGGCATCACGTTACCTGATTTCAAGCTTTGCTACAAAGCTGTGATCACCAAGACAGCATGGTACTGGCATAAAAACAGACACATACACCAGTGGAACAGAGTAGAGAGCCCAGATATGGACCCTCAACTCTATGGTCAGTTAATCTTCGACAAAACAGGAAAAGATATGCAGTGGAAAAAAGACAGTCTCTTCAATAAATGGTGCTGGGAAAACTGGACAGCTATATGCAGAAGAATGAAACTCGACCATTCTCTTACACCGTACACAAAGATAAACTCAAAATGGATAAAAGATCTCAACGTGAGACAGGAATCCATCAGAATCTTAGAGGAGAACATAGGCAGTAACCTCTTCGATATCAGCCACAGCAACTTCTTTCAAGATATGTCTCCAAAGGCAAAGGAAACAAAAACGAAGATGAACTTTTGGGACTTCAGAAAGATAATTTTAAAGCTTCCTTTGGGTTTCTGTTGGCTCAGTCAGCTACATGATGAGTCTTGGTTTCAGCTCAGGTCATGAAGAGGGTCATGAGAATGAGCCCCACATTGGGCTCCATGCTGAGTTCAGAATCTGCCTGAAATTCTCTCTCTCTCTCACTCTGCTCCTCCCACTCATGCTCTCTATCTCTTTCAAATAGATTTAAAAATCTTGTTTAAAAGTTTCCTTTAGGGGCGCCTGGGTGGCTCAGTGGGTTAAAGCCTCTGCCTTCAGCTCGGGTCATGATCCCAGGGTCCTGGGATCGAGCCCCGCATCGGGCTCTCTGCTCAGCGGCAAGCCTGCTTCTTCCTCTCTCTATCTCTCTGCCTGCCTCTCTGCCTACTTGTGATCTCTGTCTGTCAAATAAAATAAATAAAATCTTTAAAAAAAAGTTTCCTTTAAAAAAAGAAATAAATTTAAGAAGACTTCAATCACAAAATTTACCTTCCAGATGAATATGTCAGAGTAAGATCAAAAGGGCATATCGGATTATATTAAGTGAGACCCTGGTCTTCCCCAGAAGTCCCATCTCCCTACATTTCCTAACCCTCAAGTTACAGAAGATAAGAGCAGTTAAATGTGCTACAAAAAAAATGATCTATCTGTTTCAGGATGTATGTCCTGATCCCTCTGCTTGTGTGATAGCGTCAGCTGTATTGAGAGATGCTACATTAGCTCCTGCTTGGTATATTCCCCATCTTGGCTGAAACAACATCTACAATGTGTGTGGGAGGTTTTCAGCCCCCCACCACCAAAGCATGAGCCACCTAAAAAACCCACACATGGAAGCAAGAAATAAGTACTGATTGAAGTAATCTAAGAAAACTGTCTCATGTGTAGGAAAAGAGGAAGGTGGCAATGGGTGATCTAAAATTTTTAGGGGCACCTAAGTGGCTCAGTCATTTGGGCATCTGCCTTCAGCCCAGGTAATGATCCCATGGTCCAGAGATTGAGCCCCACGTCAGATTCCTGGCTCAGTGGGGAACAAGCTTCTCCCTCTCCCTTTGCCTCTCCTCCCTGCTTGTGCACATTTTCTCTCTCTATCAAATAAATAAATAAAATATTTTTTAAAAAAAAAAAATATATATATGAAATTTTTAATGATTTGACCAAGTTAACATAGCAAACACTTGAGAGAGCTGGCATTTCATTCCAGACTTGCTTCAGTCTGAGAACTATGATCTACATGATGCTCTTGACTCATCAGGAATTATATGGGTCTTAATAAGACGTCATGGTCAGTAATACACAGAGGAGTGTTATCTTGAAATTCACAAAAGAAAGGAGCATCCTAAGCTAATCAGTAGTTTATTTGGCTGTTTTACTCCCCTCGTGGTCAGGCAATTCATTCATTCATTTATTCATTCACTTATTTGCTCACTAGAAAGTTTATTTTCTAGTAAACTGACCACTTGGAAAGTTGGAAAGAGATTGGTGAGCATGACAGTTCAAGCACCTTCTGCAGCTGAAGTTTGTTCATTTAATTTAATCAGTCATGCAGCAATTACGTATTAAGTATGTATTTCTATGTGCCTAGCCCTGTGTGAAATGCTGGGGATACATTAGAGGGAATAACCAACATGGTGCCTGTTGAGCTGACACCCAGAGAGAAGACTGGCACTAATCAAACAGTGAAAACCAAGAGCAAGTGACTCTGACAATTGCTCTACAGGAAATGTAAAGGGGCTATCAGAGTGAAAAACAAGAGAGCCTGACCAAATCTAAGCAGGAAGAGAGGGCTTCTTGGAGGAATGGACACAAACTAAGATCTGAAAACCTACATAGTTTTGCATCAAGAAAAACAAGAGTGGTTCAAGGACAGGGAATATGTGCAAAACCTTTGCTCCATAGTGGCACCATGACTTTAAAAAATTAAAAGAAGGGCACCTGGGTGGCTCAGTCAGTTGGGCATCTGCCTTCAGCTTGGGTCATTATCCCAGGGTCCTGGACTTATTCCCACATCAGGCACTCTGCTTAGCAGAAACCCTGATTCTCCCTCTGACTGCCACTCCCCCTGCTTGTACTCTCTCTCTCTCTCTGTATCAAATAAATAAATAAAATCTTTTAGAAATTGAAAGAAATCCGATGTGGCCAGAGTAATGGTGACTTTGTAATAGATGAAGCTGGAGAGGAAAACATGAGATAACCCAAGCAAATACTCATTGATTTATGGATTTGGGGTTTGATCGTACACAAAATGAGTTTAACAAAGGAGTGACATGATTTTTTGTGTGTTTTGAAAAGATCCCTCTGACTTGTGTGTAAAGGATGCATGGAAAGGTAAGAAGAATAAAAAGGGGTTGTCAATTGGGAGAATACTGCAGTTGTTCACCCAAGTAAAGATGGCAGCCAGCTATGAGGAATGAGGAAGACTGAGTCAACAGGACATACTGGGAACATATTGAGAAGGTAAAACAAGGATTGTATAATGGATAGGCTGTGGTGGGAAATAAAATCATTGTTGAAAGTAACTTTTATGGCCCAAAATTGTGCCGTGGGATGGTTGTAGTGCCATCCAGAGAGAGAAAGACATCATGGGAAAGGATTAAATTGGGGTAAAGATGCCAGTCTTCTACCAGAAGCCTGAGCTAAAGGTGTCTTCAATATATGAGAAACAAGCTGGAAATACTGGTCTAGATCTCAGAGACCCAATGGCCATCATTTGTATCTAGTGGTGACTAATCTAAAGAATAGATGCTACTGTCCAGGAGGAAAGAATTTAATGAGGACCAAAGTTGTTCTGGAGCTGATCCATTGGATGGAGCTATAAAGGAAACAAAGAGGGAAAACCTAGAAAAATGGGAGAATTATGTAAAAGGTTGTGTGAGTAGATCTAGATGGAGTGAGGATGCAGTATTTCATGAGAATGGATGAAGAGTGTCACAAGTTATCGAGATACTTAGGAACAAGGAGATCATTGTATGAACAAGAGTACATTAATTAGCATAGATCAATGGAACAGAATAGAGAGCCCAGAAATACACCCTCAATTCTATGGTCAACTAATCTTCGACAAAGCAGGAAAGAATATCCAATGGAAAAAGACAGCCTCTTCAACAAATGGTGTTGGGAAAAATGGGTAGCCACATGCAGAAAAATGAAACTGGACCATTTCCTTATATCACACATGAAAATAGACTCAAAATGGATGAAGGACCTCAATGTGAGAAAGGAATCCATTAAAATCCTTGAGGATAACACAGGCAGCAACCTCTTCGACCTCATCTGCAGCAACTTCTTCCTAGGAACATCGCCAAAGGCAAGGGAAACAAGGGCAAAAACGAACTATTGGGACTTCATCAAGATCAAAAGCTTTTGCACAGCAAAGGAAACAGTTAACAAAACCAAAAGACAACTGACAGAATGGGAGAAGATGTTTGCAAACAACATATCAGATAAAGGGCTAGTGTCCAAAATCTATAAAGAACTTAGCAAACTCAACACCCAAAGAACAAATAATCCAATCAAGAAATGGGCAGAGGACATGAACAGACATTTCTGCAAAGAAGACATCCAGATGGGCACATGGGCACAGGCACATGAAAAAGTGTTCCACATCACTCGGCATCAGAGAAATACAATCAAAACCACAATGAGATACCACCTCACACCAGTCAGAATGGCTAAAATTAACAAATCAGGAAATGACAGATGCTGGCGAGGATGTGGAGAAAGGGGAACCCTCCTACACTGTTGGTGGGAATGCAAGCTGGTGCAACCACTCTGGAAAACAGCATGGAGGTTCCTCAAAATGTTGAAAATAGAACTACCCTATGACCCAGCAATTGCACTACTGGGTATTTACCCTAAAGATACAAACGTAGTGATCTGAAGAGGCACATGCACCCAAATGTTTATAGCAACAATGTCCACAATAGCCAAACTATGGAAAGAACCTAGATGTCCATCAACATATGAATGGATAAAGAAGAGGTGGTATATATATACAATGGAATACTATGCAACCATCAAAAGAAATGAAATTTTGCCATTTGTGATGATGCGGATGGAACTAGAGGGTATTACGCTTAGAGAAAGACAATTATCATATGATCTCCCTGATATGAGGAAGTGGAGATGCAATGTGGGGGTTTGGGGGGTAGGAAAAGAATAAATGAAGCAAGATGCTATCGGGAGTGAGACAAACCATAAGAGACTCTTAATCTCACAAAACAAACTGAGGGTTGCCTTCAGGAGGGGATTAGGGAGAGGGTGGTGGGGTTATGGACATTGGGGAGGGTATGTGCTATGGTGAGTGCTGTGAAGTGTGTAATCCTGGTGATTCACAGACCTGTAACCTTGGGGCTAATAATGCATTATATGTTAATTAAAAAAATAATTTTTTTTAAAAAAGAGTTGTTTGTTAGGGTGGCATCATGAGGAAAAGAAGCCATATTTGGAAGGGTTGAGGGAGGAAGGAGTAAGTTTCAGGCAAGGAAATGGAGACAGAGAGAAAAGTCAACTCTTGGCTGGTAGCTAAAGGGGAGGCAAGTAGTATATGTTTTTAAGATAGAAAAGAATCAAACATGTTTCCATGACTATGGGAGGAATACTGTTGAGATGGTCCCAGAGGGAAGGGAAGAGAGAGGGGGAGAATGTGTGAACAAAAATTTAAAGATAAGTGATAAAGTATGAATGATGGGATCCAAAGAGCAGGTGGAAGCACTCTTCCTAGAGGAACATAGAAATTTGCAGTAATGATCCAGGAATGTGGACAGGATGTATGCTGAAATTTGGGTGGTATGGCCAATGGCATACAGTTCACAAGGTGTCATTCTGAGGACTCCGATTTTCTCTGTGAAATAGGTGATGAGAACATTTGTTGAGAAAGGGAAAGAACACAGAAGATTCAGTGGCAGAACCAGTGCTAATGGAGTTTGGGGGAACAAGGTCATGCAGGACGACTTCCTGGCAGCACAGTATGCTCCTTTAGATGGGAAGGGAGACTAAGGGGAGTCTTTAACAGAAAATGGAAGAGGTGAGAAACCACAGGTAAATAACTCGGTTCAATCTGAGCCAGTAATTGTTCGTTCTGTATAACCATCCCCATGAATTTTCCCATGTCATTACTGCTTTTCCTTCCTGGTTTCCCAGTGGCTGGAGGATTCTGGAAATATCAGGCATTCTTATAAGAAAGTCCAAAATGGATAGAGATAAGATGGTGGGGAAGTAGGAGGAGGCACCGTTTCAACCTGTACCCTAAAGTGAGCTGATTACCTACCAAAGAACTATGATCACCCATGAAATCAGCCTGAGATTAGAATTATACACTTCTGGATCTCTACAGGGGCAGAAGATGCCGGTGGGCAGGTAAAGCAGAGTGGGAACATCAGACGATATTGGAAGATAAACGAAGGGGGAGGGAGCAACCAGAAGCGACCCATTGGAAAGTAATACCCCAATATGAGAGTGCCCTGTGGTTGGGGACCAGCATTAACTTGGAGTCTGGTTGAAAGCACTCAAAAAGATCAAAGGATCTTGGGGCAAAATTGTGGGAATCCAGGCGGTTAGGGACAGGGGCTTAAGTCCCCAGATCCAGGACTGCCACACCTGGTACTGAGTCAGAGAGAGTGCAGCAAATAATCCCCATCTTGGTCCCTGAGCTGCTAGCCCGCCTGAGAGTGTCTGGGTGGTGGCTCCCTTAAGGGGCAGGGAGCCTCTCCAGCTGGTAGAACCACAGCCTTTTGCACTCTCCATGTGTGCCACGCTACCATAGTCTGAGTCGCGCCCCACACCCCTCCTGAGAGAGGTGCTGCAAGGACCAGCCTGTGCTCTCTCAGACCTGGAGAGTCTGAGCACTCCCAGCCTGGGCCATCAGGAAAATCTCAGTGTGATATCACTGCTTGGAACCTCTCTGGCAGTCTGGAGCTGCTCAGACAGCCATGGCTATAGAGGATCTGGGTACAAGCAGGAGTTCCTGTGACTCCAGAGACCTTGACTGGGAAGGTGCTCTGCCAGTGGCAGAGGGGGAATTTATGTGCACTGGAGCACCCAGAAGGGAACAGACTGAGGCTTCTCTCTGAGAGGGAGGTCTGGGGGCAGTTTGCTTTCCTCTAAACCTCCAAAAAACATCAAAAGCTGCCAAGGCTAGAGAAAAAAAGGAACAAACAAACCAAAAAAAAAAAAACCTCCAGAGAACAAAAGCCTGAAAAACCGGCTTCCTCAGAGCCCACCCCCTTAATGGGGGCAGGAGGACTTAACTCAAGGAACACTGCCTGAAAAACCACTTGGCGGGCCCCTCCCCAAAAAAAGCCAACAAAAAAAAAAAAGAATAAAAAAGACAAGAGAACAACCACCACTACTTCATAGATACAGATTTTATTTTTAATTCATTCCCACTATTCTGTTTCATTTTTTTTAAAGATTTTATATATTTATTTGACAGAGAGAGATCACAAGTAGGCAGAAAGACAGGCAGAGAGAGAGGAAGGGAAGCAGGCTCCCTGCTGAGCAGAGAGCCCCATGTGGGACTCGATCCCAGGACTCTGAGATCATGACCTGAGCCGAAGGCAGTGGCTTAACCCACTGAGCCACCCAGGCGCCCTCTGTTTCATTTTTTATAGATAAATTTTAACCTATTTACCATCACAGTGAGGTGTCCAGTACATCAAATTCCATAACCTTTTAACCTGAATTCTTTGATACATATACCTGTGTTTTTCTTTTGCTTTTCTATTTTTTAATTTTTTTAAATTTTAGTTTAGTTTAGTTTAGTTTATTCTTTTTTTATTTTTATTTTTTAATATTCATATAGAGTTAAACTTCAAGGTAATCCCCTTTCCCCAATCAATGCTACCCCTATAGGTAAACCAG